>NC_092862.1:21499105-21532386 GCF_032062135.1 Pyxicephalus adspersus
GCATACCATCATAAAAACAGCCATGCTACTTGTCTGCACATCCACTAGTTGGCTCCTTATACTGCTATCTTGTTGCATATTCCAGGCCTGCTGTTCATGGGGGCTGATACAATTTAAAATTTAGGTTTATTGGTTTATGATGAATTGATCCATGGTTATATATGTGTGTTAAATAATTTTATGTAGTTTCTAGCTTTTATTATAACTTTTAGTGTTTTTTAAAACATTTGTTTTTTTACATTGTTTCAGTGTTTCAAGCTTACAGATATCTTCTCTGTTCTTTACCACACTATAATAACATGGTTGTGTTAGGTATATGTTGCTAGGTGAGGTTGATATAGAACAGCTTCCTTTATATTTTCTCAATGATTGTATGTGTACTAATACTGTTTGCATTACATCTACCTGCTTTCTTTATAAGTTAGTGTTATTACAGATAAATACATAAATGAAACACACATATGAGAGCCATGTCATATTCTATAGTTTTGTATTTACATCCATCCAGCCCTGAGCTGTACACAGCTTTACCATAGACTACACCTATGTGGTATGGAAGGAGACCTGATATTTCTCTGTTGCAGTTTAATAAAATGTACAGGTCTTGTCCCTCCTCCACCATGTATCCAGCCCATTTGTCTGTTACTATGCTCGCTCTCAACCTATCAGCATTGTTATCACAAGTTCTCTGTAGTGCAGCTAACTGGTTTGTTGTGCTGTTTCTCACTGTTCTGAGCTCTGCTTTACGGGGACATCACTGGGCTGATACTCATAAATGCAGGTACTCACACTGCTTGCATTAGAAGCGGAGATTTATTAATTGCATTAATTAACAAATAAAGAGTTGCAAACCTTGTGTATGTTTATATCCATCTGGAGTCCTGCTTTTAAATTAACATATGCCAAGCCTTTGTGCCTTACAATGGTATATATACATAAGACTATTACATAGCAAATGGTATAATAAATATAAAGCTATTGAACATAGGATGGTATGTATACATATGACTATTGAACAGAGAATAGTCTAGCTCAGTGTTTCATTGTACAGCACTATGGTATATGGACCTAACTGTATGTATGTATGTGTGTATGTATGTTCCACCATCACTCGAAAACGCATGGAGACATTCCAACCAAACTTGCTATACAGTCATCTTTGTACAGCGCTGTGCTATATGTCAGAGCTATATTTGTATGTATGTGTGTATGTCATCACTAAGAAACGCTTGGAGACATTTCAACCAAACTTCCTAGACATATGACTGAGAATCATGTGAGTGCACCGCTGATCTTTGTACAGCGCTGTGCTATATGTCAGAGCTATATTTGCATCTATGTATGTATGTATGTATTGCTCAGCACAGTGTGCCTTTTGCTTATATTTTTAGATACTTTTTTTTGGACTATAATATAGGATTGCAATAAATAAATACCCGGGCAATGCCGAGTAATCAGCTAGCATTGAATATAGGATGGTATAAATACATATCGACATTGAAAAGAGGATAGAATAATACACATATAGCTATTGAACATAAAATAGTATATATACTGTACATGTGAATATTGAACAGAGAATGATATATTTACATGTGAATATTGAATAGAGGATAGTATATATACATATGGACATTGAATGGAGGATGATATAATACACAGATTGCTATTGAACATAGATTAGTATATATACTGTACATGTGAATATTGAATAGAGGATGGTATATAGACATATGGACATTGAATAGAGGAAGATATAATACACATATGGCTATTGAACAGAGAACAATGGTAATTTATTGTATATTGAACAGAGAACAATGGTAATTTATTGTATATTGAACAGAGAACACTGTTTAAACACCTGATTATACAATTCCATACAGCATATAGATTATTTATTGAATAATTATGCATTATAAAAGTATATTGCCTTGTGTAAATAAATTTATCTTCTATTATACTTCCTATGAGATCCTCATATTTTGTTAGCATTACATCCATTCAGATTTGTTTAGTGTAAGCAGATTAGAGCAATGATTTAATAGATGATGAAAGTAGAATCTGTTCAGGAGCTCATTTATGGAAGATGTGTCTGATAAACACATCATGAAAGGTATAGAGAATTCAGGTATTGATCTGGGTCTGGGAAGCTAGTCTGTAGGGTGGCCATTGTCTATAACCAGTTACTACTCCAGGTACCGCAGCTTGGATTTCATCATTTGTTTTGTTCTCTACACAGGAGGACTTCCTAGTAACAGATGATCTGCTTGTGGATTACTTCAATGAATTCCTCAGCCTTCCAGTAAGTGTTTGTTTTCCATCAACAGTAACAAGGTAATCCCCAGTCCCCTGTGATACCGGTATTACCATACCACACGTTACTCCCTATACTCTGATAATTAATTCTTTTTATTTTTTGTCTACAATAACTTTGTTAACCTTGTTACTTTTAAAGAGCCCTTGAGGTACCACTAGAATCATTTTTCCATCTACAGCTCTCATTACTTCAATTCACTCAGTGAGTTGTAGGTGTAGCAATAAAGGTGTAGGTACAAGTGATCTAAAACAATAAAAAAATAAATAAAACAGAACAGTATACTAAATATTTAAATGCTTCCTAGCAACACTCACTTTGCAATGATGCCCATTGCAAACCTTTAACTTTACACTAAATTTTTATATACTAAAGATGGACTTGAGTCAATCAAATGCTGTACTTGCAGTCTCATTGGCACTGTGCGATTTGCATGTTACCTGCATAAAATTTGAAATTTCTGGTTCTCACTGACATGGTTTTATGGTTCTTTTTGGTTCTCTATTCACTACAAACCTTCACTTTGCATGGCACTCAGACAGAAACCCTAACTCCAATTACACTTGAATCTGTCTTAGCAATCAAACCCCTCTATGGATTTTCATTATGTTATTGTTTTTTTTATAATGTAAACTAGTTTGGACACTACCCTAGCAGAACAAAACAAAGGATTTATTCTACTTATTGTGCAGCTGCTGCCCATATGCTATACAGACTACCATGTTGTAGGGTGGCTTCATATTTTTGAACATGTGAATGTTGTTTAGAAAGTTGTGGGATATAGAAATTATGCAACTCTTTTTATCCTATGTCCACTGCAAAATCAGGGACTGAAACTGCACTGTATCATGCTGAGATTCATCTGTGGTAGTTTCATGAGAAGACATAAAGCCACTGCAGAGATAGAAGTTTAAGAACTATTTTATTTTTGGGTAGAGTGAAAAGAAAAGCCCTATATAGACATCAGATTTCAGTCTCTTTCATGATAGTTTCCACTGAGAATAGAAAAAAGAGTCCTGTATACAGAGTGCCATTCTGTTCTATGGAGAGGGAAGGAGGGAGAACAAGTGGGTGGCACCCCGCTGGTCTCCTCCATAGACGTTCTTGATAAGTGATTCATTGATCCATCAGGAAAGTTTTGCCTTAGATAAGTGTGGGTCCTTTTTTTAAAATAATTTAAGTATTATTTACTTTTAAATTATTATCCATTAAGCTTAGAAATTAGGATAAGGGTATTTTCACTTTAAATATGGATTCATATATAAATAAAATTGCACAAATAGGATTTTTACTTGCAAGTGATTAGATAAGATATGTAACAGGGTTTCTATAACCATTAAACACACAAATATACACATAACACCCATAGTAATTAAACTGCTAGAACAGCCATTTTTAAACTTTTTAACAGACGGGAACCCTTGAATTACTTTTTTAGGTCTTAGGGAACCCCCGTGATAGTGATAACACTATCCACAGCTCAAAGTATTTTAGCATTGTGGTCAATGAATAGAATGCCCTTTGCATTGTTAGCTGTTGGGAAGAATGTCATCCTTACAGATAGCCAAAAAGTTCATTGATGTCATATAAACTGACCTGAAAGGCAAACATTCCTTATGGCTCAAGGAACCCCTAGCAACCCCTGGTGGAACTCTTGGGTTCCATGGAATTCTGACTGAGAAACACTGCTCAAAATGATAAGTAGTGGATTAGTATTGGCTCTAAAAATAAATACATGTGACATAAAGTGATCAGAGTACAGTTCTCTCTTTTTTCATTCTTTGAACCTGATTTATTAAACCTCTCCAAGGCTGGAGAGGATACACTTTCATCAGTGAAGCTGGGATATCCAGCAAACCTGTAATGGATTTTTTCAGTCATTTGCTATTTACTAGCAAATGTTTTGAATCCTGGACCAGATACATTTCAGGTTTGCTGGATCACCAAGCTTCACTGATGAAAATGTATTCTCTCTAGCCTTGGAGAGCTTTAATAAATCAGGCCCTTTGTCTTTCTTTTTCTCTCCTTTGCTTTATGTGTTTTATATGCACATATTTAAAGTTTTCTGTTTTCTTTGCAGACTTTCACTGAAGCTATCAAATTCAATAAAACCTATGGGATTTTTGAAGTGATCAGTGAATTTCCTGATCAGCTGAATCAGCAGATTAAAAAATTGTTGCGTGAGTTTCAGCCCCCAAACCCTATCTACAATGCCACCCGAAACATCACTGGACTGAAATCCAAGAAATCTTCAGTTAATGATATACAGCTGAATTTTGATAAAAATTACAGTATTATGGTAAGTTGTATTCATTATGTCTCGTTTTCCATTAATGCTGTACATTCCAGGTGCATTGCTCAAATGTGCAAATTCCTAGACTGTTTTCTTTCAGCTAAAGCCTGATGAGAAAGCCGGTTTCTGCTTCAGAAAATGATCCCTGCCTTATGTGGGGTTGTAGAGTTCCAACACATCTCCCATTAAGTTTGAGAGTTTGGTTAGTTGTACTTCTGCAGAGAGACAACTATTTCCAAACGTAGGGGTCCTTCTCTGCTGGGTCCTAGCAGAGAACAGACTTTTCTATTCTTGCTGTGGCTGCTTACAAAAAAATGGAAATATGAGTCTTTGCATACCTTGAATTACACTGCACCCTAAATTATTCTCAAATTTTATTTGGGCTATAAAGACCTTAAAAAAAATCAAATATAAACCATTAGGAAAGAGCATAATCTATCTGCTCATTACTTTAGTTTTACATGCAGGAGTTGCAGGTTACTAAAATTTATTTTGTCTGCAATCTGGTGATTCTGGACCTGCTTATAATGCTTGTATCCTCTCTAACATTATGCATAAAAAAATAAGATTTCATAAACAAAAAAATGAAAAACAAAAAAATGCAAATACTAAAATTAACTAAATATATATTTAGCAATTATATATCATTTATTTTTAACTCAGGTTTAATCAGGAGTTGAAAATCTTTTGATTATTTCGAATCTATAGAATCTATGGCATATTTTCAATTTTCCTGGCAGCAGAAATCCTTCAGTTCAGTGAATCATGATAGACAGGATTTCCAAACTCACCAAGTTTCCCAAACTCACTAAGTCAAGATTTCTCCAACATTAAAAGCCATGTTTAAACACCTGTGTTAGAAAGTCCCATATGCTTTAATGTACCAAAATGCACCAAAGGAATTTGGGGTATTTTTGGCATTTTTAAGCTGCTAAAAAATTAGCAGTCTGCAACATTTAGTGTTAGAAAATTGTGAAAGGGTGTATGAGTATTTTAAGCATTTATTTGGGGGTTTAAGGATATTTAGAGCCCCTTTCCCATTTTCACTTTACCCTTTCCACTTCAAAAAGTTGATTACTTATGTTAAAAACATATGATGATTCTGCTGAGTGGTTCATTTGTTTACAGGGAGGCTTTTCATTTTTTAAGGTATAAATAAGCATTTAATTTTGGAAGTGTTATCAGCATTTATAGGGGGTTAGGGACATTTAGAGCTCCTTGTCCCATTTCTCTCCCCTTTTCCCCATTTCCTCTACAAAAAAAACATGTTCAATTGTTTTCATGGGGGCTAATTGTTTTTTTAAGATCCTAAACAGTCAACTTTTTAGAGTATTAGGGGTATGCCTTGGAAGTGTATTTGTGACCATTTTTGGTATCAATGGTAACTGGGGCTAAATCTTAGTGTGTGGCCAATATTGTTAATGTGTTGTTGCTTAGAAGCTTGTTTGTGATAATCCTCTTAGTCACCACTCATTTACTGGATACATTGTTGCACATGTTCCACAACAAAAAGTCACACCTTACTTTTCTTCAGAAATGGCAATAGAAGAACTCATAGGATTAGTGCAAACATACAATAGTTACATCTCAATTATACAGAAAGGTTCACCTAATACCAGAGGAGAATCTTATTTATAACAAGCTAAGTCGCTTACCATACATCATAGAATTTCCCTGAAGGAATATCACTCCCCGTAATGACCATTATTGGCAGTGTATATATAACAAATAATGTGCAGATACCAATATTTTTTAATGATTTATTTAAGGCTTTATGCATATATAATGATTCTCAGGACGCAGGACCATTTTTCAGAGGTCTTGGTCTTGGCCACTGAATGCCTATACAAGCATTATAGTTGATTTATCACAGCCATTTTTATCTTTCAGGCAAGTCAGGGTTCAGGTAGTTCTTACAGGGTGTGCCAGTTAAGGTTAATGTAAATGCTATAGTACATTTGTTTAGTTCAGACCCTAATTTTAACATACAAATGCATCTCTTCTGTGAAATCTATATATTCACACCTTTGTATGGGACACTGAAAGTATTCTGGCATTCATGCTGCAACAAATAAATGTTTAACACTGCTAAGAGAAACAGCTGAAAAACATTTCATCATCATGCATTTTCTTTAAAGTGTCTGAATCGGGAACAAGGAGTCCAATGGGTTAAGAAAGAGAGGCTTCCAGCTTTTTTGAAGAGCGATTGCTATTTTGAATACAGGTAAAGAAAAAAAAGTATATCTACCATGTCAAATTATTATTAAACAGTATTGATTTGTTTTCTAGTTCTAGCATGTGACAAAGAGGGACAGGGTGTATTATTGTTCTTAACATTTCATTTTGAAAGTAAAACAAAAGTAATTCTGTGTTTTAATAGACTATCTCCTATTGTTGGCAGGTGTGCTGTTTACCCTCTTTGTTTAAATATATATTTATTTTCTTTTATTTTGCATTTTCTTATTAGTAGTTTCTTTATATCACCAGACCTATTTTCTAGAGCTGTTTATCTTTTTGTGTAAATCCATACCTATAGAATATTGGGGAAAGTGCAGTAGGACTTGCATAGATTTATCATAACTATTTGATTCTCTTAATGTCATTATGCTGACATCCTTGATTTGATGTTTTAAAATAGAAACGTCTTAAATGTTGTAGGCGTTGTTAAACTTTATACGATACTCGTCATGAGACACCAAATGTTTCCATGGCTTTCTATGGCATGGCTTTGCCATGCGGCTGTAAATTGTGAGTGCAGCAGAAAGAGCAATAAAGAAAGGAGGGGTAAGGATTTATGAGTGGTTTAAAGGTTTTAAGGATAATGGAACCTTAGTGTTACTGTGGATAAAGCACGCAATATTCAAAGTTTGAATATAGAGAGAGAGAATTTAAAGATTAATGAGAATGTGAGCAGAAAATCTCTAGAGGCTGGCCACATGGGGTATGGGGGTTAGAGAATATAAATGGCTTTTCAAAGTACTAAAAACCTATCTTCTGTCTATCGCATGTAACAGTAAACTCAGTACATGCATAAGCCCAGCTAAATCAGCTAAAGACATACAAAAGTGTAATGGAAAAAAGACTAGATAGATAGGGAGCTGCAGTGGTTTAGGATGGTTGCCGCCATCATCCATTGACCACTACTTGTACATGAGGTTACCAACACATCATTATATTTAGTAGCAGAACAATTTATTCACAAAACAAAGTAATGGTCATAACAGGTCACTGTTTCGGAGGAAGAATATTTATATTGAACCAAAAAATCTTTGTTATGGAAACATTGCAAAGTTTTTTTTAGATGGTGCTACATCTTATAGCCCATTCCATAAATATATAATCAAGAAACTTGGGAAGTGTTAATCCTAAAATGAACAAAAACTCATCATTCAGGCCAACATTTTCAGCAACTAAAAGAAAATGCCTGTTGATCTTGCAAGAAATGAAATGTCCTTGTCACTTCTGGTGGAATGAAAAGCAAAGCAAAAAAAAGCAAACACAATGTTATCTTTCTTATGTAATCCTCTCACCTCCCTACTAAGCTAATCCAAAGCAGACATGTTTAAAGTCAATATTGTTATTAGCCCATCTGCAAAATGTACAGTGTTGCACATATGACCTATAAATAACTAAAAATTGCAGATTGTATCAATTACCTAAAGCAGATTCTCACCTGTCCCTGTTCTGTGGCGAGAGCTGCCATCTGCTCCTTTCTTTTTTTCCTCATCCTGATCTTTGACCATGCAAATTTATATAGGACATATTTATGCCAGTGAATTCTCCATGGGACCATCTTTCCATGTGGCTTAAAATTTTCATAATGGATCTTATTTTTCTAGATATATGTTTGTTCAATCTCACACTGTTTTTGTGCTTTTGTTTTATACACACATATAGCAGCTGTCTGTTCTCTAAATTTTTCTTCCCGTTCCAAAAGCATAGAATCTTAATAATTGGTCTTCAGTATCACAGTATTGGTGGCACCACAGCTGCATATTATAATGATCCTCCTCCACAGTTATGAAGACATTAGTCTAAAAATTGATAGCTTCATACACATGCTAACTGCATTGACCAAAGACATAAAACAAATAACAAGGCACATTTTTACCCAAGAAAATATTGATTGTTTGTGTTGGGAGAAAATCTACAGAGTACAGAGGTCCAATGATGGCCATCATCAATTCAAGGCACCATTGACTCTCTTCCTCTCTTCATAAAACCGAATATTGCTGTGTGTACAGCGTTGGTTCGTTCTCATAAATAATTGTTTCCAGTGAAACATGTATAGGTCTTATCTACACATTAGCCAGTTTTAATCCTAAGAAAAGTGAGATACAAAATATATAAAGAAAAATAGGAAGGGTCCTCTCTTCCTGTATCACTGTCTGTCATTTGCAACCCCTATTTAATGTACAGCGCTCCGTAGTATGTTGGCGCTATATATATCCTGTATAATAATAATAGTTTGCCTTGGTAACTGTATGCCTATTCATGAAATTCAATAAGCAGGCAATCGGGCACAAATTTTTCTACACCTTATTTGCTACAAGCTTTATTTGGGAATGGAAATGTGTCAACAGTTAAACACAATATTCTTTAAGCAGTGCCTCCGGCTATTGAGATTTGCAAGCTATCAAATCTACAAACCACAATCACAGACTCCCTATTGATCATTGAGAATTACTATCATAATACAGGCCCAGTAGAAAGGCCTACAACAGAAATTTAAACTTGTGTAATATTTTAGTTGCCCATATCTGTCAATCTATTTATTTATTATTTAGGCATGACATTTGTACTGAAGGTAAGCTCTGCTTCTTGATTGTTCACCTTAAATTCTTGTTTTGAATTACAAATATCTGTGCCATGTTTTTTTTTATTTAATTTTTATTAGGAAAGTTCAACAAAAGCATACCATATACAGAAATAAACATACTGATTATGCAAGTTGTGGACCATATAAGAATCGTAAATACAAGAGAAGGAAAGAAAGGTGGAAACATACCCACTCTACTCCTGTCCATTAACAGCAAAGAAATTAATTGTTTTCTGCAATAGTTAAAACAAAACAGTATCAACACATAAGTATGTGAACATATATTAGTCGATCCCATAGAACTCAACCCGTATTATTTTTGTGTTTTAAAATTAATAAGTACTACTAAACTATTTAAGGTTAGGAGGGGGAGATACAAGGTTAAGGGAACTATGAGGGAAGGGGGTAAAATTTAATGGTTTAGCTTAAGATGCCCTTTGCTTCATACCTTTAGTTTGAATAAATGTAAAATTAGAGACTGAATCCACCCAAGACCCAACAGAAGTGACATATGAATATTATTTCACACTTTTAACTGCCTGGTGTCTCATACAAACAGAAACAGTCAGGAAACAGTAAACAGGAAACAGTCTCATACAAAATGCATACATAAAAAAAACATTGAATATTTATTGAACATAACAATCCCTTTGTTTTTTTTTTATTTTGTCATCATAGACTTGCTAAGCTGATGACCCAGGTAAAAGTGAGACATACAGGAGTGAGTTTACAGCTGGATCCTCAATACCAGCCTTGGACACCCAAAAGAGAAGTAAAGTCATCCCCATCACCAGAGACGGAAAATGAAGAAATTATGAGGAAATTCTTTGTTACTCTTGGACAGGTAATACAAGTATTAAAAAGCAGCCAAAACATTTAAATTTTTAATTATAGAACATGAAGACATTTATCTGACCTGCATACAGCTGCTGCGAGCTTTTCAAGTTTAAGTTGTGCAAGATATGGAAACCTAGGCTTCTGTGCAGTAGAATGAAGTGTGATATGAAATATAAATCTTGTGCTTTTTATAACATATGATGGAAGTGATGACACACAAATTTCTCCTGTTTTAATATAGCAACCCTCTAATGTATATATTTTTATTGGTTTCTCTTGGCCTACCTCAACATAACCCAGTTTTACAGTCCAGTTCCCCCATATGCACCTTTCCATAGAAGTCGAGATTTCTATATTTTGCAATGAAGATAAATCGCAAATCTGAAACATCTGCAGGTAAAGTAGATAAACTGGTCTATATTTAGGTTATATCTGGCTATAAAACAACGATTTTTGATAAACATTTGGTCACTAAGGAATAAAGAAATTATTTGTATTTCTCCTTTCATTATTATAAAATAAGGATAAGTCGTCTGTTTATATTTGAGCAGAAGTGATGATGGCTTGTGAATATCTTCAGTTTACTGTATTAGTTTTTCTTTTATTATTAAAGATTTGTCTATAGCAGAACAGTGATAATCCTATCCTGAGGTCTGTGGCAGACCGGTGAAATATTTTAATGTTTTTTCCAGGCTACTTTCACTCAGACAAAAGAATGGTTTACAATAGCAAAGCAAAACGAGCCTACTGCTACTACCGATTCAACTTCTAGGCCCATCACCTGGGAGCCTGCATGTGGCAGATCTTCATTGTACAATGGATACAATACTAATCAAGGTAAGTAAGAATGCATTACATACAGCATTTTTTATAACCAACCATGATTAATGTGGTCATGGCCACTATTCCCTGTTTACATTATATATGTTTGGATATTCCCTTTTTATTGTGTTCATTAATCAAGAACTGGCATTTATTAAATAATGTACCTGTTCCAATTTACATCCTAATTGCATTTATTAAATAATGTACCTGTTCCAATTTACATACAAATTCAACTTAAAAACAAACCTACAGTCTTTATCTTGTATGTAACCCAGGGACTACTTGTACTGCAGCTTATGTTGCCTAAACAATACACTTGTATCATGATTTTTTGCTCCATATTCATAAACTAAGTGTAATGATATATTGTCTCTGTCTGAAGATCTACAAAGTGTTTACCATACTGAGACTGTGAAGAAACCTGTGTCTGTACTATCTAAGAACACACAAGATGCTGAGGCAGAAGATGAGTATTCTGTATCCATTGCAGATTCTCCTATTCCAAGCCCAGTAAGAATTTATATTGAACAAAAACAAGAGAATTCACCTAATGAAGAACACCAGGAAAAAGAAAATGAAAATGTCCCAGTCTTTTCAACAATGGAGGACTTTTCCTTTTATTATGTTGATCAAGTTATGAAGTCTGCAGTATCCAAGCTTAATGGAGAGAAGGTGAAGCAAAAGACAAATGGGATTGATGTGTTCAGCATGTCTGAAGTGTCAATTCAGCCTCTGCAGAACACAGGACCTCCTTCTACTACCTCTGACTCCACAATTCAAGAAGAGTATGACATCTCGGAATCAGACAGTGATGAGCCTGATGCACTGGAATCGTCACAAATTAAGCATGAATACTCTCATATACATAGCCAGAAAGACTTTGAAAAGTTTAAAACTTTTATTAAAGGAACATCTGGGGAAAAACTATTCTGGCTGTGGATGGATATTGAACGACTGAAGGCCATGAGTGATGTGAAAAGAAAGCAGAGGTACAGAGCATTTTGCATGTTCCCTGGGTTTAAAACACTACTTTTCAAATACATTTTGAATTGGGCATTTTTTTATTTTGTATGTGTATATGTTGGGCGGGATATTAATTTACTTTTACATTTTTTTTATGTATGTCTAAAAGAAACTTAAAACTAGACTAAAATATCTGTCCAAAATAAAATCATGAAGTAAAAAAAGAATTCAGTACCAACTATAAGTTCTAGTTAAAAATTTACTGTGTACACAGCGCTATTTTAAAGTTGAAATTTAATCTGCCTATATTTTGCCTTCCCTGTTTCATCCACTTCCTCTCCCCCTATCAAGATGCTAAATAAAGCCCTTACGTTTTTATTATATACCTTATCCTAAAACCAGTGATATCATCGTGAGGTCTCTGTGCTTTACTTATGCTGGCATGATGCTCTTCAAAGCCTGGAATCATCATTGTACTCTTAGGCCTGATGCAAGTGACTCTCTAACTCTTAGGAGAAGTACAGATATCAAAAGTCCTTATTAGTGGATCGCAGTCTGGAGGAATGAACATTCCTAAGAAGACTGTGTTTCATGTGATAATCTCCCATGACCAAAGTGTGCAGACTCAGGAAATCTTCTGTTCTTCCAGTGAGCACTGTAGTGCACTAGGAAACCCAATCACCAAAATCACCTTGTTGGTCATACTCACACAAGATAGGTTTCACTGAATGACTATACCATGCACTGCAGTTTAGCAGGAGGAAAGGTGCACGGTTAAATATCTTGTAAAGTGCATCCTCAAGGAAACCTACCAGGAATGACTGTTTTTAAGAATCTGATTCTTCACTCTTAATTTGATATAGGAATAATGCGTTTGTGTTGTGATTTGTTAGTTTGTATTTACTCCCTGTCAGAATAAGAATTGTCAGCTGTGGGGCTCCCATTGGGACTGATCTCTCTACTACTTCAGCTCAAGGCTGATACCTAAAACCCTCTCCAGGCTGCTGAAGTTGGACACAACTGTCAATTAACAAAGCTTTTTGTTTTCTTTCATGAAATTCCGATGATACCTTTATGTAGTGTTGGTGTTCGAATTTGGATTGTCCTTATATTCGACCCAAATATGGCTGTTCGAATTGTGATAGACTCGACCTGAAAAACACATTATTCGACTTTGCAAATTTATGTGTAAAAATATGTGGATCCCACTGACAGGAGGTTTCCCACGGCTGTGCTCATAAATGAATGCAGCCGTGGGGATCATCCTGTGACAGGAAGGATGATTCCCACTGCTGCATTCATTCATGAGCACAGCCGTGGGACTCCTGTGTTCTTGGATAGAGAATCTCGACCCAAGAACACATACTACAGTTATGCTAGTGCAGCAAGAGCAATCAGGGGAGCGTAGCTGTCAGCTCTGCTCCCCTGAATGCTCTTGCAGTTCTACACAGTAACAAATATAACCTGAATCCCCCCCCCCCCCCAAAGAGTTTAATGGTGTTCCAATTCAGCGTTCGATCACCTGAAAAATATCAGGCTATTTGATCGAATAGCCTCTGAATCGAACACTGAGCTATTCGACCAACACTACCTTTATGTTGTATGAGAGTTTAAAATGTATCATATCAGCACTGAGTTATTATTACACAGTATTTATATAGCACCATCATATTACACAGCACTGTACAAAGTCCATAGTTGTGTCACTAACTGTCCCTCAAAGCAGCTCACAATCTAATGTCCCTACTATAGTCATGTGTCATTAATTTAGTCTAAGGTCAATTTTATGGGGAAGCCAATTAACCTAACTGCATGTATTGTGATGTGGGAGGAAACCCACACAGGCAGAACCTGCAAACTCCATGCAGATAGTGTCCTGGCTGGGATTCAAACCTAGGACCTAGCGCTGCAAAGGCCAGAATGCTAACACCTGAGCCACCATGCTGCCCAGTTCATCCATGGCTTATTATATGAATAATTTAAGAGTATAAATTTAAATTATTACAATGGCTGTTGACCCTAATCAGCAAAAGTGTAAGGACGGTATTCCCTTATTAATATTTAATGCAGGCTTTAAAATGCCCTTATTTCTCAAACATCAGGCAGGGCTGGTTTTTAGGATGCATCAATTTACCCCAGGGATGCTCCTAAGAAATACAAAGTGAATTGTTTTTATTGTGCAACATAGTATATCATTATACCAATATAATGTGTTTTTTTTACTTTTATATCATTTTAAGTCATCTTAACAAGATGAAAAAAATGTACCTGGTAGCCACTGGAGACCATTATCTTCAGGCTGAAGTCCTAATGAAATTGGACCTTCTCGATACCAATCAGTGGAGTGAAAACCATCTACAGTCTGTCCAGGATGAAATTGTCAGGCGATTGCTTCTCTATTGGTAAAGATTTTATTTCAAATAAAATTATATTTTCTACATTTATGAAGCATCTAAAATAGGTAAATATTATATATAATATAAAAGGAGCAGGATTAGTCCAGAAAATGTTGGATAGACATACGCGCTCACCATGGATGGAACCATGCCCCCCCTTCTTTTTTTTTACGGCTACACTCCTGGTCATCTTTCTTGCTTTTACTATAGAGAGGAAATATCAAGAAGAGAAAACCAAGACCTATTCATATTATTCAACTATTCATATTAAGCAGTCAAAGTAAAAAGAAAACCAAATTCCTTTTTTTTTTTGGAACCTTAAGGGGTGATTAGTTGGCTTGTTGACGGCTTTTGGTAACAGTCAGTTTTCCAGCCTCTGGACATTGATCTCTACTTTCGGCCTTTGCCTTTGAATATTAGTACAGGTTGACAGGGGATAGGTTTTCTGCAGTAGGTTTACAGTAGCCCTAAGTGCTGAGCTGTTCTAGTTGTTAAAGCTCTCCAAGGCTGGAGATGATACACTTTCAACAGTAAAGCTGGGCGATCCAGCAATCCTGAAAAGGATCTGGTAGAGGATTCAAAACATAGCAAATGACTTTGAATAAATCTTTTCCAGGTTTCCAGGATTACCCAGTGTCACTGATGAAAGTGTATCTACTCCAGCCTTGGAGAGCTTTATTAAACCAGGTATATTGTCTGATAATGCTAAGCTTGCCTACCTGTTTTGGTCTCTTATTTTACTGTTGGTCAGTGAAGCAGCCCATATTCGTTACAGGCAAAGTAAGATCAGGAAAGCTCTGAAACAACCTGGCAATATTGCAGCTTTGCATTTTGGAGAGGCCCAGCATTCAGATAAAGCAGGGGTACTAAAATCTGTTGGTATTTAAAGGCACCTCTGGTGCCTGATCTTCGTACGTGTTACCAGCTTCTGATTTCAAAAAACGACTGAGTCTCTTGAATCTTTCAATCTGGGATAGATCTTGGTAAAATGCTGAAACAACTGTATTTTATTCTGTTAAAGGGGGCCGAGGTTTTGTTTGTCTGATACAGCATCTGTCAACACAGTGGGCGCAGATCTTAAATTTTGGTATGACCGTCAGCTGAGACCAAAAAGAGATGCAGACCCCTTTGCACAGACCATAACATTGTTACCTCTAAGACCCAAGTCTTGTGCACCCAGGATATCAGTGGCAACTTCTCCGGTGAGTGTTTGCATGCTTATTTTTTCATAACTACTAGATAATGATAATTCTGAGTACAACAATATTAAAATTAGAAATATTCCTCCTACAGTAAATATAGCGTATACTAAGTTTTTTCCCTGACCCACTCATATGTTCCTCCCGCCAATCAAATTTTTTTTCCCAAGAAATAATTTGAATATTTTAACCCATGCGTTGTAAAATTACAATATGCTACCTATTTGTATTTGGCAAATACCTGGGGATATAAGGATGTCTTCTCTTTTAAAAGGCAGCTATCAATAGCCATTTAACTATTTGTTGTCTAAAAGTAACCTCACCTAAGAGCATGTAAAACCCAAACCCGCACTAATTTCTTCATTTATATCCTGTCCTAGGAAAGCAAGCGAGAGTAGGAAAAATAGGTTAACTCCCCTCTAAGACAGTTGTCTAATAATCTCCTCAATTAGCTAGTGTTGTATATGATGCAAATGTGCAGCATCATGTCAAGTGCAGATTTCAATAGAGACGCAGATGGCACCATCCATGGCTGGTGGCAGCCTACAGAATATGGTTTGATGGATTATCTGCATTTTTTGATGATGTTAATGGCAGACAGTCTTTTAAAAGTTCAGGCCGTCCACACCAAGCATAAGTTTAAACTTTCAGTCAAGCTTCTTGAGTATAGTCAGATTTAACCCTGGAAACCTTGGTTTTGGTTCATGTTGCTCAATTATAAGCTGCAAACTATGGATTAATACATTGTTTACATTATTTGTTTACAGAAAAAAAAATGATAAAATGCATGAATAAAAAAAATGTATATCTATGTATGTACATAATTCTACAATATATTTGCCCAGGTGCTAGGAAAGAGTCTTGTTTCTCCCACAAAAACTCAAAGTGTCTCCTTCACCAGACGATCAGACAGCCTGATATCAGCTAAGTTAAAACCTGAAAGAAGACTGGTACAAAGTTTACCTGGCAGTGCTGTCCAATCAAGTCAAAGCCGGTAAAGTATTATTTCAATAGGTGCATGAACCACATACTATTGTCTTTCCTAGTACACTGAACCTGATTTATTAACACTCTCCAAGACTGGAGAAGATAGACTATCATGGGAGAAGCTTAGTGATCCAGCAAACCTGAAATTGATTTCTTAAAAATCATTTGATTTTAGTTGGCAAATGTTGTTGGGTGGGAAATCTTTCCCTATTTTATGTGGCAAATGTTATTTACAATTATCACCAGGTCATTTTATTTTGTTGGTTTTGTTTTTTTAAATAGGACAAGAATTAGACCTGTGAGTTGCTATTTACCAACTGTACGTACAAGCCTGGCTAAAGATGTTATTGGACCAAAAGTTCATTACAGTGCCCCTGAAGAAGAACTTGTTTCTGTAAGTATTTTAAAGTATACATGGGAGATGGTTATAAGCAACAAGAGCATAAACAGAAGATTGCTACTGCTGCTTCATTGTTCAGCCTTGGGAGTAGAGCCAAGAATGTGACACCACAATGTTCCTTAACTATTACAGACAAAATGCTGTCACCTTGCTGTCAGGTAAAAAATGACATATATATTTTGTTTATGTATGTAGCTATTTGTCTGAAATTCAGCTTTAAAGAACTGACAACCAATTTTTTTCGGCCACCCATGCAGCCTAAAATGCCCATACTTTTATTCTTGCTGGTTCCCCACACAATGTCACTCCTAAAAAATCCAGTCCCACATCTAGGTATGAAGGAGCAAATTACACAGCCCACCACAGTCATATAGAGGAGTACCATGAGTCCACAATTATTGACAATGGCCCTGATTTATAAAGTTCTCCAAGGCTGGAGAGAATACACATTCACCAATGAAGCTCGGTCATCCAGCAAACCTGGAATAGATCTGGTCCAGAATTAAAAACATTTGGTAAAAAACAGCTAACGATATTTAGGAAATCAATTCCAGGTTTTCTGTATCACCCAGCTTCACTGATGAAAGTGTATTCACTCCAGCCTTGGAGAACTTTAATAAATCAGGGCCAATGACTTTGGATTAGCATTTGAGCCAAGCAATTTTCAATTTTCAATTTCAAATAATCAAAAAATAAAAAATAAAATAGCAACCAACATGGTTCTCTCTTTACCGGTTTCCTTTCTTTTGTTAACTGTTTGAAACTGTTTTCATTTTACCTTCATCGCTGTCCAATCTGGCAAACTGGCTGTTAACCCCTTAATCTGAAAAATAATGTATGTCCATGATGTTTGTAGATACAACCTGATCAACCACTATTGGGGAATTGATAAGGCCGAAGCAGGGTGGATTGAACAGTCATAACCATGCATACGAATGTGCATGTTTCTTTCCTAATTGTTCTCAAGAATGATCCTAAGGCCCCATTTAAACTTGCGTTTGCAAACCGGTTGTTGTGTTAATCCCAGTTAAACCTCAATTGCACTCATCCTCTGTGTCATGCACTTGAGTGTGGTTGAGGTTAATGTTGAAATTTGTTGCAGTTCAATGTTTTCAGGAAGTTGATGTTTAAAACGAGGCATCTGCAACTGTTCTTAAATACCCACCAACCACTGTAGGCTGCAGGTAAAGGTGGTTACATTCAAGACATTAGAAGCAGCTGGCTACTTGGGGTGGCCAAAAGCAGTTGTTTGTAACAATAATCCACCTCAACTGCGTGCCACCACAATGCAACCACAGCACAACAACAACTGCCTGCAACAACATGCACAAAATGGTTTTCAACGGCTTCCAGCATGGTTCAGCTTACGACAGACCTCTGTGGTCAACTGTAGGTCTGACATTTGCCTTAATGTCATGTTTTTAGGTATCATTTAGTGAGCATTCACAAATAGTTATTGCTTCTACTATTACTAAACCCTTAGCACTAGTAATCTATTGCCCTGATGGATACCCCTTCTTTTTGGCTGCTGTTCTGTACTGGTTATTTTGCACAGAAGTTGCTCCAAGCACATATTTTATGAATGTTCAGTGGCAGCAGGGCAGTGGTTTAGTACTTTTGTCAGGGCCAGGGAGTTATTAGGTAATCTAAATTTACATTCTAAATGATCGCTCCCAAAATATAAGCCTTCTAATGCTCTATAAGCATTTTAGGGCTCTTGGAAAGGACAACCAGTCTGCTTTAAGACACAAATCTTTACTACCAAACTGGGGAATGACTTAACATCAGTTGGTTAACAGCCCAAAACAACACCAGAAAATTAAGTGTTTTATTTTCTGTTTTTCCAAGAATAAGTGCTTGTTATCTACATTTTACTCCAGGGGTCTGTCCAGAGTCTATCTAAGATCTGCAGTTCTAAAATAGCTTGGAATTAAAAGTTTAAGACAAAAGTAAACCGACTCCCTGATGATGTAAACTATGATCCATGAAATATGGTCAATATTAAATACCTTACTAAAGACTGCTGGTATTGATTGAGCATTCCTGGAATATGAGACTATAATTCCATTACCAATTAGTAATTGTTAGGGGATTGTGTGCAAATAGCTGGAGGCTTAAGGAGCTCTATATAAATCCTGACTGCTTAGAGATGGATTAGAAGGATCTTGAAAAGTGATGATCGTCTTATGGAGATCTAAAAAAACTGTGCCAGGCTAGAACTTCCTGCCCCGGTCATATAGCCACTTGATGATCCTTGGTGTGATTCCATACTTTAGCAGCTTTGCTGCTATTCTGGTTTTCTGCCACTGGCCTGTCCCTCCTGACAACTGTGCCGAGTCTCTTCTCAATACAAACAGCCGCTTTAAACTCATGACCTCATTGAATAGCTTGAATGTACTTCAAATAAACTCTTTGCCAGGATAAATAATCCACCCCCAGAAACATTTGATTTCATCAGTTCCTTAATCTAGATTTAGGTCTTCTATGAAGTAAAAATAATTTACATTACTTTTTTTTTAGTTTAAGTATTATCACCAAGAAATACATGTACGTCAGGGGAAGGTTAAGATTGCTTGCAGGTTGTTTTTTTTTTTTTTTTACTGTAATATCTTCAGAGTGACCTCACTTGGTTGAAAGTCGCAGCACGCCCTTTAGAAAATAAGCAAGGGAAGTATCAGATCTCCAGCAGTTTTAATATTTAAAATAGGCTGGAGAAGGATTAGAGCTCTGCATCCTGGAGCAAAACTTATGAACATCAAACATTCCAGCTGGACCTTTTCTGTTGGTTGGGGAAGTTTCAAAAAATAATTAGACATCTAAATGGTGAAGCTTATTGTAATAAAATGACCAGTATTTCCCAATTACTGTAGCCAGTACTGAAAGGTGCATGGCCGTTCTACAATATCAAAGTGTACCCTTTGTAGCAGGTACCAGAGAAGTCAGCTATAGTAAAAGTCCAACATTGATGTTTTCCAAAAATATCACTTTTTCTTGAGACATGAACTTATACCAAGCCTCTGAATTGTTGCATTAAGTACTGAAAGTACCTACAATTGCCTCAAAATCTAATAACAATTGTAGAGAGCAAGGGCCTGCCTGGTTGGATACAAATTGTTTAGATTTGCCCCAGTTGACATAGTTTTGAAAAATCTTAAGGGCATTGTACAAACACTGTACAGACTGTATATGCCAAGTATCACATATGTAAAAAATCCCAAAACGTTTAAGATGAAAGAACATTCGTACTGATGCAGTGGGTTCTTTAGTTTCAATGTAAGTAAAAGGATATTTGACATAAACACTTTAAGGCAGCTCACAGAAGAGAAGAAAACACATGTAATGGGATACTGTATATCTGCAACCTGGCATGGATTTATTCAAAGAGGTAATGCATTTTATTGTATAATTATTCTTATTTGCTTGTTTTTTAATTCTTTCCCATGTACTTAATCAAACAAATCAATTGAATTCAAGTTTACCTATTACTACATTTTTTAAGTATTTGATAGAGCAAACAGTTTATTTTATGATGTCTGTGTACCACTGGGGAAATTTTCCTTCACTTCCGGTCCCAGAACAGAAAATACATGGAAGTGAAGGAACCTCTTAGACAAATGTACCTATAAAAATATTTACCCTCCACTATTTGTCTGGGGATAGATTTTCTCCTAATTTTTAGTTTTGGTGGTAGTGGTTTTCAGTGCAAATAAAAGGTCCCCAATGAAGAGTCTAGCCAAAACTATAAAAAAAGGTTTTGCCTTTTATTTGACCTTTAATCTAGTTATATTGTGTGATTTCAGCATATGGACATGTGCAGTAATGTTCTCAAAAGCTCCAAGATGGAGGAAATGCTGCAAGCTCTCCACCTAGACTGTCGTGCTGGTTATTTCTTTGCCTCATTTTGTGAACAGTCAGGAAACAAGGTAAGCTGAACAACAGTCTCATTTTCTTTTGATATACATTTCATACATCAGCTCTCTTGTAGTTTTAGGTACTGGAGAGACAGTTGCCTCTCTTCAAGCTTTAATGTCTATGCCTAGAGGACTCTGTCTCAGAGAAGGGCTGTTCTTTCTTACCTGTTTATGATTTGACCCCGCTCATGTGCTGGGAATGTTTATCCATCTCATAGACATGTGGCCCACAATAATCCTAACTATTATTATTATTAATAATAAACAGGATTTATATACGGCCAACATATTAAAGAGGGCTGTACATTAAATAGTGGTTGCATAGGACAGACAGTTAGAGACAGTGACACAGGAGCTTACAATCTAGGAGGTGGGAGAAGTATCACACAATAGGAGGAAGGATATAGAAAGCTGAGTGAGTTGTGAGGGTTTAAAGAGACAGAAGAAGAGGGGTAGGCAAGTTTATTGGGTTTTGAGAGCTCTTTTAAATGAGCAGAAAGTAGGAGCAAGCCGAATAGGATGAGGAAGACCATTCCAGAGAGTCACGGCACCTCTAGAAAACTCTTGGAGATGTGCATGTGACAAGGTTATGAGTGAGGAAGTCATTAGTAGGTAATTAGAGGAGTGAAGAGAGCGGCTAGGGGAGTATTGTTCTACTAGGTCATAAAGGTAAGTGGGACAAGAACTGTGGAGAGATTTGAAGGCAAAGCAAAGGAGCTTATATTTACACTCTAATTTGAACTTAAAACTAAAATGTTCTACCCTGCCTGATTCATGCGGTCAAAAACAGGCAATGGGTACCACTGGGCTTTTTCAGTCATTAAACATTACACACGTCAGCGTTAATGTTTAACACACATTAACAATCAAACAACTGGATTTTAGATGCCATTAAATTACCATCCAATGTATATGTGTACAATTAGAATGGGAACTATATCTTCTGTAGTCCAGACTACCAGACATAGACAACATATCTTTGTCTAGATGTATTTGTGGAGAAGGTAGTATTGATGAGAGCATGAATAATGTAAACCTATAATAAATCCATATTCCTCAAAATGCAGTTAGGAGTTCCAAGAGTTGTGGTCACACCACACGTGTCCTGCTAGGCATTGTGAAGGAAATCATACTTCTCAATTCTAATTAGATGTCAGGAGAATCAAAGGAATCCCCAGCATATGTTTAGATGTCCACAGCACATGTTATTATTTAATTAGTCTCCTATAGTAAATGTTATCTGAGCATTTTACAGATTAGCCATGTTAAATGCTTAAAGCCCTAATGAATGGGGAATATGCAAAATTTAAAACATGTTGTGTTGTGTGAGGGCTGTAAACACATAGTAGATTTACACACACCAACTAAACTGAGTTCTTTAAAATCTGGCTTTGTACCAAAACTTGTTTAATTATCTAAATAATGTGTAACTCATGAGGCAAACTGTGTTAGAACTGCCACGAGGCAAATCGGATACAGAAATATACAGTATTTCTTTACTGTTATTTTATGATTGTTGTTCTATTTTAGCTGTGGGAGAATGGCGTCAATTTTTGGTTTGATCTACAGTCCTATCATCACTTGTTTTACCAAGAGACTCTTCAACCTTTTAAACTATGCAGACAATCCCAAGTAAGTGGTAAATCTTGAGAACGAGATGTTTTGTGCCGAGAATGACTAGATTGCATAACATTCTTTAGCTTTTTTGACTCTTGTGAATTCCACTTAGGGAATATTGTCTTCGTTAGTGAGATGAACCCCAGCCTGAACCTAAAACACATGATGTATGCCCCTATCAAATCTCTTAAATGTCAACACAAAAAAATTAAAATTAGGTTTGCGACTTTATTTTAAATTATCTGTGATATCAGAATGAAGAAAAATGGAATGCTCTCAAAATCTGAGCCAGCAATATTAAGAAAGGACTGCAAGTCTTGCATCTCATATTATATTATATTATGGTACCTATTGTATATCTGTTCATAAAGACCAAAAGTGGGTAAAGCTGACCATTTAACTATTTAGCATTTGCAAAATAAGCAGCAATGAATTACAAATGGATAGTTTTTAAAAAAGAGAGTTGCCACTGATAATACAAAATAAATTCCTGTGTTGTAAATTGTACAATTTAGCTGGTCCCTCACTTTTTCTGAGTGGTTCTAATCTCCAATCTTGCAAGTATAAAAACCAGGATCGCCAGTTAACTGGGATGAGAAGAGCGTGTCAATATACATTTGACCCATGGGAAGCAGGAAGTATAAATTCTGCCCTGCAAATTCTTGTTCCTGTTTGGGTAGGCATGTGAGTTATGAGAATCTGTAAAACAAAACCAAGAGACAAAGAAGTCATCTACCTGGTTCTACAATAAGCCATACGTGCCTGTTTTACAAAACTGGCTGAGCAAAATTATAAATCCTTTGGCAGTTAAATAGTGCATTTATCTTATAGTATTTAGCTGTTTGCTTTAGTTTCCATTTCCCACTAATACCATACACTTATTTTACACTTCTTTACACATCTTTTAAAATGATATTATGAGTATTATCCTATTTGGTACTTATGTCACTATGGTAGACTATGGCTTTAGATTAGGGAATACACAGGAATCAGGTTTAGATATGAACCAGGTAAAACATTTCATGACAGCCATGGCTTGAAACCTTTCTATGGTAAGACAACTGACTTTGCTCAACATTACCCAGTGCATAGCTCTAAAGAACACCAAGCTTGTGATCAGTATTTGTGTTTAGACACCCGTTAAGGAAATACATTGTAACCATATTGTTACTTTGCATTTCCTTTGTGTATTTATTTGCAGATAAAAAGGGTGACTTTTGATCTGCATATTAATATAATGATTAATACATAGTATTTATATAGCGCCGCCATATTTTGCAGCGTTCTTCAAAGTCCATTTTCATATCATTAACTGTTCCTCAGGCGCTCACAATCTAATATCAAAGTCATATGTAAT
Source organism: Pyxicephalus adspersus (assembly GCF_032062135.1). Taxonomy (NCBI): domain Eukaryota; kingdom Metazoa; phylum Chordata; class Amphibia; order Anura; family Pyxicephalidae; genus Pyxicephalus; species Pyxicephalus adspersus. The sequence goes on from NC_092862.1 coordinate 21,523,027, forward strand.
TACTGTAGTCTAAGGACAAAAGCCTATCAACCTAACTGCATGTTTTTTGCATATGATGACTTACAGAAAAATGTGTTGCTATAACTCCCCGTTAACCTTTTGTTTAACCCTATTCCTCCTTAATAATTTTATTACCATCCTTTTTCCTTTAACAGTTTTTAGGTGATACCTGATAACATTTTTTAAAACTATTTCCTTCCTTTTTTGACTTTAAATAAGTATCCAGCCTGTAATTGTCCAGTTTCCGGTAAAATGTTATGACCACATGTTGCATGTGCTTCACCATTTGGCAGCCAACATTTGAGGATGCTTTATGTGCATCACTTGGTACCCTCAATATATATGTACAAACCAGGAGCACCAGATTATCATACATCAACAGGAGGCCATTCCACAGTGAATGTGAGCTAAGGACTGGAGTAGTTAAGGTAATGGGCCAAAGTTGTTGCAGATGTAACAAGAGCTAAGCAATTAGGCAATTGGGTTGGGCAGAGAGGTGGTCATAAACAAAGCCAAAATCAGTGTAGAAGGCATTTTAGTGGGGTCAGGTCATACAGTCGGTCGAATCCAGCAAGTCCGACAGGTCAGGTACAATAGGTAAAGCAGGTAACAGGGATTGGAAATAGGTAGTAATCCAGACTGAGAACAAACCTGAAACAAAAGTTCAGGGAAAAGGAACTAGAAACACTTGAGTGACAGGATGACCACAGCAGGGACTAGGACAGTGATACAAGAATTCAGAATCACCCAACTAACACTACAACAGGAATCACAAGGAGTGTGGTCATTCTGTCCTGTAAAAGGAGTTTAGAGCATTCTGTAGGAACCTCTTTTTCCATGCATGTGTGCAGCGCACCTTAGCAGATAGTTAGGACAGGTTCGCACAGTAAAAAGGGGGATAATTTACTAAAGAAATTTAGGATGTTTATCTATAAAGGTTAATTATCACCTTGCAAGGGATAATTCACTTTGCTAAGTGAATGTAGTAGTAATTCACTTTGCAAAGCATACACAGACATGTGCAAGAAAACCCAAAATTAGATTTTTTTTCCTGCCATGATTATACTGGAAATATCAATTGCAAGGTGGCATTTCTCTTTGCAAAGTGAACAGGGTATATTCACCCCTGCAGGGGAATCAAGCCCCTGCAGTGCAATGAGCCAGGTAGACAGTAGGACCCATGAAGGACAGAAGAATAGCTGTAAAAGTAACAGGTGGCTACAGTGAGTAGTGCAGAGGTAAATTTCTGACAAACTTATTGCAGAGGTCCTACCAACTCCACTAATCTGGCAAAACTTTTCCAGAATTTCCCACTTTTCCAGCTTACACTGATAGAAGTGTTACACTAACAGTACAGTGCAATACAGTACAGGCTGTCTGGTTCACAGTAATTTATGTACCTTTTATAAAATATTAGTAATGTTATTGGTTTTGGTCTGGTCATTTTTTGAAAAGTTTTTTCTAGACATATGCAAAGCTGCCTTCTCCTGTTGGTTCCAACACCTGGGTTATGTTTTACAGAAAAAAAAAGAAAACTATTTCATAATAAATTATTATGATCCCACTTCTTTTACATTTCAGCACCATTTGATTATGGCCGGGTATAGGCTGAGGGCTGACAATATTCCCCAGGTCTCTGCAGTCCCCCCTTGGCTATGGGTCACACAGCAAAGTTTCTATGATGATCCCTACATCATATACAGATGATATAATATATATCATATGATTTATTATAATATATATATTTTAAGATCTATAGCACGAGTCTTGTTGTAAAAAGCAGTATATATTGTTTACATGATAATGAGATCAAGTGAATGTTAAAGTGTACTTGAAAAGCTTATACCATTCAGATAATTGTTCTATTAAACAATGAAATGTACTGCAGATAAAGTTTGTAAACAAACAATTTTAGAATGCAAACATCTAAATTCCATGTTTTGGAGGCATCACTCGCCTGTCAATATTCTGCCAGCAAGTCTTGTATAAATGGATTGAATGGCCTAATTTTTGCATACAAAATTCTCGTCTGTGTTTTTACATATTGCGAATGAAGATAGAAATCTGTATTAAACTGCATATTAGGGAGAACTCGACCTATGTTTAACCCCAGCTTATGCACCACCTTTTGAAACCTATTTTACTATACCTGTTGTATATAAAAGTCATATTCACAGAGGAACATACAGATCACATGTTTTTCAGGTTTTGTTCAGTTCATAGGCTCATAGGTTCCTATAGTTTTTTAATGATTTATTAACTTCATTACATCTGCAAGTTAAGGAGTTCCACAGTTTATTACAATATCATTTAAAATATAACATTTCCTACAACAAAACTATGTTGCACTGTCTATTTTGCCACATTGACACTTCACAAGCTAGGTAATAATTGTTCATGGAATATTTTTTTTTGTCCCTGTAGGATACCTGTAAAGGGAAATTAAAGCGGAACTGAATGATACTGGACAAGTGAAATAAAAGTCATACTATTAAATTAAAACACAAAGTTTATTCCCAGCTACAGCCTCTGGGTGACAGCAAATCCCCACATTAAATGTAGCGGAGCTTTTGGGCAGCTTCATCTACAATGTGACCCATAAAAAAAATACAAGAATCCCAAACAGACCCTGTGGCATCACACATGAATGAGAATGTGCACCAACAAATCAGGCCATCGCCCTGGATATTTACTTTATATCTTTAGATAGCTGTTTAAGCCCAAGATGTGTTTTCTCTGGAACACAAGCAAGCCTTAATCTGATCCTTTACTAAAGCGGCTGCAAGCTAAATGATCTTTTCACAGTATCCATGTTCACCTCTGGCACAACATGGTGTCAGTGACTGGTTTCTGTGAGAAAAGCAATTACAATGGCTATTGGATATTGCAGGCCTCTCACTAGGCTCAGAACACAAGTCTGCTGAGCTTTGAGGTCTCTGGAAGTGTTTTGTGTTTCACTGATTTTGTGACTTATGACACATTTTATGAGGTTTTTGGCAGCTGTCATGTGGAAATTGTACATCAGTTGTTGGAATGGCCCCTGTAACTTGAATTTTGGTCATATTTTAACATCACATCCATATTACGCATCTTTTAAATAAAACTCCTATTCTTAAGGTAAAGGTCAATAGGGTACTTTGCTTCCCATTACCCTAATTTAACCCCCCCTAGCATTCTATACTTTTATGTCAGTATTTCCATGCAAATATCGTTACAATTTTTTGCATGGAAATTTATTTTACATTGTAGGCTTATATTTCTTAGGCATAACTCACCAAAATATGTCCAATATTTAATACATTTAATAATAAATATTAAATAAGAAAACACAAAAATCTGGTAAAAAAAGTTGTATAAAAATAGTGAAACTTGTAATATAACTGTACAGTAGCATGTATTTTATATATATATATATATATATATATATATATAAAATATAAAGATTTCTTTGTATTGGACTCAATACAGGTATTTTGTTTTGAATCCAATACAAAATTATTAAAATTTTCTGCCGCGCCTCCCGCACGAACCAACACATACACCGACTTCACTGGGAAACCCCGGAGAACGTCTCTGCAGTCACAGGGAGAAGATCGAGAAAAGAGGATGCTGCATGAGGACCTGCACGGACCAGCAGGATGTCGGAAGATGCCAAAGGAACAAGGTAAGTGGGGTATTTTATTGTTTTTAGCGACCCCGAATGTGACTCGGGATTACCGCTTTTTGCAAGTCAAATCCGCCCCAAGTCACACTCGGGAATACCGTTAGGGGTTTTAATTGTACTATGGTACTGTCATGAAAAAGGAACTGGTTTGAAAAGAGATTCTTTTCTTTTTGGCTGCAGGACTTTTTTAATATAGTACTTTTAAAAGGACACGCTTTGCATATACTTAATACCCCACTGCTTAGTAGAATACTTTAGCTGGAACTGATTTAATAAGCAGCTCTGAGCTTTTTGTTTGCTGCAAAGCAGACTGCAGAAAAATAGGTCTGTGAAGCCAAGCCTTGCTACTACCTCAATTGCTTTATTTAAAGGGTCAGTACTCTTTAAAAACTGATATTAATTTTATAGGTGCTGGTTAATTAAAGTCAACCTATCATCAGATATATGTGTTATGTTAAATGAATGCTGGGATATGCTTTGGAGGACACAGGAAGGTGTTGCGGCAAATTTGGGGCTGGGCTACACAATCCTTTTAATTAGCCCAGATCTACCCCTTATGTTGACGACTTACAACTTAGATTTTTCTCAATGTCAATAAAACTGTTGGTGGTAGGTTACATTCTTTGTTTAAGTTAAAAGCAGTGTCCATAATAACTCTTAATTTAGATTGTGTCCATTTATAGTACACTGTGTATGCTTATCATTTGCTAACGTAGTAAGCAGTGAATTGGCTACCAATGTGATTCAGTAAACCTTGGAAACAGCACCAGAAAGCTTGGTTTCAGTTGCTTCCAATAAAATTTAAAGGACTCTGGTGCTCAATAAATCCCTTTAAAAAGTTGCATCTTGATGGTATTTAATGTTACACAAAGGCAGGTTAAACATTCATTTCTCAGGTCTGGCCTGGACTCGGAAACAAAATATTGAGATGTGATGTTGTCTGTGCTCAAGTTTAACTTTCTCTGCAATGTATATCCCATGTAAGTCCTACAGTGATTTATTGACCTGACCCTGTTTCTTTCTTCCAGTATATTTTTGGCACTTACCTGGCTCCTTCTGCTTCTATGGACATTGGAGTTGAGCACAACATAAGGAAAGAGATTTACCAGAAACTAGATCCTCCTTTTGAGGATTTGTTTGATTTAGCAGAAGAATACATCCTCACACTCCTGCTTTGTGCCTGGACACAAATGACAGAATCGGACAGACAGGCTTATGGCAAGGTAAGCTATCTGTCACATTCTTTAGTGATATATTTGAAAGGTTAATGTCTTTGCTTCCCCTAGTCACCAAATAGAATTTTGTATCATTACCACATAAACTGAAAAGAGGTACAATAATAGAAGTTTACTTTTAGACAGCTATTTTTCTTGCAGACTTTTTTTAAAAGTAAAAGTGTGTTCTGGCCTGTGTATGGTGTATGTGAGTCCCTTGTCTCATTGCATGACAGTGTATTATCCTGTTCAGTGGATCCATCTAACCATCACCCCTTTTTGTCCAATGACGCATTCATACATTTTCTATTTTCAGCAACACAATGCTGCTTTCTCTTTCAACTCCCCAACCTGTGTGTAGGTAAAGTCATTGGGGAGATGTTTGTTAGGGAGTCTGGTGCTGATCTCACAGGGGGTAATAACAGCTTTTCCTCACTACAGGAACAAAGTAAAATAAAAAAAAAACCTGTGAGAATGGATCTAGTTGTGCACACAAACTTATGGGGGTAAATTTGGATAATTCCATGCTTAAACACAAAATAATATTACATGGCCAAATGCAGATATTGCTTGCTGGGTGCCTGAAACAAATCTATACAAAGATGAAAAAAACACTAGTTAGAATTAGTGGATTCTTCTATAGGTTACCATCACCAAAAGAACGGGCAATCCCTGAAAAGAGATAACGAGCAAAATAAATAGTCTTTGCTGATAATCTTTCTTTATTGTGGATAATGCCAAAACAGATAAAGGTGCTGTTAGGGAGGCAAGGCTGATTATGGGTCCAGGTGAAAAGAACATGCAAGGGAATGGCCTTCATTTAAATTTTTAAACACACTCAACATGTTTTATGGTGACTATGCTTTTTTTCTATGTTTTTTTAGGTATGGGGTACACAGAAAAACTAATAAAACCATGTGCCTGGCAGTTTTCTTTGTGCACACATTGTAGTTCAGTCTTTCTTAACTTGAGGGAACCCCTTGAAATAATTTTCAGGTTTTCAGAGAACCCCTACTATAATTACTATATCCAAGGCTCACTGTATATTAAGGTGGTGGTCAGTAGGAAGAATGCCTCTTACATTGCTGGTCAGCCAGAAGGCTGTGACCCTTACAGATTGCCAAAAAGATATTTTGTGTCAGTTAAAATGACCTGAGAGTCACAAATTGCTTGTTTCTCAAAAAACCCCTAGCAACCTCTGGAAAAAACCCAGGGTTTCACAGAACCCTGGTTGAGAAACACCGCTGTAGATTTTTGCGAAATGTTTTTTTTTAATAAAAACACCTCCTTCTCTAATGGTTTGAAGCTAGCTCTACTGTTCTTTTTTTCAACAGCTAAAAACCTCTATAGCCCCTAAACTACTATGTAAACATTTTAGAATTTTAGATGAAGCTATGGGGAAAAGGGGGCGTTTAAAAATGGGGCATGACACTTGCAGAGAACAGTTACATACTGAAATAGCAAGAAAAATTTGATTTAAAAAACTTGACGTGGGAGTTCTAATACAGCAGTCAAAGAATGTTACTTTTATGAACTGAAGGTATATACTAGGTGGGCTCAAGTCATTGTCTGGAACTCTTCTGCCTGTTTATTATGGTCAGAATTACCATTTGATCCAGTCAGCTGCTCTCCATCACATCCCACGGTATTCACTGTAAAATAGCTGCTGTCATTGGACAGCTGGTCTTTCCATTCATTTATTACCAGAACCCCCTTACTCCTGCAGAGGTCGGTAGCATATTCCTGACATTTTATTCTTTTATTAGGTAGAACTGGTTGAAGAATCTCGACAGCTGGAGTCAGCTAACTACAGAAAGCTACAGGCTTTGCAACAGGAGAAGGCGTCCCGGAAAGATGAGGTAAGAGACGATCTCTGTTCCATTATTCACAGGTCTGTATGGAATATGGCAGACAGTTAAAAAAGAGTTGCTCCATTCTCTCCATCTAAAATGACCACACAGCATAAAAAATGTCGTTATAAGGTTACAAAACAAATGAAAGCCTTTCTGTGAAAGCAAAAGTACCTTTAGAGTGTCCAAATACCTAAAACTGTCATTCATACATTCTTGTGTGGCTCTTTTTCAAATCCCGAGCATGTAAAATCTGTATCTGCAAAATTATAAGCTCTGCTACCAATAAAGAACAATAAAGTACCTTAGTTCACACATTATTTACAACCCACCTACATACTACACATTGCAATTACTTTCAGTGATGGTATCAAAAAGTAAACTGTTCAAAAAAGGGATAATTAATTGAAAATTGAAAAAATAAATACACTGGTATAGGTAAACAAGGGGGTAATATTAGCATGCTAATTAAAATAAAATTCAAGTTTTACATACATTTCTGACTTTTTAAAAAAATACTCCCCCTGCCGCTCTCCCCGCTCCTTCAATGACCTACTAATGACTTCTTCACTCATAACCTCATCACACGCACAGATACAAGACTTCTCTAGAGCTGCTCCAACTCTCTGGAATGGTCTTCCTCGTCCTATTTGGCTTGCCCCTACTTTCTGCTCATTAAAAAGAGCGCTCAAAACCCATTTTTTTAAACTTGCCTACCCATCTTCTTCTGTTTTTTGAAACCACCACTTCCCAGCAATACATATCTCCCATCCTATTGTCTGTGAAATTCCCCCACCTACTAAATTGTAAGCTCTTCGGGGCAGGGTTCTTTCCTCCTGTATCACGGTCTGTATTAGTCTGTCATTTGCAATCCCTATTTAATGTACAGCCCTGCGTAATATGTTGGCGCAATATAAATCCTGTTTAATAATAATGATAATAATAATATTTGTTGTATGACATATCAGAGCCGAGCAGGAGCTTAAGAGATGGCTACTGCGAATGGAACTGGAAAACCATGGCCAATAGGGCAACAATTGTCTGGTGAGGGTTGCTATCCTAAAGCCCATCTATGGCCTACACCAATTTGACCCACATCCTAGGTATGCTACTGTGAGAGTTGGTTCTCCTAATCTACCCTATATAAACTGTGCTCTAATTATGACTTAGAACCCAATTGTCTAACAAAACCATCAGCTAATAAAACTCCTAGCTTCTAATGCACCTAGAAGCTCTCTTACTGCTGAGTGCTATATGAATATTTTTTTCACATTGCCTACCTTAAGACTCCAAATACTTTTTTTGTTGCTTTGCACTTGACTTATGTTTGAAGAATTTTTAATCATAGGTCAGCATAATTCTATTTACTTTGCATAATTTGGTAGTGTAGCTCTGAAGCTGCATTTGACTGGCTATACTTTTCATTCTTTTGGACACAGAAGGTCCTAATAGCATTTGTCCTCATTCACTGACAACAGAAGATCACGTATGTTTTTCTACCTATGTTCATTGCAACCTTTGGCATGCCAATGAAAAAAATGGGGATAAATAACCAGGAATGAGTTGTAAGAATTCCGCTCACAACAGCTTAATATACCAACACAGATAGTTCCAGCAGAAGGGATATTGTTCATACCAAGGAATTTACCATATGTAACATGTGCACATCATTGATTTTATTCTGGACAGGCAGCGTAGCCTAAATAATTACCTACCGGTACTAAGTATTTGGTGCTACATACAGCCCACTATTGACTATCCAGGAAATGTGCCTGTTCTTCTCTTTATGATACCCTCCTTCTCCAACCTTGGATTCATGAACATTTCAAGTCTTTGAACTAAAATATTTGTAATGCAGTTATGATATTTCTACTACTTTCACAAATTAAATATGTCTTTGTTTAGACTGGTTCTGAAGAATATTACTTTTAAATGTAAACATTTTTTTCAGTGATAAATTCATACAACTCTAAGATGTTATTATTTTGTTTAACATTGCCATCTGTTTTCATAATTAACTGAACTTAGGACCTACTCAAAAGAGACCATTAAAATATTTAGGATTTTATAGTTCAAAGTAAAAATGTTTGGATGATTTGTCTTCCTTCCTCCAGACCATGGTATGTTAAATCACCCTGATTTCCTGTAATGCCATATAATATAATCATTTAAAGTAATGGACAGCATTTGGATATCCCTGGAGCAGTTGGAGGGGAGCAATAGAAGAGACCGGGTCACTGACCTGAACAACAGAAACTGAGAAGGTTTCAGCTCAGATCCTTGCACCGTGTCTGTGTTATTGTATAGGGATGAAAGTTCATGCCAGGTAGAAGGAATATTGGTGCAGGTGCATATTGACTACACACCTTTTTATTTTTTATTATATATATATAATGTGTGTGTATTTGTGTGTGTGTATTTTTCTACACCTGCCTTTTTTTTAAATTTATTGTATAAATCTACTAGATTGTTAGCTTTTCAGGGCAGGGTCTTCTCCTCCTGTATCACTGCCTGTGTTAAGCTACGTACACACGTCAGATTTTTATCGCCCGATAATCGGCATCGGCCAATTATCGGGCTAAAATCTGCCGTGTGTACAGTCGGTGTCGTCCATCGTCCGGACGACCGACCT
>NC_092862.1:21532584-21535287 GCF_032062135.1 Pyxicephalus adspersus
GTGTGTACGCAGCTTTAGTCCGTCATTTGCAACCCCTATTTAATGTACAGCACTGTGTAATATGTTGGCGCTATATAAATCCTGTTTATTATTATTAATAATAGTAATAATATTAATAATAATAAATGTGTTATTGTGTTGTGTAATCAGCCATTGTTTCTATTGCTAGGCATATAGTTTTTTTCTCTATGGTATTTTCAATTGATATTACGATCAACATATACATTTTTTCCATTGAGATCAACTACAAGTATTTGATGTATCATCCACTTGTTCAATTTGATCTGTATTAAAAAAAAAATCATTAAAAAATCAATCTGCCAAAAAATAGAAGACTTTCCCAAATAGTTTTTGTTTATTATTCTTCCCAAATTTTGATCAAAATGCTCAATAGAAAACAACTTTTTCAGCATTTTCATAGCATATAGTATTTGACCAGCAAAATATTAACAACAATCTAATGTTAGTTTCATTGTACCTATGCATATTTTATAGACAGGATTTTACTCTACCTCTACTATTTCTCTACTCAACCTTTTTTGAGGTAAAAAATCCAACCAAGTTGTTGGAATATGGTATACCAGGCATTGTCCTTACGTTTACTGCAATAGTAGTTTAATCCTATTTTCTTTTACATTTATTCCATTCCCTAGTGACTACATGAAACTGAAATTAGGTAAGAGTGCCTGCACTGGGTGCTAAAATGGAATAGGGAACATAGAACAGTAGTATTCAACTTGTAGGAATCTCTAACATAAAGTAAATTTAATTCATGTCAGCTCTAACAGCCTTATATTTCTATCACAGAGAAGGGCAAGTCAAGTGTGCACTGAAGGTTTGGCAAGAGTCAATGCTTCTGGGCAGATTTTAGGAAAATTTGTTAATTTTGCTTCCTATAATCACCCCCATGGTATGGCTGAGCATTGGTGTATGCTGGGACTTTAAAGTAAAACTCCAGGTAGACCATTTATTTCGTTTTAGGTAGAACAGAGACACAGAAAACACATTTTTATTAGTGGAACGATTAGAACTTATTAGTTGTTCTAAAGATTTTTTTTTTGTTATTTGGGACTTCCTGTCTCAGTGACAACTGTCCCCCCTTTTGTTGTATATAGGTGTCGCAGAGACAGGACAAGTACCAAAATCTACCTAAATGAGTCACAGACAGAAAAAAAAAACTGACAAAGTTTTATTCTTACCTCATTCTTAAAAAAAATGACTGGAGTTAAGCTTTAAGTTCCTTAATGCCAGGAATGGGACAGTTTGTCTGTCTGTACTATGTCTATGTCTCTTTCAGCATGCTGGTTGTGTGAGACTGATGATGTCCAAAGCCTGAAAGAGACATTTATGCTTTGATGAAGGCATGAAGCTGTTGTTGTTGCAAATCTTCCAAGAAACATCGTTAAATTAATCTTCCAAATCCTTTATGCTGAGGTCAGCACTAAGTGACTTTGGACAAACAAAATACTGAGAACCGCGACAGCCACAACGTCAACCATAACAAGCCGATAATCCTTTTACACAATATGATTAGTAATTCCAAGTGGAGTCATTTATCAACTGCATTGTGAAACACAAGAGCTCATTTATCATGGTTTTCCCCATAGATACATATGTCATGTTTTATTTTATTAAGTATAAATGGTATATGAAATGAATAGAAACACCCAGTAAGGTTTGAAGAGTAGCACACCATACTGTTAAATATTCAGCATTGAATCTTGTGACTTCATGACATAGCCACCCACACACACATGAACACACCAACACAAATAAACACACACGCACATATACTGTATAAATTATATATATATATATATATATATATATATATATATTACAATATTACATACCTGCACACACACACATGCATACAAAAACCCTTGGACTAAAGCCAATTTCTGCAGTTAAAAAGCTAAAGACATGATAGCTGGGGTGAACCATCTGGGGGTCCCAGGAGCACCTACCATAATGTAAAAATATGCATGGCATACCTGCAGACTATAGACAAATTACCTTTTACCAATAGGCTTTGGGGTTTTGTCAGTGGAATCAATTTGACATCAATTTAACTTCTCAGATCATTAAGAATTCATTGTAAGTGCATTTGACCTACCACTGACCTGCTTCAAACAGGTGTGGGATTACCATAAATTTTTTTGGAAATGCTCTATCAATTTGAAGCAAACCAAAGCCCCTCAACACAGACCCCAACAGATGCTAAGAGTCTACACACATGCCACAAGTTTTGTGCATGTGTTTAAAAAATCCCAGCCAACAAGTAAATGAGTTTTTGTTAGAATTTTTTTATGGGTGAAGGGGTGCGTTTTTGAATACAGGGACTTCCTACTTATAATGAGAGATCATTTTTTATGTCCTTTCAATATTGTCTTTATGAAGGACACACAGCAGTATTTCAGTCCGATATGGAAGTCACTTTTTTACTTTATTCAGCTGTAAATCTAGGCTCAATCTAAGGCAGGCTGTCTTCAAACCTATGCAAAAACATGCATACGGTTCAAGCATGTTCTTGCAACTTATCCAAAGTAAAAAGTATGATTATGTTGATACATTTTACTTGTCTTGACTGTGATAGGGCTGAGTTCCCGCATCCAGTGCCCCCACCCACTCCCTTTTACCAAAACACACAATGACACCTTCCTTGGTTAACCTCCTGGGCGTTACACTGATGTCTAGATTTCT
>NC_092862.1:21536669-21704981 GCF_032062135.1 Pyxicephalus adspersus
CCCCATTCTTTGATAACACCTAACCCTTCCACTGCCTGCTCCCAACCCCTCCCAGTCATGCAGACCTTCCACTATTTCACTCCGTTCCCTGCTCCAGGCCATACTTTCCTAAGAAAGAGGATACCCCTTGCTGCACACACAATTTCTGGGGCATTTTATGATGCTGTTTTATTATTCCTAAGATCCTGCTAGTTTGGTATGTAATTTCAATCAGCTCAAATGACACATCATAGTACTAGAAAATATATACTAGTATTACGTTTATAATCTATGTAATATCTACAAAAAACGAATATTGCTCTATTCGAACTATGTATAGTATATACCACTTGTTGCACCATTCTGAGACTTCCCTACAAAAAGAAGTTAAAAAGGCAAAAACAATATGGAAACCGCTCTAAATAATTGATACCTAGATTTTAAGGCAAGGTGCACATAGAATAGGCTTCTCACACATCAAGCAGTTTTATGCCCAGTGGGGACACACCACCAGTCTTTATCTGCCATTACACTGTGCTAGGCTTTTGGTGTAACCTTGCATCTTTAAGAAGGAATGGGCAGCCTCCAGACAAATATGTTCCAATCTTCCCATTGCTTTATATGTTCCTTAGTTAAGGATCACACTATACAGAAAAGCATTGAAAAGACAGTATGGCTTTCAAATATACTTACAATGTAGTTAAAGCGGTGTTCTTAGCAGACTGGTTGGTAACTGTTCTGGGAAACCTAGTACAGTTTGTTGTATAAAAAAGATCATTTTAACAAGCAGACCATGTGGCTGGTGTCCTTTCAACCCTGATTAATGATTGATTGATTGATCATAAACTTTCTTACCAGGATCAGGCTCAGAAGTCAGTTATGGTGCCACCTCCTGATATCCCTAAAGAACCCAACCTGTGGGAGCTGGTACCTGAGGAGTACAGGAATTACAACCTGGGTACCCTAGTGCGCAATCGGATGGAACTGGAGCACTTTCGTTCCTTCCTAGAGGACAATTTTGCAAGGTATTGAAATTACTGACAGTCTGTATATACTACCAGATGAGTGGGTGACTAATATTGCTGATCTTCTGTAAGAGAAATGCATTTGTACAGCATTTCATTTTATGTCTTCTTTTTTAAGCAAATTTCTTTAAATAGGTCTTCTCTTTCAATCTTTGCACTGGTGCCATTATGCTTAATCACTGATAAAAATTTCAGGACAGTACTGGTGCATTTGGAGATACTTTTAGCTTGTTACCACAATACTAATAGCTTGATACACAATACTAAGGGCAGACAGGTGACTGGATGGATGGCTTATGGTGGTTGGCACCTTGGCAACTGTGCAACTGTTCAAGTTCCTAATAAACCAGCTTTTCAACATTTTACAGCAGGTGGCAATGGCCAGTGAACCACTCACTACCACCGCTGTTCAGCCATGGGCGAGACGATGTACATTATTTATATGCCCTTATTCATTCAACCTTAGTGCAGCTATGGTCTCAGAAACTTTCTGATAACCGAAAAGGCTGAGCAATATAAAGTGCTCTAATAAAAGAATTTATGGAGATTGTCGCTGTGCAAACCAGTTTAATATAAGGATATATGTTTCCTGACAATCTCTGGCTCCCCACTACCTCCAAAGCAGAGCATCTAAAATTTTTCAAGGAAACCTGGCCTGAAAAAAATACATGTGCTGTCATTGTTCATCTCTAAGCATGCAAATTACAGTGATGTCCTGGGGATCCTTTGGTTTTAGTGGAACTTTTTTAGTGAGAAACCATGAACAAGTAAGTAGCTAAGGACAACAGTGGCTGTTTTCTAGTTTTCCTTGTTTTCATACTTGTTCCTGGTCAGTAAATCAAAATTGGAACTGGTGGGTCATTGTAACAGCCAGGAAACAGGAGTATTAAGAAGGAAGTCAGCAATGGCAGCCAAAAGATTTGCAATATAGTAAAGAGTGTGAAAACATAATAAAGGTTTCAGTTTTGGTGAAGCAATTCTATTAATATAGATGGGGTGGAAGTTTGACATTAGTAGCAGCCATGTGTGACCCATCTACACTACACTTTATCTTGGGACCCAGCTTTGTCATACTAAGGACTTATGATATATATATATATATAAGGTTTCCCACAAAGAGAACATATCGGTAGACTAAGGCCTGATTTAATAAAGTTCTCCAAGACTGCCGAGGATGCACTTTCATCAGTGAAGCTGGGTGATCTAGCAAACCTAGAATGGATCCGGTGCAGGATTCAAAACATTTGCTAGCAAATAGCAAATTACTTTTAAGAAATTTATTCCAGGTTTGCTGGATCACTCTGATGAAAGTGTATCCTCTCCAGTCTTGGAGAGCTTTAATAAATCAGGCCCCAGTCTACCGATATGTTCTTTAAAGAAATTACTTTAAAGAAATCTATTCCAGGTTTGCTGGATCACCCAGCTTTACATATGAAAGTGTATCCTCTCCAGCCTTGGAGAGCTTTAATAAATCTGGCCCTTAGCTTCCTTCCAAATTCTAATGTGTGTGTAGGTGTGGAGGGGATGAAAGTTTGTGAGCTCGTTTGGTGCACAGGTACTCACATAAATAGCTCTATGTACTCTGTGAACCTCCTCATAATATGTTGGTCCACTTTTAAGACTTTAAGTAATAATTAATCATTTTCTACGGGCAAAAACTGTAACTCTTTTTGTACTTTTGGGAAGTTGTCCCAGTGAAGTTAAGGAGAGCACTGACATTGAGCCCCTTGAATGCATATTTAGTATTGTACTGCTATTGTTCTAGAATTTTGTTGTACTTGTAATTTTGCCAGTTTGTTTCAGCCTCATAAATCATTCTCACATTCTTCACACGTATGTTATGACATGAACCTTTTCATGCAAATGTGCCCAATAAATTAGCCTTACAGGAAAAGCTGATTGGGGCTAGGCGAATGTGTATTACATTGCTCAAGAGGTATTAATATTGAGCTTGGCAATTCCCTAAACCTGTGTTATCGGTGTTGTACAGAATGAAAACATCTGCCCCAAGCCGGAATGGGCTTCACAGCAGAACCGATGCCAGCATTTTAATGGGCACATTAATTCATCCCAATGTCAATGTAGCCAAATGTGCTCCCTAGATGTCTTACTGTGTATTTTACTAGAAACCTATTACAAGTGTATATTTAACAATATAGTGGTTAAGGAAGCACTTTGTGTGCTTCACAGAATGGAACAAAAAATAAATTCCTTTATGGAGAGCACCGCAACTGCTAATTAGTGACTTGCAGTGGCGGGNAGACCCATAGGATAAAAAACTAACAAGGTAGAATTGGTAAACTGCAATTATTATCATCACACAATAGCCATCTATTGACAACATAAAAAAGAATCCCACATCAGGGATGGTTTACTAAAGGAATATGAGCTTTCCTTATTGCAAAATGAACTATCCCCATGCAAGGGATATATCACTTAGCTTACTGAATGACATAAAGCTCTGATGACCTACACCATCTAATCATGTATAAGGAATTCCTGTTTTTTTTTAGATTTCCTTGCATGTGATTGGGTATACTACTGACTATAAGTGAATTATCCTAGATTCCTAGACTGTAAGCTCTTCGGGGCAGGGTCCTCACCTTCTCACATGTCACTGTCTGTATCTGTCTGTCATTTGCAACCCCTATTTAATGTACAGCTTACAGCTGTGTAATATGTTGGCGCTATATAAATCATGTTTATTATTATTATTATTATTATTATTAATAATAATAATAATAACAACAATAATAATAATAAAAATAATAATAACTATCACCATATTCACCAAGATAAGTGAGTTATCCCTGGAAAGGATTTCCTTAGTAAATCAGCCCCATTGCCCCATTGCCCCATTGCCCCATGTACAATATGCAGGATTTTTATGCTTTTTATTATCCTGTCAAGTTCATCACTGCTCCATTTTTTATGGGCCTTTACTCATTCCTTTTTCAGCATGGATCTTATGTGCTGGATTGATCTTGAGCAGCTCAGAAGAATGCCTCACAAGGAAAAAGAAAAAAGACAAGAAAAATCAAAGGATATTAAGAATAAATACCTAAATAAAAAATATTTCTTTGGTCCAAACAGCCCAGCTACAAGAGACCAACAAGAGCAGGTAAGAGGTGGCCAAATACACATTCCTAGTTTTTTTTTGCAATCTTCATATGTTGAATGTAAAGATGAAAGGTTTTGATGGTTTTATGTCAGTATTTGCTGTAATACATAAAGAAATGTTTCATACATTGTCATCTCAATAAACAGAGGCAAACACCAGACTTGAACTGATTTCACATATGAAAAGAAATAATAGAGTCATAGTAGTTTTCCCTTAGAAAATATAAAAGTGATATATTCCTAGTGTCTAGTATATATTGGGTCCAATACTTTTTTCTTCTCTCCCTTTTCTGTTCCTGTATACCTGAAGGGCTTTTCAATATAAAGGGCTAATCAAGCTGTTTGCAAGAAAAATTGCATTGTTCATACACATGTTTACTTAAGTGTTTGCAAGCTGCATTAGCCTGACCACTCTTTTCCCCAAGACTCAGTCAATGGGCCTGACTTATTAAAGCTCTCCTAGGCTGGAGAGGATATACTTTCATCAGTGAAGCTAGGTGATCCAGCAACCTAGAATGGATCTGGTCAAGGATTCAAACATTTGCTAAGAAATAGCAAATTACTTCCAGGTTTGCTGGATCACTCTGATGAAAGTGTATCCTCTCCAGTTTTGGAGAGCTTTAATAAATAAAGCTCAATGAATCCAGCACTCAGTTGCTTATCACATCTTTATGTCTTAATGGGGTTGATTTACTAAAATAATAAAGGCTGTTCACTCTGCAAGGGATACTTTACTTAGTGAAGTAAATGCAGGGGAAATACAGTTTGCAGAAAATGTCCACTCACACAAGAAAATGTGATGGGTGACTGTCAGCAGAGCGTCACCTCATTCACTAGACCAGTGATTTTCAACCACTGTTCCGTGGCACACTAGTGTGCCGTGAGAGATCTTCAGGTGTACCGTGGAAAATTATCCAATTATCATTGTCGAGTGCCTGTGCTGTAGTGCCTGGCAGAGTAATGTAATACTCTTCCATGTCAGTGGGTGGCAGTAGGTAGCTCAAGCGCCTTGTTTATTTTTAGAGGCGAGAATTAGCTACAAAGTGTAATTTTGTAACACTTTTGATTTGTGGTGTGCCGCAGGATTTTTTTAATGTAAAAAATGTGCCATGGCTCAAAAAAGGTTGAAAAACACTGCACTAGACTAAGTGAATTATCAGTTGCAGTGTGACAGTTCACGTTGCAAAGTCAACAATCTAGGTTCTTTTAGTAAACCACACCCATAACTCATTTATTGGTTGTTATGAAGTGGGGGCTAGTATTAATAATCAGCACCACTGTCCTATCAGAAAGTAATGTACCATCCATTTCAGCTTCCATGCATCATTTTGGATTGTGCAGGGTAATGGTATTTGGAGTTTAAAAACCTAAACTGTAAACATTTTTTATGCAACGCCTATTTTCGACTATTTCATTTAATATTTTCTGCAGGTGATGAATCTGGCAGGAGGTTGGGGAAAAATTCTTCATGATCGTCTATCTTCTGCTGTCCTTGTTGAAATACAGAAATATGTCCGGATGAGGATAGAGAAGAAATGGCTTCCAATGTTTCTGTCAACAGAAGAATACAGGGAACGCCAGAAGATGCGAGTAGGAAACAAACACATATTGTTTCATGAAATACATGATATTATACTCTAGGACTTGCACAGAGCAGGGAGAGGGTACTTCTCCACCAATATTATGCTTACCCTGCTCTAGGTCCCTGTTTCTTACCTTTGGCCTTGTCATTACTGCTTACATTATTTTACTACAGGTGCATAAAGCCAAAAGGTGCTCAGTATCTTAGAATCCACAACCTGAGTGGAAAAGCTTGTAATTTGCCAGCAAGCTGCAGAGTGGAATCTCTACGGAGAAGCAGTGATCTCTCCGAAGAGAGAAACCCTTGCAAAGTCAAAGCCAGAGCTCACCAATCATTTAAACATGTACAAAAAAATGGGGTTTGTCCTTGAGTATTGTTGGATGTATTCTTTGCAATAATTTGGTAGTTTTGGAGCACCTTGGAAAAAAATACCACTCCTTTAAACTGAGCAGTGCCAGTTGGTTTGAATGGTTCCCGGGATGCTTTCACTTCCATGGGCTGACTTGCTCAGACTGTTTAGCTTTGTGACCCCTACAGAAGCAATGGATGTGAAAATGGATTGATGGGTATTTCTTTTTAAAATATTGGGAATATGTGGCTTTCTCAATATTATGGAAACCGGAAATGCCATGCCATTCCTTTGGTATAAGTGTGATAGATTTGACGATTGCCATATTTTTGTTACAACTTTATATAAAATTGTTATAAATTAAACAGTACATTTGATTTGTCTCCAGTCACAGATGAAGGATGTGGCAGAGGATGTCTTATTCCAAACAAACAAGAAGAAACTGGGAGTATGGAAGGTAGATTAGTTCAACTAATATTCATAAATTTATTCATAGTTATTCATCGCTTTTTGATTAAATTTATTTGAGCAAATATTTGATGTACTCATCTCTAGCATAACAGAACAGAATATTCCTTTAAATTGGGTTATTGCTGAATTCAGTAAATTCAACCAATTCATAATTTTATCTGAATTCCTTGAAATGGAATGCATTTCATAAGCATGGGTGAATGTTTGTATGAACGCATTACCTTTATATGCTCCTAATATGGATTTAGGATTACCAGCTTTTTGAAGCTTTAAATAATAATACTTTACCTGTATTTACTGAAAAGGGGCTAATGTGCAGTCCGTTACCTGACAGATCTGCTGTAGATGTGACGTGGTGATTTATAATGGTACAGGTCAGACATTGCTAAGATTGTAATAGTGGTACACAGTAATGTAGAGTCTGGGAGGTGTTAAGTTTAAAGATAACCCTGATTTTTTTTTCATTACAGCACCTTGACAGTAAATGGATATCCTCCTCCAAGGAAATTATTGCTTTCCGCAAAGCATTGCTAAATCCTATTTCTGCAAACCAGTTCCAGCGTTTTATATCTCTTAAAGGAGATTTCTTTGAAAACGGACTTTTGTTTTGGCAAGAGGTGCAAAAGTATAAGGTATGTCTGGTAAATTCAGCCTGTTAATCAATCATATTTAGAGGTATGCCTTCATTGTTGCAGAAGTACTCACTAATCTATTAGCCTGTTCCCAGATTATTAGATTGTAAGCTCTTCGGGGCAGGGTCCTCTCCTCCTGTATCACTGTCTGTATTAGTCTGTCATTTGCAACCCCTATTTAATGTACAGCACTGTGTAATATGTTGACGCCATATAAATCCTGTTTATTAGTAATAATAATAATAATAATAATTATTAGCACGTTAATGCTGAGCTGATGAACAAGATGCTGCATATGGCAGTGAAGAACGGTTGATACATATCAGAGACAGTGTCAACAGTAGTATTGCATAGCCACCCATGTTGTAGAGTCCTTATGAAGAACAGTTGATATTGAATATTTTTGTAGAAGGAGCTAGCTGGAGAATTCAGGTGAAATGGTAATTATCTACGCTGCTCTTTTTCTCTTTTTTTAGAAATAATAGAATAATTTGGAATAATAATAGAAATAACTTAATGTATGCCTCTTTGTTACAGGAACTTTGTCATTCGCATTGTGATGATGCTACCATCCAGAACAAGATAACTGCAATCATCAACTGTTTTATCAATTCATCCATTCCTCCAGCGCTGCAGATAGACATTCCCCCAGAGCAAGCAGAAAAGATTATAGAACGACGAAGGGATCTGGGACCTTATGTGTTTCGAGAAGCGCAGGTCAGTTGAGACAAAGTCAGTCTTATTATTCTCATAGTTACAGTTTACACAGACGATAACATTAAAATGCATCTTAGCCCCAACATCAGAGTTCTGGTATTTACTCCCTTTCGGTCTGGTATTTATGCAGACAGTTACTAGTCACTAGGTGAAATTTAGGGAACAATAGGCCTGATAAACGGAATGCAGACATCATATCTGAGGACTATAAAAAAATAAAAATATTACATTGTTTGTTGTTATGTTTAGATAAAATTTAACAAAAGCCAATGGGACTTATTTTTTAAAGCTCTTCAAGGCTGGAGAGAATACTCTTTAATCAATAAAGCTGGGTGATGCAGCAAACCTGGAATGGATTTCTTAAAAGAAATTTGCTTTGTTAGCAAATGTTTTGAATCCTGGTCCAGACTAATACCAAAGTTACTAGATCACCCAACTTCACTGATGAAAGTGTATCCTCTCAAGCTTTGGAGAGATTTAATAAATCAGGCCCAGTATGTGCATTAAACTCTTACCTGACCACCCATCCCCATATTATCAGTATACTATTCCCTTTATATATACACTACAAGCTTTCAGGGAAATGAAGTGGCTTTAGGAAGCAGAGGGGAATTAACAGGGAAAAAATAAATGGATCAATTATCAATAAGAGGGACTAAAATAATTGTTTGTGGATAAAAAATATTAATGTCAATTATTATTGTAAAAAAATGAAAATGGTTTAATCCCAAAGGGTGGTGACTTGTGTGACCACTCATCCTAGACATTTCTGTTATGTTGCACAGGTAGGTATATAAAGGTAAAATCTGTAATGGCTGTGGGTTGATCTACAAGGTGGGCTGTGCAGCTTTTTATAATAGGTTGTTCAAAATTTTTACCTTTTTAGAACATTTTCTTTATAAATCACACATATTCTTGCACACATCTGGTAAAGTGTACATTGCATTTGACATGCCAGATTTTTTCTTTAATCAAAGCTACTTTCTCAGGTTTAATAAGGACTATATAACTGCGACAGTCTATTGGATTATAATTAGCTCTGTGTGTATTTCTATACCTAGATGACAATCTTCAGCATCATGTTCAAGCTTTGGCCTGAATTCTGTAAATTCCGCAGCCAAATTACTGATGAGAAGATTGTACCTCTGCTGGAGAGAAAGAAGGCAAGGAAAGTACAGCAGATGAAACAGAAAATGAGAGAACAAGAGATGCTCGCCAAGGTAAGAAGGTCCACAAAACTCCTTTGTGTACCTATCATGTTGGGGAAAGATTTAACCCTTTGAAGATAATGGGTCGCTGATGCCAGGATACCTGAGTAGTGTAAGCCATAGTACGTTCAATAGACAACACGTCAAAGAGTTATTTTTTACTGAACTTATTTAAAAATTTTTATTGTTGTGATTGGCAAGTGTGCAATAAAAACAAAACAGAATCATGCTGCCATCATAAGCTGCATTATCAGGCTAGTGGTATGTCAGACCTCTGCAGAGAGAACACTGCTTCAACAAAAAGTGCAGTGGTTCCTTTTATTCTGGCAGTTTTTTTCTAATCCGACTAGGACAGCTTTATAACACAAACAAAAAAATAGGCTTTATACATCTGTTGTTTAGAAGCACCTTGAATGTTTTTTACTGATTTAATCTGAAAGTTTAGTTGGGCTTTTGAGTCCCATTCCCACTGCTGCTTTTGCATTGTAGCACTTCATGTAATGCACTTCAATACATGCTGATGAAATGTGTGCTGACTTATTTTTAATAGGATCACAAAAGCAAACTATCAATTTTTAGTTTTAGCCAACACAGACACTTTATACGCTACTCTTTATTTCTTCAATATACCTTTAAGTAATTAAAGCTGTTCACTGATTATCAACTTTATCCCTTTGTTAAAGGCCTCAAAACAATCTCAATTATAGGTAAATGTGGTAACTTAAGAACACGTGTCCTGTATGATCATCATTCTCTGACCACAGAGTTTATATTTACAGCAGCAACAAGAGGAGACAAAAAGGAAAGGAACTCTCTCCGACATCTATGGGGATAATGAAAGTTCTTACAGCGAGGAACTCTTTTCTGGTCGTGAAGTTTATGGACGCAGCAGAAATGTAAGTGGCATTTTTAATCAAGAACAAAGTAAATTATGGTTTACCCTGCAGCACTAGTGGTGCATGCTAAATGTGGTGAATGTTGTGCAACTCCACAAAGATCCATGAGCCTGAACCAATTTTACCTACTAGACAGTTTCAAATGCTTGTATGCAAAGAACTGTCCTACATTCACCCCTGTCTCCAACATCATCAAACAATGGAGGATTGAAGTGAATATACTGGCACTATAATGAAAAAAAACAAACCAGAATTATTATTTTGTCTCCATCTATTGCTATACAGTATTCTACATACAGGAGATTGGTCAATAAGACTCTGCCCCTGTTTGTCCTGCCCTGATATAGTTTGTAATAAAATATTATTTATGAAATAGTAATAAAAGCAATCTGTCCTACGCCAACTAACTGGAACAATAGGGCACGGAGGGAAATTTTTGTATATGGGTTTAGGGTAGTGCAAACTGGGCAATTGCCCAGGGCCCCAATTGTCAGAATGACAGGGGTACAGGCAGCGTTGTGCATTTGGGGCCCCTACATATTTACCCAGGATCCCATTTCATCTATTTTTAAGTGTACATCCACTCAAAGCCTTTGAATAGTGTTTTTCCAGACAGTAAGTGAGGGAAATGTAAATTTAAAGGAATAAAGAATGCATTTTTAGTTGAGTAGAGAAAGGCTAGAGACTTGCCAGATTTTTATTGCTGTTTCACTTTTACAGGCTGTCTCTATTTCTGTCTGATAAAATTGTTTTCACCATGACAGTATGGGGGGCAATGTCTCTAATGAAGCCAAATAGCAATAAAATTCTAACAAGGGTTGTAATCCTTCCTTACTTCGTGCAAACTGAGTGCTAAAGTTTATTTTGCATATATTTAACCCATCCCAATCTACATGATAATGTAATAAGTAAATGTATACATTTTTTTAGACTTAGTGGAATCAATAATTGAATGCAGGCAGATCATGGTAGGTGGTGGCCCTCAGGTTCTGTATATTAAAAACAAGAAACTGTGGTAATGGCCATATATGATATGCAACCTTAGCAATTGAAAGAACTGAAATCCAATGACTGAAAGAGATGGGCCAGGTAAAAAGTAGAGAGGAAAAGGCTAGATTATGCTGGATATCCAGCAGCCAGCAAAAGGGCTACTTGTATGTCATATTGTCCAAAGACTAAATGGCATACAGGTACCTCTGTCAAAGGTGTAGCATAGCCAGCCCCACAAGATCCACAAAAAGAGCCCCTGACCCTTTAGGTGAGTTTTTTATATATTAGAAGAATTTTAGGGTCCTTTATACTTGTGACTGTGTTGATAAAATAGAATGAAAGTCATTTATTATGATTGTACAGTGATTTTCTATGTATTTTCTTGATTCAGGACTGATACTAACACTGCTATATTGTAAATAGTGATATTGATACTTTGAGATTTAAATCTATTCACAACAGCAGAATGAGTCCTTCTGTTAGCTGATGCAGAACAGTGACAGTTCATGATTCAAAAGGTAATGTTGGACTGTCTAATTATAACAGGAAGCCCTTTAACATTAAAAGTTTATATTTAGCGGTGAAAAAATATCAAATAAATTTCAACTGTAAATACAAAAAAATAGTGAAACATTCTGATTGCTCTTTACTTTAGACATACTTTGTAATGTAAGTATTCTGTAACTAATATGTCAATTAGGAGAAAACTTGTGCTGTTGATATGGCAAAACAGGAAATATGCCCTAATTATCCATGAATAACTATTTTTTTATTAAGTGATGGAATGTTGTGTAATGTTTTTATTATGCTCACACTAAGCCGACAGTTTTTGCAGCTGTGTTACCCACGCATCTCATTGCCAAACCAAAAGTAACTCATGGCATCTAAAGATGTCATATTCTGTATACCAAAATATTTCCTATTCACTACTTCTTTATTATCTTAACAATGGATTGCGGAACTCTGACATATTATTTTAAATCTCTGTGTCCATATTTTGTTGGTATTGTAGTTTAGTTGTTTTCTCATGAGACTTAGGTTCTTTATGTATTGCATTTCTCGATGCTTAGATTTAGCAGGCTGCAGTGGGAGAATTGAAAAACAGACATCATATTATTCATATAGAATGAGTATTACAAGTGTGAACAGCTGGGCAAAAATAATGTTTAATCCAATGATACAAGTTCAGAGTCAATTGGTCAGGTCATTGGTTATGTTTTACAGGTGTCCTGGAGCTATTCAAAGTACCTAGAGGCGCTGGAACAGGAGAGGATGTTGCTTCAAATACAAGAGGACTTGGAGAAGAAATCTAGTTCAAGCATCTTTTCAGGTAATACAATTACTTTAAACTTGTTTTACAATGTTTTATAGTTTTCATTTTAATTAATAAAAAATGTTATATATTGGAGCATACTAAATGTAGTAAATGTTTATTTTTATGTTTAGATACTTCATCTCTTTACAGTATAAAAAGTGATGGTTCTAAAAGATCCGGCAAGACCATTACCTCCACACATGGACAAGCACAAAGGGTTCCCTCTGCTGCAAGACATTAATGCTGACAGTATGGGTCTGGTCACAGTCGCGTTACTTTGCATTACATTTGAGCCATCATCAGTTTTTTTCAGTTAACTCAAACAACAATTTTATGTGCATCATAACTAGTATAAAATCTTGGGTTGTTTTAAATTATTTTTGTGACTGAACACCACTCCATTCATCAATATTATTTTAGAATTAGGTTTTAAATTATTTGTTCTTTTTTATTTATATTACAGGAACAGTGTATTGGATGTACTGTATAAAAATGAATTAGTGATGATGAAGCTGGGCCCTTCATAGTTTACCATATAAAACAATTATCCTTTTTTGCTCCTCTTCCTCAGCAAATCTCTCCTTTACACACTGTACGTGGAATAATTTTGGAGATACCAGGTAGGATGAAAATGGAGATCTTTTAGAAACAGGGATTTCCTGGGTATAGCCAAGCGGTGTGGACAATACACAACATTTAAACATGAATGCACAATCCAACTACCAAACTTTTTTTATTTTAACCTGTTTTATATAGATATCCCTATTCTGAAAAATCTACATTTTGCTTGAAATTAGGATGTGTAAAGTTAAAAAAAAAAAAAAAAATTATTGTGGGGAAGAGACAATGCTTGGGATAAATATTGCCACAGTGCACAAACATGTAACATGCTATCTAGTAGGATACTAGCAAAAATATAAAGATTCAATGTCCCACTATTGTGTATATATTTTACTGGTCAATAAATCTTTTTAACGTTTGGATACTTGTGTACATATGTTTGTTTAATCACAGTTATCAGGAAAATATTAATACAATTTTATAGATTCAATTGTAGAAAACAAGATTTAAGGTCTGTGTTGATGGCACCAATTTAAACATTTTCTGACGTTATTGAGAATGTATTAACAAGTGCGTTCCACCAGCAGTCCTTCTTCTTCATACATGTTTTGCATTTTTATTGACTTGTATGGAAATGCAAAACCTGTTTGAATCCCATCAATACAGGACCACATCATAAGAATTGAAGTGCAGGATAAGTATGCACAATTTGACAGTTTGGAAGACATCTATGGCCACTGGATGGCAAATAAGTTCACAACATGTTTATGTGAATGTTGCAGGGAGGAGAACATGGAGACTTCCCTTGAATGGCTTATTTAAGGGGCAGTTAAATGTACTGCAAAAGAATTTCCAGCTTGTGCATTTTTTGTTTTCCACCAGCCAGCAATGTTGATGTTGTCCAATGATTTGAGAGATCATTTGTCTGATTCAGCTGTCATCTCATTTGTATGGCCTATTTTACCAACTCCTTTGCACATTTGTTCTTTGACTCTATCACAGAAAGCTAAGTCCATTTTGCTTAAAGCCTCATCCAACAAAAAACACTCAACAAAAGCATTTTAAAAGAAATTACTACTCAGTGAAGAAGGACATTTTCACTGGATTTCGTGCACCCAGTTTTTCTAGGAGCCAACAATGAAACACAGCTGAAGTACTACTGGTCCCAGGGAGCCTCTCTTCCAGTTGAATGTTTTCTGGTATCATTATGTATAAAGCTGGAGTCCTGCATTGTAGTTTTATATAATGGAGAGGGCCTGGCCACATCCCAGGAGACACCACAGCAAGAGCCCCAGCTGTAAGGGGAACAGAAAATATAATGTTTGTACTGTGGAGGTGAGGAGCGGAAGCAGGTTTGGGTATAAGTGGGTTCCATCACAAATATGAGCCCTAACACGGAGCATCATTCGTGCCAGAAAAAAAAAAGGTTCGAGCTCTCCAGGTATTTTGGAAAGGACAGGCAGATTCTTTCAAAAAGAAATACAAATGCATAAACCCATAATACAACTTGCAGTCCATGCTTGGGGAGGTTATAATCAACTGCTGGCCACATGCTAGGGAGCTCCCACTTTCTTGCCCAAAATCCTGTGTGCTGAAAACTTCCTCTTACTCTTTCTCTGCTTTTGTCAGTTAACATTGTTGCTAGTTCCCTATGTAAACTACAGATCACCGACCCGTCATGATATATAGGGTGAAAACATTGCTCCTTGATGGATACAATACAGTTAATGAGCATTGTCTTCCTAGGAAAGTATTACTCTCAGGGTCACCAAGTGCAAATAGATTCTTATGTAAGGACTGGTAAGCTGCAAAATATTACATTTTGTTCTTAGGTTTCAAAATGAATTATCTTGCTTTTCCAAGAACAGTACAAAAAGTTAAAAAGTATTTTTGGTATGAGTATTAAAGAGGTTCTTTACAATGTGTTCTTTAAAGCAGAACTAGACCCTGTTATACTCACCTGTCCCTGTTATATTGCGGCTCTGCAGGCACACATGAGTACATTGAGTCTTGGCAACCAACAGGAAAACCGGGATGTGCCGGGAATCCTGACATCCAACTCATTCACAGCGATTTTAACAGAAAAAGTGAGTGATCAGGCTGGTAAGAATACTTACTACAGAAGAGATATCACTTGTCCTTTTCTGGAATAAGGCCCTGCTTGGTTGCAGATTTTTAAAGTGGATCATACTTTTTAAAGTTTAGTTCAAAATGTTTTTTTTCGTCCCGAAACTTCTGAAACTTAAGAACGTATGTGGCAAGTTTTTCTTTTCACCTTATGTGCCTATGCCAATGTTCCACTTAGTCAATGCTTTGGGAACTCAGCCGTCTGCAAGCAAGTTCTGTAGAGATAACTAAGTCTTTAAAGGTGGATAAAGATTCTGAAATACCTCTATGCAAGGTTTAGTTTTGTCCTAGTTAGAATTTTATGACCATTCGTTGACATATGTATAAGTCATGGCTTATAACCACTTGCAGCTGCCTGTTTCTTCTCTGACCTCTTTCTATTTACAAACCGGGTCACTTTACCTGTTTCATAACCAGCATCATTGTAATAATTTGTGGTTGCATTGATTATTTAACATATTATGTCACAGTTATCAATTCATGTTGGCTCAGGCCCATCCTGAGAAAAGTTCAGATGATGAAAGAGAAAGAGGAAGACCTACTCCATTCTAAGAAGTCTTCATCACTCAGATCAGCTTCCCCTTGCCTTATGAGCCCCCTGTTTAATTTACCAGATATCATCCCCTACACCCTACTGGAATCCGTTGGCTTCTTTACTAAAATAATGCATGTTGAAGCAAATATTATTAGAGATTCAAAAAAACTCACTTTGTGAGAAATGAAAAACAATCCCCTTAAGTCAATAAAATCTGCTTTGTCTATTGTTTATTTTAATGACTGATGGATTACCCCATAAAAAGGTGACTGGAGCCAGCGCCAACTTGGATTGGTGACATTTTGTAATCCTATTTAATTACCCCGGCTCTTTATTCATTAAATGTGGAGATAATGTTCTCTCTTCAGATGTATTCCACATGAGATGGTTTGAGATCCAGATTCGGGGTCCTGGGAACACATCTTCACTGGTTCAGAGTTTCCAAAGCTTTATTACAGCTTGTTCTCGCTGAAGTTCTTCTTTTGACTCATTAGTAAAAGTTTGTCTAGTACAAAAAAACCTTAATTAACGTTGTTGTCATCCACTTTTAATAATAGGACGTTCTTTGTGTTCTTTAAGGTCTGCTTATAAATCATTTGTATAAATCAATGTAGTGACATCCCAAGCATTGCGTATGTGGGATATCTGGTTCGTGTCATCCATGTTAGGTGTACCTAGCATTTTGTAGCTTGTGAAAATCAAAGACTTACTACCAAATACAAAAATGCAACAAAACAACATAAATTGAAAGATAAGGTGATTTCAGTACATTTCAAAGCATCTGGACATGTTGTTAAATTTAAAATGATAAATCAAGCCCTTTATATAAAACGTAATAAATAGAGAGGAGAAGGTATTCACAAAAAATAACTTTAGGATTAGGATAGACTTTAAAGACTTGATTACTTTATGGATGGACATAGTCTACCTAAATTAAATTTTGATATTGTGTAACTATAGCAAAATTTTTTGTATTGATTTGTATTGATTGCCGAGAGCAGCCCTACAAATAGGCAAATCTCCGGCAACTGTTTTTTTTACCATCAAACAAACTTGGTGAAATGTCACCTAAAACTTCTTTAAATAGGTCCCAACATGTATTTTTTGAAACACTTTTTGTTTCTCTACAAAAAGTTGCAGGATGTAACCTGCACACATGGTCTTCCAATTTATTTGGCCTGCCATGGGTTCTTGAAGGATATTCCCATACCTCTGTAGGCCAAATTTATATGCTATAGAGCAGTGGTCGCCAACCTTTTGCACCACTAAATTTATGGACTCCGGACCTCACATGGAGCTGTGTGTCCCTCAAAGGGGAAGAAGATTCCCCCAGAATGACGTCATAATGCCAGAACCCGCCAAGAATGGGTGGGTTGTGTTCAGAGACACAACCTGGCCACCGCCCTGAGCCTGCGATCCATACAGGGGACATGGCCCTAAGATCTAGCTGGTGCACCCCTCAGCGGGGTCCTTCTCCTGACCCTGCTGGGGGGTGCACTGGCCAGAGCCACGGACCACCAAAATTTTCCCTGCCGACCACCCTGCCAACCACGGGTTAGCAAGACCCCCTGAAATAACTTTTAGGTTGTCAAGGAACCCCTTCTATAATTACTATATCAACAGTAAGTATATTAACGTGGTGATTAGTGGGAGCAATGCCTTTTACATTGTTGGCCATTGGGAAGAATATCATCCTTAAAGATAGCCAAAAAGATCATTTGTGTGACCTAAACTGATCCAAGAGGCACAAACTACTCATTGTTCAACTTACCCCTAGCATCCTCTGTGGGAACCAAAGAATGCTGGTTGAAAAACAGTGCTATAGAGAGAGATCAGAAAGTGTGAAGAACAAGAGTTGCTGGTGTGAAGAATACAGAATTTACAAAAAACAAAAAAAAAAACAACACAATACATTGAACCTGTTTAATAGATGTGTAAAGCATAATGAGCTGTTTATACTGATTGTTACTTGGGTTTGTGTCATTTTAGGCAGGAATTCTTATGCAGACTTCCCTGTTGACATTCATCAATATAAATAAGGGTTTCCCAGGTCTCTATGGAGTGCCTACTCCCTTAAGCGAGCAAGTTCTGAATCCTCATTAGTTTGACCAATCTTTAATATGATCAACAATATACATTTCATATAAATGTTGACTGTCAAGTGAAAAACAATCAAATTCTCTACCACACACCAGAATTAATTGATGATCATTTCTATAGTTCTAGTTCTATGTAATCAATCAAACTGCAAATATATCACTAGCCTTTAATTTCATAAAAATGGCAAAAGGTAAGATATTGAGAATAAGACCATTCGATACTTTATTTGATCAATGGAAATTTTATGCCCTGACTGATCCTATTGAAGTTCCTTTGATCCTACCATCAATTGTGATAACTTTGTCAACTAAATTCAGAAATAAGGAAGATACTTTTAGTTTATTCAATAAAATAATTGGATAATAAAATAACATTTCTGGAGAGACTTACACAGACCACTGTGCCCCATTGAAAGTATCCCATGACTGATGCAGCATCCTTTAACTTTGGTAGAAGCCACCTAATTCAATCTCAAGCCCTTGCTGCAGATACCAGCTAGTGGGTTCAACAATGTATTTTTTAAAGATCATTTTGTAAGGAACACCATAAAGACATCCATTGTTCCACTGTAGCCATCATTTTAACCTAACCAGGCAACACAAATCACGTCCAATCACTGCAGTATGATGGCAGAGCCCCATATTGCCCCTGAATTTGCCATGAAATATGAAAAAAGTTATTAACTGATTCAAATCAACAGCATTGGACCAAAATGAAAATCTATTTAGATAGAGTTAGCCTTACTTCAAAAGATACAGCTATGACTATTTGTGCATTATTGGGATCAGTTGCAATCAGAGAAATAATGGCTGGATTCACTTTTTTACTTTGAACATATACGATGTATTCAGCTGTCCAAATTTGTGTCTTTTTCAATTCAATAAATCTATATTAAACTAGGATTGCTGACATGAGTGTTTATGGCCAGAACTGTTTGTCCTGTGAACTGGTTCACATTCAGAGAAATGAGAACACATTTTCCTAATTTGATTTAAAACATTAAATACAGCCCAAACAGACGATTAAGTTACTCAGTGCCTTCCTAATTGTTAATGGTGGATTTTCTCTAATTACACATGGAACAAAACACTAAAAACCTAAAATATCTATGTGATTTATTCCTAGAAAAAAAAATACTTAAAGAGATTTACATTACCATAGTTTATAACTGCAATGAGAGATAGGGCGCTCATGGAAACCCACAGTTGAACCCCTTCTCACTGTTACATATTTATTAACAGGCGAAAAGAAATAGACCAACTGAAATAAAAAGATTCCTGTACAGGATTGGGATTCCAGAGAAAGTCCCCAATACAATTTTTCACCTATTGTGATGATGCACTAAAGTGGCAAATTGCCATCCAAAAATCTTTGAAAATGTACACTAGCACTTATAGTATTTTTAATTCACAGATATCAGGAAGCAGTTTAGTAAGTAGCAGAAAAAAAAGATTTTTTTCCCCTAATTAGCTTCAGCTCATATCTTTATTTAATATATAAAGTGAGAAGGACACTTTCGGTGTCTCATTTCTGTGCTAGAGTTGCTTCATTTAACTTTGCACACTTAGAGAGCCAGTTCCAAAGTAGTAGTAAGGTCATATGTGATTGTAAAGAATTGGCTACAACGCTGTGCTTTTTCACACACTTAGCAATTCATGTTACTGGGGTATCATGATAGTTCATGATTCTAAAGCAAAGCCCTATTCAGTTTTTAGAAAAGAGATTTTTGATGAGCCATGGGACTAGAATCTTCTAAGTGTTTTTTGCAGCATTGTATGGAATGCACCCAGCAGGACACCAAAGGCGCCACATTGGTCTGCAAGTAATAAATGACTCATAAAATGCTAGCACCCCTTATTTTTTAGTAATATTACTTATTTTTGATTTTATATTTTCATTAATGTATAGCAAAGAGTCTATATTCATGCCCTGTGGAATAAACACTGCTGTGTCCTGCAAATAGAGGATAGCAATCCCTGCTCTTCAGTTTCAAGTTCTCTAATAATTATGCACCAACTTCCTCTCTGCTTTGTGATCCTCTCTGTTCTCCTTCCCTTCCTGCGGTACATTGCAGAATAGTGTTTTCTTCTTTAAGAATATTCCTGAGTGCTCATTACACTACACTACTAAATCTCACAGTCATTGCTCTCTTTTTCTGCTCCTTCTGATATTTTCTTAGGTCTTCTATTTCTGTACCCAGTGTCCAGTATTAGCATTGA
This sequence comes from Pyxicephalus adspersus, assembly GCF_032062135.1. Taxonomy (NCBI): domain Eukaryota; kingdom Metazoa; phylum Chordata; class Amphibia; order Anura; family Pyxicephalidae; genus Pyxicephalus; species Pyxicephalus adspersus. Next base: position 21,556,496 of record NC_092862.1, read on the forward strand.
GCAAATAGAACAAAAAAACTCATTTATCTGTGAACCAGTCCATAGCTCTTTTATGCTCTTTTAGACCCCACCTGCAATAATGTAGACAGACCCATTAGGACTGAACATTGTTGCCCAACATTTTATACATATGTCAGAGTCCATCCACCTAGTTATGTTCTGGTGGTTCCAAAAGCTGAAACTTTCTCCCTGGTAAAGATATTCACTAAAATGCAAACCAAATTGATGACTGATGTTTTGACATTGAGATGGAAGTCTTCCTTCCTCCTACGGCATTAGATTTACCTAAGAGAATTCAAGATATTAAATTGTTGTTGCTGATGGCCAGAATGCAAGATTGTTTAGAGAAGCATCAAGATATTTGGGCAGTCTGGGACCATTTTCAACTGTCAGGTGTATGGGGAATATACTCTAAGTTCTTTTCTTCTTTCCTTATGTATGTCTTTCCATGTTGGTTCTTTCTGGTTGAGGTCATTATAGCAATATTGTGCTTACCTTATGCATATGTAAAAAAAAACATTAAAAAAAAGCTCCACCTACAATTTCCCAAGAGACCAAAGGACAACAAAATATAATTTTTTTTTGACATAACAAGTTTTTTAGCTATTTGGTCTATAGTACAAAAAGTGCCACATCCCTAAATACAAATATTCAAAAAAGGAGGAAGATTATTTGGGACTTTTGATGCACATGCTCTGGATAAATGTACTATTTAGTTTACAAAAATTAGAAACAATATACAATTTATTACATAATCAACAATACATAAATAGTTAAATCTATACATATATTTGAATAATTAAAACCAAATTGCTCATAGAAAAAAACAGCGATATAAAATGTTCACACTTTGCCCCTGATTCATCAATAAAATCCGCGCTCGCTGGAAGCGCGAAAATACACGCGGCCAGCGATCGCGGTTTACCGCGGTCCGGACTCGAGTGTGCTCGTACACTCGCCTCCTCACTGCCAGCCGGATTCCTGCCTTCATAATAATGAGCAATAGGGGCCGCGAATCTTTCCAATTAAGGCGATTAGATTTCAGCTGCGCGATTAAGGAGGATCTGTTAAGCTCAATGGTGCGATCATAGCAATTAATTAGCGCTCGCCAGTGTAAAGCTGCCGGAGATGCGCGGCTCCGGCCGCGATCTTTTTTAGTTGCTGAATAGCGCGATGGCGTACGATTTCGGATCGCGAATACGAATGCGCGAGCGATAATCCGATTCTGCTTGATGAATCAGGGGCTTTGTCTCAAATATCATTGACGCGTTTTGCGGAAGCTAAATGTCAGCTTCTTCAGGACACAAGTGAGACTTCACCCTGGATAATCCTTAAAGTGTATAGAGCTTCCCCAGACTTGAAATTGGTGTTAAACAGCAACGGAGGACATCAGAAACAACATCCAAGCAGCAAACAAGCTGCTATTTCATATGTTTTTAGGTTGCCTCCAATTCGGACAACCAACTGCCTCCTATTTCTTATCTTCCATTTCTATCCCACAGGCATTAGCCTATATTTTATCAAATACAAATTAAAAACATGACTGATTTCATTTGTTGTTATAGGGAGAATGTTAAAGTAAGGCGAAACCATTATCTAACAAGAAAAATCTTCCAGCAGAGCCTGCATCTGCAAAGAGGCCAAACAGTTGCTTCATGTATAAAAGTACTTTGCGAATGCATAATCTGAAAAAAAATGTAGCTGTAGAGGTTTCATATAAATTATTTCATTGTTGTATCATACAGCTGAAGTGTGTAAATAAAATTGGTATCTGCTTATTACCATTTCAGATACTTGGGGGGCTGAGGGGCAATGGATGGGGTTTGAAGTACTGTAGTGGACTGAAGTGTTGGGTGGAGGTCGCAGGAATGCAGTGTAGATTGCTAGATAGCTAAAGATGGGGATGGGGGTAACTACAGGTAGTAATAGGGCTGGGTGGACAATGCAAAAGTTTGGGGACTATCGGGTAGGTGGAGGGACACTGCAGGTGACTAGATAGCTGTAGATGAGGCTGGGGGTAACTACAGCCAATATTGACACTGGTTGGACAGTTCAGAGGACCTGGGAACTATAAAGCAGGTGGAGGAACACTGCAGGTGGTTAGGATGCTTTGGTTGTGAGGACGCTAATATCCGTTGCGGATGAGGTGAAAGACCTGGGAGAAGAAGTGGTGACAGTGTCGGGGAGCACAGACGTCTCTGGAGCTGCTTGTTGCAATGGGTGCTATACTTAGGATTTTCTTGGTACAAATATCAACCTGTGGTCTTTTTCCTATGGATAACATTGGCAACAAGGACAATTTTTTGAGCCAGGTGGCACCGCTGACAATACTCAGATAAACATTCTGACCTAATCTCAATATTTAGATCATTTCCATGACTGAGAATTACACCCATACAGGGCAAAAGAAGTAAGAAGTGGGGCAGCTGCCCAGTGTTAATGACACTCATGCTTTCTATTGAGGGCAGAATTACCCAGCAGTCACTGGCCAGGCCCTATGCCATCTATTGCTCTTTAAACTTGGTACTTCGGTAGTGGGCCTAGATTTGGCCCGATCCCTGCAAAGCTGGCCCCCGATGGTGGCATTGGGGGCAACTTATTGGAAGGACACCAGATAGCAAAACAAATCACTATTCCCAGACATCTTCAAAGACTTTTCACTTTGTAAGGGTCATATTTATAAAACAAAATTTCTCCAAATGGAAAATTTATTAGCTAAAATATAAATATCCAATAGGTGCATCAGTCTATTATATTCATACCATCCTGGGACCTGCGTCTTGACGTACTGTGCTCCTTACATGAATTTGCACATGTTTGGGAGGAGGTATTCACCTTGAGTGATATGTTACCTTGTCAACAGTGTTTATTGATTGTGAAAGACAGCACAGTATATAGTGTTATCACCTATTATCAATTGCGAAAATATAAATTGCTATTTATTACACAAATAGGTCTCAAGACATTGTTTCCTGAAGAAGCGGATAAATCTGCAAAACACGTGGAAATTGCTATTCGGTTGTGAAAATACTATGTCTGTAGGAAAGAATACAGTGTTGACATATTTTATGAATTTCAAACATTGTATATTAATTTGAATTTTTAAAAAATATCTTTTATCATTTTAATTGTGGAAATAAAATGTTTTGTTATTTTTAAAAAAAAAAATGTCTTAAAAGTCCTGTATCTCGATATATGGTGAAAATACTGTCAATGACAAATTGTGATGTGGCATACTCCTAGGAGCTTTATGGGAATATAAGTTTTGAAATCTGGGCACTATTAGTTCTCTTATAAAACAAAATGACTAGGGCTTAGTCTACACGGACGTTTTCCCCAGCATTTAACCTAAGACTTTAAAAGCCCATGTTTGAAATTCCAATGCATTCCAAAGGGCTAATCTACAGCAGGACGTTTCCCTGAGGCACATTTATGAGCGTTATCTATAACGTTGCTTGCAACGTTTAAAAAATTAAAACGCAGTGTTAACGCTGGAAAACGCCCAAAAACGATTGATTTCAATGGGTCGTTTTCCTGCATTTTTCCATGTTTATAACCACTTGAAACGTAAACACGTTAAAAATGCAGCAAAGACGATTTCCAGGATTTTAAAGGCAAGCTTTAAAACGCTAATAAAAGTGCATAAAAATGCAGTAGGAGCGTTTACATACGTTTTAAAAACGTCCGTGTAGACCCAGTCTAATACAACACATTGCATTGTTTTTTTTTTTCTTTATTTAATAGGAAATATTAATTAAAAATATAAATAACATTAATTAAAATGAAATAAATTAAATAATAATTAATACTGGTTATCTTGCTCGTTTTGAAAACGTGGGGCCTTGTATAGTAATGTAAGCTCTTATCAAATAAAGTATTAGAAAAAGTAATAATAATACTTATTATAATATTTTATTACTTTTCATTGAAATGAAAAGGTCAGTGTATAGTCAGTGACTGATCAGAAATGGCTTCCTTTAAATGTCTATCACTATGGCAACAGTAAAAAAATATCGCTCTGACGTCACTGGGCAGCTCGCGCCTATTTTGTCCCTACCCGCAGTCCGTAGACAGGAAGAGGCGGAGCTTCCGCTGGCTATTTCCCCTCAGAATCGTCTCATTGAGAAAGGACACGGCACCGAGCTGAGGTGAGATTCGGGCGGGCGGAGAGGGCCTGCGAACCATCTGAGGCGGCTTTGTATGGGGTGGGCGGCCTTTGATCTTCTGCCTTGTGGAGGCGGCTGGCGTAGTTTGTGAGGCGGGGTTGTTGTCCTTGACTCAGGTCCTGTCATTATCATGTCAGGCCTGTCAGAGCTGGGTGTAATGGCGGCCTTTCCTGGGACTTCTCTCCTCTAGGGGTGATGTGTGCCTCCTCCTGTGTCTGTGTCATTTCCAACCCCTATGTATTGTACAGCGCTGTGTAATATGTTGGCGCTATATAAATACAGCTTATTAATAATAATATTCAGTGACTGATGAATATTACACAGCTTTATTACAGCTGGATTTCTATTTTTATGTCTGGTTATGGAGAGAAATGTTGGGTCCATTCATACAGAGCCAACACAATGACAAGCTGCAATCTGAGACTTCCTATTCACAGCAATGCATGTGATGTGATGGGCCATGGTGCGCTGCATTCAATGCAAATAAAAATAAAGAATATATATGTTTGTCCGGAAACTGCATGGAGATCTGTGTGTTTTAGTACACAGCAGCACAAAAGGACATCTGTGATTCACCTGACATTCATGTGGTGTGAATCCAGTTTTGCCCTCCATGGCATTCTGCAAGGTCATGTGACCCGAGTGTATCTGCCCTTCACTGAGGCACATGCTGCAATCTCCATTCATTGGATGTTGAGGTCACCAGGAACCGTGGCTTGCATGCATCGGGTGGGGGGAGTGTGGGGCCTTGTATAGTAATGTAAGCTCTTCGGGGCAGGGTCTTCTCCTGTGTCACTGTCTGTATTTGTCGGTCATTTGCAACCCATATTTAATGTACAGCGCTGTGTAATATGTTGGCGCTATATAAATACAGTTTGTTAATAATAATGACAGTCTGCGGGGTGATGACTGCTGGAGGTGTGACATTTAGGGAAGTCAAGGTCCCTCAGTCATGTGATGGTCCCGGGGCCTAATGATTGGATGTGTGATCCAACTCATTAATAACTACACAAAAATAGCTGGGTGGTTAGTAAAACGTTCTGGGTGGTGCGCTCGGCTAAATGGGGCTTGGGGGAGAGGGAAAGAACACTGTTGGGTAATGTTGGCAGCTGTAACCAATTCAGGAGCAGTGAGGGGGCACTGGTAAGTTTTCAGTGTTCTCCCGGCCCTTTTTCGCTGGGCCAGCACTTTTCAGCAACCACCCTACAAAGATCTTGTCGGTGACCTTGGTAAGTGGGGTCACAACACCTAATCTTCATTCAAGGCAATTGATTTAAGAAGCATGGAAGTCAGATGATCACCACAGATATGGCATTTCTTCCCCTGGCACAGATTGCTCCCCAGCAGCGAGAAGCACATAAATGCTATAACAAGATACAGTGTTCTCCCCAGCCCCTTTTAACTGGAGGCACCACCCGGCTGTTTTTGAGTGGTTACTGATGAGTTGGGTCACAATACAAGGGCTGCCACCTGCCTAAACTAAAATTTCTTCCCACCCAGCTTAAAATAATTTCTGGGTTGAGCACTGAGATATCTGTGCCAGAAAGACCTCAAATTTAAATGGAAGTCCCTGGTCTTGGAGAGCTTTAATAAATCCGGCCCTGTGACTCCAGATAAAAAAAAAAAAAAAAATGATGGGTGCTGACCTCTCCTTTAGTAACGTTTAGTTTAGAACATTTAGCACTATTCTGTAATGAAAATGAGAATGTGTTGCTGTATAATGCATACATTATATGAATATGTCAAACATTGCCTCTGACTTCTTTTCTTAAATTTTTTAGGTTTACAAACCAATAACACGCCATCATGTCACAAGGACTTCTGGCTAAACCTCAGATGAGAGGCCTCCTGGCCAAAAGATTGAGATTCCACATTGTTGGAGCCTTCGTCGTTTCATTGAGCGTTGTGGCTTTGTACAAGGTGAGCTTTTCTCCTCATTGTCATTGTTCATGGTTGGTGTTTTATCAGCGGATGATGTGTACTTACCTGCTAATTCTATGTGGTGAGCAACGCTACCGCATTTTACTTTACATGTCTGACACACATCGTGCTCATATTGGTGTGCGTTTCAATGCATGGCCACATCGGTGTGCGTTCTGATGTACTTCCATTGATTACAATAGAAAGCACATAGACCGAGAATGGAATTAAACCAGTAGTGTCACCAGGTGTGTGTAAAGCTGAGCATTGTAAAGTTCCAGGAATATAAAAAATATAAAGACTTCTATATTTCATGAAATGTATCACCTCCATATCTTGTGTCCCAATGTAAAGGATAAAATCCAACCTCCCCTTTTCTGGTTTTCATTTTTGTGGTACAGAATGTAATCCACAAAGGTGCAGTAATTCCAATTTTTCTTGTTTTTAGTTTGGTGTAGCCGAGCCAAGGAAGAGAGCGTATGCCAACTTCTACAAGAACTACGATGCAGTGAAGGAGTTTGAAGCCATGAGGGACGCTGGAGTGTTCCATGGTGTGCGTCCAAAGGGAGAATGAGACCACATTCCAGGTAATGCTGAGGCCTGCAGTAATAGTAATCCAATGTGTGGGAGAAGTGACTGAAGCCTTGTATACTTTTTGTTATATCAGCCCAGGGAATATTAAACCATAACAATGGCTCCTCACCTGGATCTGCATTTTGGTTAGAATCTGTAGGATTCAGCTACTGATAACTTGTTTAAATGCCAATCTATATGTCATTCGTGCAGGATTCTCAATAAAGACAAGTGGTTGGTGATTAGTCATCGACATTGGAAAATGTATTTTTCATAGTTGCATCAAATCTGAAATATAAAAGTTTTATAGAGGTGATGTTCTTATCCTTGGACTGCTCACGTAATCTTTGTTTTTTCCTTTAGGGACATTCTGAATTTCTTCATGTGCTGGACATACTTGATGTGTATCACTATATCCAGTGCAGGTGACCACCACTGGATTCTTTCTACCGTTCTGTAAATGTGTTAAATAAAACATTGAAAACCTGACTCCAGCCTGCGTGTTTTGTGGTATGTATAAAGTCCTAGGATTGCTTGTCCTCTCCCAGCCTTACACAGACCCTGCACCATGGCTTCCTTTATCAGGTGGCACTGCCCAGTGTAACCTCAGAACCAATGTACTGCATGGTCTGCTATATTTATTGTTATGTTGATGAGTTTTTTATTCTCTGCATGGGGTGGACCTTCCTATGTGTAGCGTAGCAGAATTCTTTGTGTTCGAGGATCAGCAGGTGGAACGCATACTATGCCCGTTTTGCGTTGGTCACGTTAATGACGGCTGTATGCCAGCAAATGTCAAGTGCGGGACATGGGAACTCTTCTGTACCTAAAGGGAAATTACAGACCAAGAGCTTCTACTCCAATATAATCAGTTGCAATTAAAGCAAACCTGTCCTGAGAGATATGGCTGGCTAGTTTTTCTTCCAGATGTTGCTTTGATTATGGTTTGTGTCTCTGAGCCAGAAGATGTATACAGAATACTAAATTCTTTAATTTTGGTTGGTATAAGTGGCTACCTGGAATGTGAGCTGACACCCACAATATACATTGTCAGAGATTTCTAGGCTTTACTTTTTTACACTGTATTTAGTGATCATTTTGTAGAGCTCGCATTGCTTTTCTGGGCAAAATAATTCCAAAACGCCATGACCTTTCATTTCAGTTTATTTCATCAAATATATAGTTTACAATATATCGGTGAAAAATTATTTCTGACATTTGTATAACTTTGCCTTTATCATCAGGTATTCACATAATGCTTTCTTACACCCAGGACAGGGGTTCTAACGTGAGACTGATGGGTAGAAATCAAATTTATACATTCAGTAGGGTTGCACACAAAATCTGTCCTCATGAACTTTGCTAATTGCTTCTGGTGAAAAAAAAATTGTTTGTAATCTCTTCTGTACAGGGTCCTCCCCTCGTCATTGTTTGCATCTGTCAGTCATTTACAACCCCTATTTATTGTACAGCACTGTGTAATATGTTGGTGCTTTATAAATACTGTATTATAACAAACCCCTTTCTATTGCCACAGCTTGTGGTGAATCTATGTGACCATGTTTGTGTATTGGAGTGACAAATACAGAATGTGTATGGAAACAGGGCCTTCTCTCTGTACAATAAAGCAGCGCTTTGGACTCCCAACTCCTCATTCTAAAGTACCACAACTCTGACTCCTCTATACCCCCCACCCCCCACAGTTCTAATTCTGTGCAAATTTCCGTGCAAAAAGTGTTCCTTTTTTTTTTTTTTTTAAATTTATTTTGCATAGTAGGCTTTAATTCTTAGGCATAAATCACTGACATTTAATAAATTGAATAATAAACTTTAAATAAAAAAAAACACAAATCTGTAAAAATGAAATGTGTACAGTAGCATATATATATAATTTTATTATTTCTTCTTTGTATTGGACTCAATACAGCTATTTTGTATTGAATCCAAACCGCTAAGTCCTGCCCACACCAACGTCACCGGGAAACCCCGTAGATGGAAACGACACTTTGCGGCTGGAGATCGGAGGAGCAGGACGTGTATTTGCTAATGTTGATTGAAACACAGCATTTCATCGCTGCTAAAGCTCAGCTATTGTAAAGCTGAAGATGGGGACTATTGTTCAGAACAGAATTGCTTCTACCAGATCCCCCTTAGCTCCCTAATCGGATTTATTTTTCAGAGCTAAGAATACTTTTTCAACACTGAAATCGAACATTTTACTGTATGTTTTCAGAACTTTACATTTAATAGAATTTGGTGTTAGTACATTTTTGCTGACTCCACAGCCCCACATTAAAGTGAACCTGTCCTGCTGACCTTCAAACTAAGCTAACAAGTTATTTGCGTGATAAATGTGTTACAGCACGATCACCACTAAAAGTAACAAATGTTATATAGAGAGCGTGCAGAGCAGCATAGACTACAATAGAGAAGTGTTTGCTACACAACACCCGATGAGCACTTGTGAAAAGTCACCGTAATGAAAGTGGCTCATGTTTTTACAGTCAGGAAATAAATTATTTGTTTAACATTAATCCCCTTAGCGGTATTTCAGAGTGTGGCTCAGGGTAAAAAAAAAACCTGCAAAAGGCAGTAAACGCCCGAGCCACACTTGGGATAGATAACAACATTAAAACCCCACTTACCTTGGTTCCATCGGTGCTCTCTGCGTCCTGCTCCGTCTGTGCCCCTCCTCTGGCTGCGTTCTGTGCCTCCAATCTTCTGCCTGCGAGTGCACTAATGTTCCCAGTGACGTCGGTATGTGCGGGAGGCGCGGCAGGAAATTTAAATAATTTTGTTTTGGATTCAATACAAAATAATCCTTATATAATTATATATGCTAATGTACAGTTATTACAGGTTTCTTTTTTATATGCACTCTTATTTTAACAGATTTTTATTTTAAATTTTTTTAATACATTTAATAAATAATGGACATGTTTTGGTGAGTTATGCCTAAGAATTATAGGCCTACAATGTAAAATAAATTTCCTTGCAAAACAATGTACCGCTTTTGGCGTAAAAATGTGGACAGAATTAGAATGCCAGGGGGGTTAATATAAGAGAAGGGTGTTGGTGGGTATATCTGGTGTGCAGCATACTGAGCTTCCATTGCTACCAGATCGGTGACACCGGTTATGTGACTACCTTTGTGTAAAGACAATGCTACCTCCATCCAAATCTTATCCAGTTTTAGATTGGAACCTCAGTCAGGTTAATTGCTGTTTGTAACTTTTCCATAAAGATTTATTAGTGTTTTTTTATATAAAGTTACAGTACAAAGATACAAAGTAATTGTTAGGCAATGGTATGGTTTATTAATGTCAGATGAGGGATCTGCTGAGCCCATGGGATACACAATGGGGAATTTTAGAACACCAATATTATCAGATTTATTCTTCCAAGGGACTGAAACCCAGGAAGGCATCCCAACATGAAGTAGGTACTGACAAAATACCCATTTTAGGTGAATTGTCCTACATGACCCTGTGTCAGTGGACAAGTTCCCCAGCAAGGAAAGACGGTCAAAAAACCTTTCTTATGCTGGAAATTGGAGGGCCACTAAATGTTTATTTGAATCCATTTTTGGCCCATCTTTAAAATATCACCTCTCTCTCAGCTGAGGTTCCTTCTAGATTTCAGGGAGCAGATCCCTTACTTAGACCTTTCCCAGGACTAACACAAGCTTAAAAGTCACATGATGGTAGTCCTAGCAATATATTGGACAGGTCCACTATTATTTTATATATATATTTTTAATTTATAAACTATACAGTTACCAGAAATCTTAAAACACATTTACACTTTCATCAATAAAGTTTCTATTAGTTTCACAGAGTATCACCAAAGCACTAAATGTAAACTTGTAGTCCATGGACAATAAGCTCAGGGCTGGAAGCAATAATACAACATCTGGAGAGAGATCTGATATTTGGTACACATTGGCGCTGTGTATACAGACAAGATAAGAAAAGAAGCTTTATAAGTGGGCAGAATGAGTGCGTGCCGGGGAAATCTTCCAGCTGTTAAGGAACTAAATTCTGCCAATGTTTGACGCTTCTGCCAACCAAAACTGAATGGAGGAACACTAGGCCAGGAGGAACCTTTTATTATGCAACTTCACCCTGCACTCTCATACACATGGTCACCCATATATATATATATATATATATATATATATATCTCACAACATTGTACTTTTATAAGCATTTTATGTAGAAAAACATACAGGAAATGTTTGCACTTATAAGCTGGCCGTTTTTTAGCTCAGTTTTTTAAAAAGCTGTGGGCCAAGCTATGCAGACACGGCGAGTTTATCACACTGATCCCTTGTTACATTTTTACTCTACAAAGCTGGTGAAGGGATCATTAAGCCCGAGCACTGACACCTTCATCAATGTCTTCAAATCTTTCGGAGGTAGAATTTATGGGCAGCACAAACCTTCCTTACACTTCCCCTACAGCCGGCTTTGTCTAAGGCTGCATAGAAATCCAAACTGTCTGTTCTCATCTAACTTTCCACTTCCAGTATACAAACAGGGAAAGGAAAACCATGAGAAAACATTTTACATGCGATAGGCATTGTACTTACTATACATCCCCTGCGCTGTTTAATCTCAGACAAAACATTGGCTTCTGACCACTTCACCAGCTACAACTTTTCGTATCTGAGGAACTATTGGACTAAAAAGACCTTGATAATGGAATTGACAATTGCTGAGCTATGCTTTTCTAATTGTGATTCTGCCACACTAAGAGTAAATTAAACCTAAACCACTAAAATCATTTTAAAAAATCAATATATTTTTATTATGCTCTGCTGCTAAAATACAATTTGATGTTCTCACCTTTTAATGGGATTGCCGACATGACAATGAATGTTTGCATACACAACACCCTCTCATACTATGTGTCGCCCCCTATCTACAATGCTCATACGGGACCGGAGCAGGCAGAGCCCCCTGGAACGCAGTGGAGTTTGTGGGCCTGATTTATGAAAGTTGCCCAAGGCAGGAGAGGATACACTTTCATCAATGAAGCTGGGTGATACAGAAAACCGGGAATGATTATCTTAAAATCATTTGCTTTTATCTGGCTTTTTTTTTTTGAATCCTGGACCAAGTCTATTCCAGGTTTTTTGGATCACCCAGCTTCACTGATGAAATCGTATCCTCTCCAGCCTTGGAGGGTTTTAATAAACCAGGCCATGTGTCTCTGTGCTCAGCGCGAAGGAAAAGAGCTGCCACACACAAACATGGAATAACTTGAATTCATGTAGCTGGCAGAATAAGGTGGACAGATTTGTGTAAATGAAAGAATAATAATTGGCTATATAATGTGTCTGTATTAGGTACATTGTGCTTTTAATGGCTTTGTATCTGAAATGTTCAGACACACAAAATAGGAACAAGATGGTGGCCTGCCCCAAGGACCAGCTAGTGCAATGATTGGTCTCAGTGACATGGCTCACCCTGACCAGGACATAAATCTGAGATTCCACCTCTGGTCTGCAGATATACAGAATATATATATTATCTTTTTTTCTAATGTAAACCTCACATGAAGAAAAAGACAGGACGGTCCATGTAACATCTCAGGTACATCTTCCCAGCCGTCTTATTATTCACTTACTTGCACCACACACCAGTGATGGCGATGGACGCATTAAGCCTGAGAAGAGGGAAGGAGTCCTTTACAAGTAGATGTGGTCACCCGGAATAGACTCCTGTGTTTTCTTACAGTTCATCTCCATAACGGTCCCTCAGTGAAATCCCCTGCGGAGTGCCTTATTTTTCACCATTTTGAATTTGCTAATAAATACTTTGGCGAATGGAGCGTCCACCAGGAACTGGTAAGTCTTGGTGTTGGTTGGAGGAGGTTCAGCGGCCACCACTTGGGCAGCCAGCTGTAGGGAGGAGTGGCTGGGGATCAGGTGAAGGGAACTCTTTGCAACGTAATCCACGAGGCGGCTGTACTGCTGTTCAGAGAGACGCTCCCTGACTCCATCAGGCTGGAAGAGATGCAAAAGAAAAACGTGTTTCGTTATCACATCATGCACAACATGCTTCCAGACTTCTGTATGGAAGAATCAAGATATCAATATAGAACAAGGCAGGATAATAGGACATAAATAGACATAAATAATATTCTGGTGAATGAATGATGCATCCTTCCAAGCATGATTTACACTGCACATTCACTCTCCAGATGGCAAATGATTATTATATGATATCCCCACACTGTGGGTTGTAGCTGTGTTAGGGTCACCATTTCCTGTAGTGGTTGTCACCTACCTCTGTGTCACTGGTGACCGGCTGCTGTTTGAGTTGCACTAGGAGGGAATTCTTGGATCCTTTTTCCTCCATACAATCTATTTCAGTGACAGGGAAGGCCTGCTGCTGGGTGTCCTCACTGATACTGACAACAAACAGCACTTCTGAAGTCAGCAGCAGGCAGCCAGCGTACTCCTGTCCGGACCCGCTGACAATGACCACATCCAGTGCCATGTGTAGCTCCGGCCGGCCCAAAGACTGCAGCATTTTCCTGTATGGCAGAATGACAAAGTATCAGCACCAATCCAAAGAATTGTTACTACGTTATCAGGCTCTTTCAATAATTAAAAGAACAAATGCAAATGTATCCCTTCATTTAAAACATCAGACTGCTTCTGTAAACCTTTGGGGTAAAGTTATCAGGAGATGAATTTTTTATCAAATGAACATGGCTTGATTGTTTAAACATTTTGTATACAGCATAGTGTGGCTAGGGCGGCACTCACCAGGCAGCCATAAAAAGCACCCCAGGATGAGCCCAAAACATCAATGTGAATGCCACATCAAATTTCAAAGCGATCAGAAAATTAAAATTATATTTATGACATATAGATAGAACAGCCATCACATTTCAGAGGATCTTCCCCCCCTTCCTCAGGGTTGGAATAACACAAGAAAGAATAGTAATTTATAAGATTATCCTATTGCAAAATATGCTGTAAATTGGAGATATACTGTCAAAAGAATCTGTACAAATAACAATTTATAAATGCTTTATATATATATATATATCATGGTAAAAGTGATAAAACACCTTGGAGGCTATTATAATGCAAAGGCCGTGTAGGTGGAAGTAGGGGCAATATTGTGGTGTGTGGGTATAAGAATCTGACATTACCAGACATATTTCACGTGGCTGTTGGCTGCATGCTGTGATTGCAGGTCGTTGGATAGGTATCTTTGTTTAGGAAGCTGAGACAGTCCAGCCCCATGTAATATCCCTGCAAAAGAAACCAAGAGACTGATTAATGCATGGTGTATAAAGAGAAGACACATCAGAGAGCAATGGTAATGTACAGCACAGAGTATCCAGTAACCAGAATTTACCCGAAGACAGAAATATAAAAGATAAATGTTGATTGGTTTCCAGGGGTTACTGCATTTCACATTGTTCTTGGGCTTCTTTCCATGCTAAGTATGCTTTAGGTTTTTTTTTCCTTTGCCTGTCCTATACTGAAAAGACAATCATGTGTCTACAATATATACAATGTCCCTGAGCTTAACTTTTCAGCACGTTCCAAAAACTGAAAATCATTCTAGGTGGACAACCCTTTAAATCCTCTTTTACATAAAGTGCCTTGTATTTAATATATTTTTCTAACTATTTTTAATATCCTCTGCCAGAAATAACAGCGATCACTGTGGTCGGTCGGATCACTAAAAGACAATGGAGGGACCAATATACACACAATAAATTGTCTTTTTATTGTCTTGAGTAACAATTATCTAGTGTGTGCAAGTAGCTTGTAGGAAGTAAAGACTGGTAAATAGTAGGGATATAGTACAGTAGTAATATATGTACAGCACAAGTCAAATGTTTGGGCACACATTCTAATTCAATGTTTTTTTCCTTTTTATTATTTTCTACATTGTAGGCTAGTGATGACTTCTCAAGTATGAAGCTATGGAATCTTGTTATAAACAAAAACAAGAATAGGTTTTATATTTTAGAATGCTCAAAGTAGCCTCCTTTTTCTTTAATAACAGCTTTGCACATTCTTGGCATTTTGTCAATGTGATTCATGAAGTAGTCACCTGGAATGGCAGTGAAGAAGTTCCCAGAGTTTGGTTTACTACTTACAACTCATTCCAAGCAATCTCAATTGGATTTAGGTTGGGTGATTGTAAATTAAATTGAGGAAAAATACTATTCTTGCCTTTTTCTTTTGCAGAAGTATGCCAAGGATTTTTATGGTGCATAATTGTAATACTCACATTAAAACTTTAAAAACATTTGCAATTTATTATTGTTCTTTTAAAACAACATGAAAAACATTAGTTCTTATACATACAAATTGTCAATGAATGACTAGGATACTGCAATGATGTTGTTTAGTTTTCTTTTAAAGGACCCTGGATAAAGACAACTCTCTAAAAATATATAAATTAGATCCAAACATAGATATTCCTCCTATTATGAAGATCAAACTAAATATTTGGCTCTTTGTAATTAGAAATAATAAAATGTTTTGAACTTCTATCTATGGAAGGGTTCCAGGAAGAGAAAAAGAATTTTAGTTCTTCACATCTGTGATGTCAGTTAAAATGTGTAAAATGTCTGCGTTGTTGAACTTTTCCCTCTCCTTTTTCGAATGAATATCTCAGTTTAGAAGGTGAGCCGTTATAATCCAGGGAAACCCTCCTGGACCTCTAAAAATGTGTATTATTTAACTATTAAAACACGTTATTTGGTATTAAATCTTCAATATCTCCTAAATCACTGGTCCCCAACCCCCGGGCAGCGGTCTGGTGGCGGTCCATGGATGGTGAGTTGGAGGCTGCAAATGACAGGAGGCAGAAGTGCCAGCAGCAGTAGCTCCGGCGGCCCTCCTTACAATGCTCTAAAGCTAGTGACAGTGTGACAGCAGGAGCGCAACCAGCGTGAGCACGGGAAGCTCTCCTCACACAGGAGTTGGTAAAAATGTCAGAGCAATGTATGTAAGGCTTACACTTCCCTGCCATTCCCAGCAGCTCTGCCACCTGACAGCACACCAACTCTCCTACACTACTCTGCTATTCTCAGCTAGTGTGCTGACAGGAGGCCGAGCTGCTGGGAATAGCAGAGTAGTGTAAGCTGTACATATACCGGGCCGCAGCAAAATTTTATTCTATGTTACCAGGTCCTGCTGTCAGAAAGATTGGGGACCACTGCTCTAAATGAGTCCAATTGTTATAATGAAAAATTTTTTATAAATCAATTTTTTGCATATTTAATGGCCATACATATGTCATATGCCTACATTCTTTGTGCTAAGACCTCCCCTGTTGATGTCCCTATTCTTGCTGGGGGATAATGCACCTTGCTGTATGGGTGTCTGCATGCAGACCCTGGGCCTGGGATGCACACATCACTAACATAATGTCATTTGTCTGGAAGGGGATTGTGCAGCATGTAGCTAATTCCTTCCCTGCTAAAATGCAATGGCGGTGCACTTAACCCTCGTGATCTTGCATTAGCTCAAATCCCAAGAATGACTGTTTGAAAGCCAACTTATAGTAGCAATTAGAGGAAACCCTATACTCTTGAGAGCTCTCCATCTCTGAATGGTATCGCACACATCGTTTATACAAGTTATATAGGAAAAGGAAAAAAAGAGAGAATCCATTCTGAAGTGAACGTCCACTGTTAAAAATAAAATTCTTCTCTATATGTGTCATGGATGGTAAAACTGAAACAACAAACAGTTTGCCTAGATACGGAATTTATAGAGAAGTTACTTAATCCAGCTGTTAAACATTGATACATATAGGTTTACGAGCCCCCCGGAGACGTGCGGTTTCAGTGATGGTGCTCCGAGTGCCAGCAAGCACAGGGCGAACGTAAGAACTTTTTAAACAGATCTCAATGTGGAAAATGGAGAGGCGAGGAAGATGCAACATGTGCGCATTCTGAAAGCTTGTAAAGGTTTAATAAATGAGGCATGGTCATTAGACCGAGAATTAGTGGATTGTAAAACCTTCAGCAATACTATAAAACCCTTTTACGGGGGGTTTGAATGACCTGGAACGCCAGAGATCGACAATCTGTTCTGCTCAGATGGGACGGAGATTTTTCCACTGCAGAATATACATCCCAGTTCATAAAGATCACAGAGCCGGGAAAATGTTACATTTCACTGTGGATTTTATGTACATTGGGTACATTTTAATGCAGCAGCCTGAAACCCAATAAGACTCGAAATTTACCATCTTCAACACCCTAATTCCATTATCACTGCTGGTATACTGTCTGCCATTACATTTTATTACTTGTATATTTTATGTGGAAATTCAGTAAAGAATCTATGGATAAACATTTGGCTTATTTTTGTAAATATATCTGGGTTTATTTGAGGGCAAAATGTAAAGCGTTATAATGCACAGCAAGCGGCAGGCAGTTGGTGACCCCTCTAGGTAAATTCCAATAGATCCCCCCAAGCCTTATCCTGTAAATAGTCCCTAACAGGAACGAGGAAAAACACAGACCAAACAGTTCACTGGTTCAAGTTCCAGTGTCTTTCTAAACATGTAACTCCACACCTACTGAATCATGTGAAATTTGCTAAATCAGACCCCACTGGACAATATAAAACTCAGATCGCTGAATAGACTTTGTGATTGGTACATTTGCAGTGTATTGTGGGAAGCATTAGTTATTCAATGACTTAATGATCAAAACTGACAATATAAGTGATGTAAAGATCTGGTTGGTTGGAAAGGACTGCTACCTTCTGCCATTTATGCTGCCAGCCCTATTTATTATCCACTTCAGCTCCTGTGTCTGTATTGTGGACATGGCCTAAGGAGAAACAGTGTTTTAGGAAAATAGACACTTCCCAAAGAATATGCCAAAAGGAAACTTGTGGACCTCAAGAATCTGTCAATGATAAGGAGGAAGGTATAATATATCAGCATTGTAAATTTGTGTTACGGCATAAACTTAGTAATGACCCCTTCATTTTTTTTGGAAAAATTGCTGAGCTAAAGGAAATGTCTTGGGTAGCAAATGAATGATCAATGCCCTTCATGAGACAAGTCCTGAGTTGCTTACCATATCCTGTCTGTGACACCAGCTCAGCTGCTCCTCCAATTGGCTTGGTAAAGACACCAACAATCCCTTTGCCCACTCCGGAGATAACACCTTTGGCTTTATGTCCAGCTGATGCCTGAGCCTCGGACGTCTTCTGGAAGTTCTGCATGGGCTGGTCTACTATGCCGGCTATCGCTCCTGGAGAAGGAAAAAACAATGTAAGATTTACATGAGACAGAAACTACCGTATATCAGGGATCTGAGCACAAAGTCTAGCTAAACATGATCTCTTTAACCATTTTTCATAGCCAGATATTGACCTTATGGTGACAGTCTATGTGTCTGTGTTCTAGTGTTCTCCCCAGACCCTTTTAGCTGGATGCTTCACCCTGCACTTTTCAATAACAACCCGGCTGTTTTTGTGTGGTTACTTAAAAGTTAGCTCACAATACAAAGGCTGCAACCCACCTACAGCTTCTTCCCACCTGATTTAAAATACAATTCCAGGAAATGTACTGTGAGGTATTAATTACAAACTATATGTCCCAGCAGTAAGTGACTATATTATACCTAAAGCCCAAATAATATCAAATCTCAGGAATGGTTAAAAAAAGTTTTTTCACCTTTTTTACCATCTCTGTTACATTAGGTGAGATTTCTATATATTGCTGTTCTGTAGAAGTACCAAGAATTATGAGGAACCCTCTGCAAATTTAGGGAAATCTCTGAACATCCTCAATGGGAGATTTCCACTCCTTGTTAAATAGATAACACATTTTGGATTCTATCTTACTTTAGTCCTAATGCCAAGAACTGCCAGGACAAATGGAGAGGGTAAATCTAACTAATGAGGACAACATACAAAACCTGACAGGTTTGAAACCCTTCGCAGAAATAGCCACAACCGAATAGTTGCCTAAGATAGAGTTTAGACATCCTATGTGTACCTTAGGCTTCCTGTTTATTTACTAAATCAGGATTAAAGTATTGAAATATCAGGTGAAAATAATTAGAAACATTGCAGTCAATAGTGGATGCAGGTGGGTTCAATCTACAACGTATTACTTATCTGGTAAAACAGAACTGCAAGAATCTCTGGGCTCAATGTCTTCTCAACTTGGAACCTGACTTGTTCATACAGAGTGACTATATCACCATCACATTACAGTGTAATGTAGCATGCATAACCTCATGGTCATAACCTCATCAAATGCAAGATTTTGCTAGGGCCGCCCTGACTCGCTGGAATGCTCTTTCTCATCCTTTGCGGCTTGCCCGTACCTTATGCACATTTAA
Organism: Pyxicephalus adspersus; assembly: GCF_032062135.1. Lineage (NCBI taxonomy): Eukaryota > Metazoa > Chordata > Amphibia > Anura > Pyxicephalidae > Pyxicephalus > Pyxicephalus adspersus. The sequence goes on from NC_092862.1 coordinate 21,575,512, forward strand.
AATCCATCTTTTCAAATTCACCTACCAGTCTTCTTTTGTCTCTTAAACCCTCACTACTTACCCTCCATTCCGCATCCCACACAGGAAACACTGGCTTCCCATTAACAAAGCTTACATCCTATTACCCATAACACAGTAAAATATATACTAGACGGTTCTGTTGTCATCCTAAAATGATATAAATTCTAAATATTCACCTAATTCCTTCATTAAACTGCACATATTTCCAGTCTCTCTATTCCACCTGCTGCATGTATGGCTTGTAGCTAACATTAGCACTGGGCTCAGTGATGTACGCACTGCTGGAAAGTGTCTTGCTTTCATGGAACGGCATTATTCATCTCTCCACTGAGTCAGAGAACAGTACCGTCAACCAGCCAAACTCATGACATATCTTCCCCTGCCTTTACAGTCTTTGTTGTTTAAAAAAACCAACCCAGCTCATGAAATCCGATCATCTAGACTCAGGGACCGAAACACTTAATTGCTCTGGATTGAATGAGAGAATATTAACTTTACCATGGGACACAGTTTAATGATATTGCTTTTTATTCCTCTCCTCTTGTTTTTCTGCAGAAAGTTTGGACTGCTGGGGATTTAAAAAGCTTTTGTAGTGGAAGGTGACATTCAAAAAGCTGTCACTGCCACAGCCAGACCTGCTATCTCCAATAACACAGAAATACTTCTCGTCCTGCATCACGGCTGCAGACATCAATGGGGAATCTACGACCGCTATTTGCCTTGGATAGTACGCGTTGGTCTACGTGAGGGCTCCATAAAGATGGCTGGAAAGTAGAATGTTCTCACAGGCTTGTCTGGTTTATCACTCATCACTGGACGTAGCTCTCGCTTCTAGCCCAGGTCTTATGTATTGTACACATTAAATATAATGCGTGGCTTAGTTGTGTACTCGGCCTGCACCGGCCCAGGAGACAGATAACGGACTACAAAGATCTCATCGTGCTTTTTCTCTTGAGCCCTGGCTGTAGATTCAGGTCAGAACAATGAGGAAAAATACCTCTGCCAAAATGTAATGTTAGTTTTCACACTTAAATTCCCTTTAGTGATCAGAGTAGAACAATGTGAAATGGATTCTTTTCACATGACCAGGGAACATTCTGCTGTAAATTTCTGAAGCCTAAGCCGTGTGAAAACGATAGCAGCTCTCTTATGAACATACATTGTTCAGCGGCAGAAAATACCTTGTTACAGAAAGGGTTGGGGTGTCATGTTAACTATATCAGAAGTCCACGCAAGGCAGGCAGAGGATAGGAATGGAGAGACTGAAGGAGACAACACTGCACCAATAGATTTGTGATGAGCTTCTAAATGTTTAGGTGCAGGGTAGGGGAACTGAGAATATACAGAACACTAGTTCATCAACAAACAGATTGAAATGGCAGGCTGGGTGGCAGTCTGCAACCCTTTAATATTTACATGCTGCCCTAGGCCATGTCCTATGCTGGCAGAAATCCAGCCCTGCTCACAGAAGCATCTCCTGGCACGTGCTGCCTATGGCTTTAGATGTGCCCTAATGTAATGTGCCCAGTTTTATTTCTGTCATTCAAAGCTGTACGAAAGAAAATGAAAAAAATTTGAAGTCCCACAAATCTCTAATCCACTATAGGCCTTGTACAGTACAGTAACAGGTAAATTACTCCAAGGTTGCACAATGGCATTGTTCGTATGTCACCTTTTTTGTTTAGCCTGCCAAACAATGTGAATGTTGGCATTGTTTGAGGTTTTTCTCTCTTCTATGCCCATGTTCACCTCCGTGACTGCAGCCACTACTGCTGTCCACACCCCAGTGTTTGCCCCACCCCAGGGTTTACACATGAATACAAAATCATATCAGATTTTTCTTAGGGGATACCTAAACTTAACAACACATGTAACATATTGCAGTTTACCAATCATAAGATGTGGTGGCTGCGTTACTTTTCCTAGTAATGGACTGACTTTTGTGGATTTTGCATAAACCTCCACAGGCTAAAGCAGGGGTCGGCAAAGTTTTATGGCTACTAGGCCATTTATGGGGTGGGTGGGAGCACACTAGGCTGGACCCACCCAATTGGCTCCGCCCACCACCAGGGAACGCCCCCTGAAGTGAAATCCCTCTCCTCCGTATGCATTGCGGAGGAGAGGGAATTACGTTCAGGGAGCTTTCCCTATTTACCGGTAACCCGCGGCTCCGGAGCTGGCTGACATTAGGCCGGATCGGCCAGGGGCCGTTAGGCCGCAACGAACTACTGGCTAGGCCATATCTGGCCTAAAAGTCGGAGTTTGGCGACCCCTGGGCTAAAGAAAAGCAGCATAGAAGCCACTGCAACAAACAGCTGCATTAATGGCAGTCTAAAGAATTGTGAACAGGACGGATGCTATATTGCTGGACAGAAAAATAGATGAGCAAAAACAATGCACACATGTATGAAGGGTAAATGTGCAATTCTTCTCAACCATCAGCTTATTTTAGGGCCTCATATAGAGTCAGTCAATGTTCTACAATGTTGCCACAGTTGTGGCGCTACAAATATTTCTAAACCGGGATAGGCATTTATGGCGGAATCCCCTGAAGCACCAAGCAGTATAGGTCTAGATGGAGGCAGAATCATTCCAACTAATAAACCTTTTTTGGGGTTACTAAAGTGCACCAATGCCCAGAGATCTTGGGCCTGATTTATTAAAGTTTTCCAAGGCTGGAGAGGATATACTTTCATCAGTGAAGCTGGATGATTAAGCAACTATGGAAAGGATCTGGTTCAGGATTCAAAACATTTGCTAGCCAATACCAAAGGACTGACAAAATCTGTTACAGGTTTGCTGGATCTCCCAGCTTCACTGATGAAAGCGTATCCTCTCCAGCAATGGAGAGCTTTATGATATCAGGCCCATAGGGAGAGGGTTATCTATCAAGCTCCAGCTTCATGACACTAAGACTACAGTAGCAATTACTAATTAAGCGAAGGCACCCTGCTGTGGAGTTATTAGACAAAGTCAGTTACAGAACTTGTCATAGTGACAAGTTCACTTGTAGCAAAAGAGAAATGTAATAAAATTCATGTTTCAATCTAAATTTACTATAAATCTAATAAGTATTCTCCTTTGCAGGTTCACAGACCCTTCTGTTAGCGCACTGACACAGTGCTTGCATCTTGGGCCGCAGAGGTCACCGTTCGGCAAAGAGACAGTTTAACCTCAGCAGAACCCTTAAACGGAATTTGCTGGGATTATCACATGACTCTGCCCACATCATCATACACCAGTACGTAAATCACTTCCAGCATTTCTGGCCCAGCATGTAACATTTCCCAACTTCCTCTGGGGACCATTCTGAGGTTTGTGGTTGCAATTTTAGGTCCAATGTAACGCAGATTAGGAAAGTCTACAAACCCATACAGAGTCATCTCTCGCGACCTCTCGCCATGGAATGCTTTTGGTCACTTTGATCTTACAGCCTTGAGATCATGGAAGGGAGACCGCAGCTCAGAGCTCAGCTAGTGCCACATAAAGTACAACACGATACAGTACATGTGTACATCTCGTGCATGCCTGTATATGTCAACACAGCCAGCCAGCCAACACCAACAAAGTACAGACCACAAATGAGCTGAACCCAGGCAAACAGCTAATGAAGACGCATATTCCTAATTTTAGAAAATCAGTCTAGAGCAACAAACTGCTGCCACATGATAAATCAAACCAGTGACAACACAGCACATTCTTGTGTTAATATATAACTAAAATTATAATAAAATGATATATACCTGATTCTAAATCATTTACATAGCAGACAAATACAGATTTTCCCTTTCTTCAAAGGAGGAAGACATACTTGTAATTTGCTGTAAGGAGGATTCCCTGCTGAAAGAACATTTGCAGGGGATATACAGCAGGTAAGGGAGACACAATCTACATACAATGCTCACTCAACACATCAAAAAATAAGACGCGGATGTGCTGACAGTCCACAGACACTGCCTACAAAACACATCAGGAACTGAAGAATGGATGAAGTGCAGTCCACTGAACAGGCTACGTACACACATCAGATGATTCTCTTCGCCTCAGGGCTGATATCGGACAGGAATCTGGCGTTTGTACAGCGCTCAATGTCTGTAGTCCGGCGACTGGGGGAAACGAGCAGCGGTGATGCTCTGTTGCTCTCCCCCTCCCCTCTCTATAGAGCAGAACGGTGCTGTATGTACAGCGCTCGTTCATGTATCGTGCAGTCTTTTGTCGTTGGAAAGGATCGTGAAAGATTGCACATGTGTATGCAGCCTAAGTGTGAATAAAAGTATCAAATACTTCTACTTGTTTGCATTCTTCTTATATTGCTACTGCCAATTCCAAACTTTAGGTAAGCTCTCAACCTAAAGTCATGCAGTAGAGTGGGATTTACACGAAATGCAGATAAAATTGGAATGAAATAGTGAAAGTTTATACAACACCATATTTATAGTGTGCATCACCTGAATATAGAATATGCAGCATCCTACCTACCCCAAATGCTCTGCGCCATTTCGCCAAATCATTTGCCCCTATATTCTCATCTCAAATTTTGGGAATCTGCATTCTGTTTTAAGTACAATGTTATTTCTCACAATAGACCACTGGCCCCTTTACTGGCTCTATTTCAGATGTCCACCCCAGTTGACTCGGTAACTCCCCTAATATACTTAAAAAGCACCTATGTCTGCTGCATGCTAACAAACTGGCTCGCCAACTTCGCATCCCCAAACGTGGCTCAGCTAACTCAGACTCCAAATAAACTCATACTCATTGATAAATTGCATGCCTCCATGTACCCCAGTACTCATCCCCCAAAGTTTTTCCAGGTGTGGATGCCCCTTCTACAATATACACTTAGCCTAACTCAGCTTGCTGAGGTCATTTTGGCTTTCCATAATACCCCATGGTGTGGTAGATACACTCTGTTTTATGGTGCTGTTTCCTAATCTTCTCTGCCTCACCTAGCCAGGTTTCATGGGTAATAACCTCCACATACATATCTAATGTCCATCAAAATATTTTCTCTATAGCCATAGAGCTCTTTGTTATCTTTCTTTTCCTCTTACCTTTTCTAGCACATTGTTATGTTTCCCAACATCCATCCCTCCTGCCCTTCATTACCTTTCCTCACATCGCTGCCTTATGTCTGAAATGATGCACTGTTGTTGTTCTCTATGTATGTACCTATAGGACATATGCTGCATATTTATCCGAATGCATTTTTAATGTATGTCTGCTGCCTATTTTGTAACTATGTCTGATCCTTGTGTTTTCTATTTTTTCTTAAAAAAAAACCAATAAAATAAAAAAATGCAGCATCTGAAAATCACAGACCAGCTCTTTTTAATAGTGAGGCCAGGGGCTATAGGTGATCATTTTGCCTTAAAATATTAGATATCAGAAGAATAATTGTAAATTGCAATGCACTGGGGGTAATAGAGGCAATTTGGCATAGCTCATGTCCGTGATAAGAATGTACTTCTTACAGCAAACAGACCTTGAAGGGTCCTTGAAGTAACAACCATGGACAGCACCATGCAGAACACCATGAAAAGTCACCAGCACTCCAAAATACACCATTCTTGCTTTATTGTAAAAGCACTGTCACAACATGTTGAAAAGCCAACATTTTAGGGATGAGAAGGCTTTGGTTTTTCAAAATGTTGTCACAGCACTTTTACAACAAAGAATCCTGTATTTTGGAGTGCTGGTGACTTCTTCTGTTGGCATAGCTCATAACATGTGGTACAGAGGTGTACATATAAAACTGATCTGAACTGGACCTGTCCTTTCTTTATAAATGTCCCCAGAAATGTATAATGCTGTCTCTTTCCTGTGCTGTAACTCACCGTATAACGCTTCTGTTTAATATGCGTTTATACTTATGCATTTTTTATTGATGAGATTTTATACAACACTTTACACAGCATCCCACATATCCCTGTGTAGAAAAGAGCTCCAGAAGGGCCAGTGGCATTGTGAATGCTATTCATTGCCCTTACTGTCACAAAAGAATAAACTTTTGGTTTATGTATAACTTTAGGTAGATTCATAAACGGAACACAGTGTGTGTCATAAACATTTGAATGTTTCTTCTCAATAAAATGGGAATTTTTCCTTTGATGTAATGGCTGCATTTCATTCCTTACGGTGGTTTTGCTGATGGTGAGAACAAAGGAACATGTCTTTGAGACTTCTCTTAAAGCCCGTGTGACAAGGAAGAAGCAGAATTAGGAAACAGGGATAGAATGTTGTCACTCTATAACAGGAAGTAAATGGAAAAATACCCCATATAGCAGGATTATCAGTTACTGTTTCAATAAATGCAGCAGACTGAAAAGCTTTTGAAATGACATTACCATGTTTAAGCTTATATAGGATTTTAGTGATTGGGTTTACATCTATTATCATTTATTTCTATATATTAAAAAACAAGCAAGCATTATTTGGCTCTGCATTCTATTAGTTAGCTACAAAGCTGAATATTAAACTCGGAATATTCCGTTTATATTGTTTACTTCACTTTTAGCCAAAATGGCTTTTATCCGATGTGCTAAAATCCATTCTCTTTATAACTGATGAGAATCAGAGCTTACTTCACTTTAATGGAAATCCGCTAGAGAAATGTCATTATCGGAGACCCGCAGAGTAAACGTACATTAGGCTACATGCACTTTACTGGAGTATCCTAGATGCCGAGAGGCTGATTATGTTAAACTTGGCTGGAATTATCCCATTTTTTTCACAAAGTATGACCTGCCAAGTACCTGATCACATAGGACTGGACTTGATTTAATTAGGTACAAAGGAAAATATGGTCACCCTACCAAAAGCTGAAATTTCTACTCAGACAGAAGCTGGCAGGTCTAGTAACCCCATCTTTTTTTTTATAATTTTTTTTAAAACAAACGTAAAAGCTATATGCTATGAGGGCATGTGGTCCGCACAAAGGACACAACATATTGTAGGTTGCAATAGATTAAGCAAACAGTTGTATCTTCTTCCACCTCCAGATGGCGATCTAGAGCCTTCCCAAATCCAATATATAAAAACCAATTTACAAAGACCCAACTTCTCATTTTGCTGCACAATTTTACCAGCTTTTATTTTACCAGGTTATAAAATACTGCAATGGAAAATTGTGCAATGTAAAAATGGACAAACCTAAGCTGACCAAAAAAGTGACATGCATGTAAAAAGAAATTTAAAAAAATATAAAAGTTTGTCCAGTTTCCCCCCACCAACAATTGATGATACCAGGTGCAGGGTATTCACATACACTTCAGATTTTTTTTTGTTTTTAGGTCGAAAGACATTGAAAGTTGGACAAATATACGAAGAAAATACATTTTCCTAATTTATTTCCATCTTTGTCCAAAAAAAAATTCAGACTAACAGCTGCATAGCGGTTAAGGCCAGAATGATGGTTTTTCCATGAGTAGAATGGTGAAGTATTTCTCAAAATTTCTATAAACACTGAAATGAATAGATAAATGATTTCTCACAATAATAACATTGAAAACAAAAAAGATCAGCCAATGATCGGCTTCAGTATAAACAAGCTGCTTACTCCACTTTCTGCTGTACTGTGCAGATTACAGAAAAGCAGAACTCCTAAATAAGGTTTTAGGTTTGGTTTGGATGGAGCTGGGAGAATCTTCTGAATGGAAACATAATATTTTATAACCAGCTCTTCTATAGTGAGGTCACATCATTATAAAATAATGCAAGCAGTGTTTCAATATAGTGAAAGAAATGCTTAAGTTTTATCAATGAATATACATTGATCAGCCAAAACAATAAAATAACCTACCACTTGTTGAGGTGTGAAATTCAGACCTCTGATGGTGTCCTGTGGTATTTGGTACCCTGGCATTCATTTCCTTCATCAATTAGCCCTTATCATCATCATCAATTAGCCCTCAGCCCCTATTACCCTACTTCTTTTGTTAGGTACTAATTACAGTATACCAGGAACGTCACTCAGATCCTTAATCTTGCCTATTTTTCCTGCTTTCAACATAGAACAACAGGCTTGCCTGAACCCCCCACCCAGAAGCATATACTCTCCTTTCCTTTGCCTCTCCAGAAGTCACAAATAAACCTTAATACGTGCAGTCAATCAGTGCTGTGATAGGGAAACTAAAAGCTCTGTGTAAAATATGATTCTAGTTACTTGAAACGGGAACCAAAAGTCCTGGGAAAGCCACATCTCGTAATAAAGGAGCTAATAACCCTGCATAATCTAAAATTCCAGTGACTTGTAACAGGGGAGTTATTAGTCCGGTATAAGCTATGACCCCAGTGACTTGTAGCTTACAGAAGGATTTCCTTTCTCTCCAGGCATCTCATTGGAGATGAATAGGAAAAGGTAAGTATATGCTTCTGTGGAGGGCTGCATTAAAATGAACCTGTTGCATTGGCCTGCTTGGGTAAGGCACTGATTGACGCAAATGTTACAAGACAAAAATGTCTGATGTACAGAAGCAGAATGGGCCATTAAATGTTTTACCTTTACCCTGGGATAATTTAAGAAGTCCAAACAGCCCCATTGGAATTCATTCCACTACTTGCCTCTGTTCTACTTGAATAAACGTTTAAAACAAATGTCTTGGGCAACATTACATTTTTCAATGTTTTATATTTGCAGCCTTAACACATTTGAAAATAAAATACATTCACCATATATAATATGAAAATAATTGAGTTCATGATACTTTACCCAGCAAACTGATACCGAGACGAGACAACCCTTGTTTTAATCCTTCACCCAGGCTATCTGGAAGCTGTCTTCTCCATTCTTCTTGCCTGTTGTAATGCTCCTCATCCAGAGACAATCGGTCCATGTTCCGAGCCAGGCTTGTGGCCAGGTTAGTCAGAGAGGTGAGCGTACCTAGATAAAAGAGAGATCCAGTCACATGAAAGGCATGACATGACATGGCATGGAAGATATTATAATAGTATACTCGGTATAATATGTACAACAACTGAATGTCTTTATGCATACCCGCTAATATAAATTACAGCAAGTGGGGCAGCAAGTGATTGTATATTTAATATTTTTGATGTTTTTACAACAAAGTGCAGAGCAAAAAATATCTTTATATTGATTTATCCCCAATGGGCGTTACCCAAAACTGGAAAAAAAAAAGCTTTAAATGTACAAACTCGTTAAATTATGCTTGGCCTACATCACACATTGAGCATCATAACTTAATTTATTAGCGATAACCAACGCTTTCTAAAAATACAGACGTGGCTCTACTTCAGTTGCCTATCCACCAAAATACTGGAAATATATACATTCTGTAAGGAAGCCACAGTGAGCAAAAGCATAAAAATGCAATATTTCGCACCCTTGTGATAATCAAGTTAAAAGAGCTGGATAAACCTACAGGTAAAATGAGAACTCCTATTCAAAGTGACACCCCAACTCTGCTCTCCATCTACCCCTCTTTTCACTTGTTCTTACCATTTGTAAAATAGTTCTGTATTATACTTCCCCCCCTCTGTAATACTCCTGTTTAAAAATTATAACATGTAAAGTTACTTGGTTGCTAAAAAATAAAAATATTTTTAAATCGGGAGCCCATAAATAACCAATTTTCAGCATCCAGCACTTCAGGGTGTATAGTTGTGCTGAAGTTCTGTGGTATTTAATTTGTCATAACATGACATGACTGCCATATGCAATGACATACGATGACACTAAGATATATTGAATGCTAAGGATTCATGGGTTGGTGTAGCTTTGCAAGATGGTAAAGACTGTTGGTGCAAGTGGTGGGGCAGATTAGTACTAGTACTTGTTCTTCACAGAATGATGTTTTTTTTTACAGAGTTAAGCTAATACAAACAACCGAATCTGTATTTTAGATTTATATAATATGCGTTTACTGTATCTGCAATTAGAATGAGATAAAGATGGGGGGTTATTGTTTTGCACAATGCTGTCTGTCTATAACTAGACAAGTACATGTTTGCAGGAAGGAGGCACAATGATAACATTTTTGTACTGCTGATCCTTTGCTGTACATGTCACCGTGTCTTTTTTGGGGACTGCAGTTCTGATATTGGAAGAAATCCTCATTTCCAAGGGGTACCCTAAATGGCCTTGACTTTACACAGAAAACAGGAAGTTTTAAGAAACACTTGTGGCAGTGTCTTGGCAATACCAATCTTCACTTCCATTATTTCACCATTCGATGTCAGTGTTTCTGTATGTTCCAGTAAATCCTATGAACAAATACAAATTAGGCTGGGACTGATACAGATTCATTGTGAAGCAGACTCAGGCAACCTGGGTAAGATTTCTAACAGCTTGCAGAAATGCTGAAAATATCTGTAATGTTTTCACATTTATCACGCGCAGAAGGATCTACACACAGCATCACGTTACTCCTGAGGGGGGTGTCAGCCTGCAGATTGCTTTTGGAAGACTCCCATAGATGTGGATATAAGATGTTTATTAAAGAATAGTCTGTAGCTGCATGTAATCTATACCCAGAGAAGCTTAAATTATAAGCGTTATTAAAGGACACAATGTTACTGTACTGGAATGTGGGGGATTCTCCCGATATATGAGAACACATAAATAATAATAATAGTAGAGACGTGATTTATTTATTATTTCTATTACCTGCATACTGAAGGAAATAAAATCTCAGCTCTGGTAAGTTCCAGTAATAATTTAGCATGACGGAATGGATTAGGAGTGTTGGACAAGAGGACAATTTCTATGTGTGATTATGTATACCAAAAACCCCAGCTAAATCAATGCAGGCAAAGATTGTGTTTAAAGGGAACTGGTCAGGTCAGATAGATGGGTGCTGCTATCAGTAAAATTTGAATGTGCATTGGCCGGTCTTCAAGCAAGTTTCCATAAGTCTTGTTACTTCTATATACAGTAAGAGGCCCAGGAACACTTATTTAAAGTTACCTGTTAAATAGATACTAACTTGAAGTGACTCTGTCACCACAGGATCACAGGCAGTATTCTTCTGGGGAGACATGTAGGAATAGTGCGATCTCTGGGACAGGTAATGAATAGTGTTGCACTCACTTTACTGTGCATGTATGCACTTATTAGGAAAACTGTATCTGATGCTCCACTTTAAAGAAGACAAGACGTCTGTTTTTTACCAGGTGTAACAACATAATAACATTTTTATACCTTTAGAAATGTGCTTGACAAACGATGTGGTTCCCCTGGAAACTCCACTCACAAAAGCTCCGGGTCCACGGGTAAGGCCTTCATAGGGGAGTCGGAAAAAGTCAGCTATGCCATTTCCAATACTTCTCACCAGGCTGGCTGGGCTTCCAAGAATTTCCAGAGATCCGACGACCCAACCTACAGGCAAAAGAAGACTCTTATTCTAGGAAACAGAGCATGTGCTACTGCTACGGAATTAACATCTGCACAGTTGCTTGCTCCAAACAGTTTCGTATAGGTTGTGCATGGCAACTGACAAAGATAATACAATACAACAGTATACAAACAAAAGTATGAATAATATTTAGGGGCAAAATCCACAAACATTTACATCAAATATAGCAGATTTAGAACTCAACAACATAATTTGCTCTCACACACACAATTCTGTCTTTCACTTATATTCATTAATATAAAGTTGTAGAATTTTAAACTTCAATGTTTATATGAATAATCTAAAGTGGTACTCAACATTATATAAATACCTAAAGTAGACCTACCAAAAGGACACAGCAGAAGCTGTTATTGGTCAAATCATTCTAAAGAAAGCTAATTGCCTGGACAAGCATGGAGAACTGTATGCCCAATTGTGTGGCGATGAGCTGAACACCTGAGCTGCACACTCGTTCTGAGTCAGTGAATCAGAACACCAACCAAGCAAGCTGTACAATTTACAACCAAGTCATAAAAGGCCGCTTATATAATCTCTCTGTGGAAGATCCACTTTAACATGTAGACAGGCACTGGGGGGTAAAAAAAAACTTACATCCTGGGAATTCCAGCAGTAACAATCTATCCAAGGCATTTTCCAGCTCAACTTTTTTGAACAGCCCTTATGTAAGAGGGTTGCACTTTTTTGCCCCATTCACTACAATAAGCTACACCCAGCAGAGGGTGAAATGATAGGTTGGTGGCTTTGGATGCTGCACCGTACATTTACCTCGCTGTTATATTGAATAAGCCTGAGAAAAAGAGAAGTCAGTAGTGAGTGCAATCTTTGTAAGAGCTACAGCAGGTTTGCAAAGCTGGGAACTTAATATAAGAATCTGTATCCTAACAGAACCAAAATATCTCAGCACAAGAGTCTAAAAAGGACTTGATTGCAATATTAGTGCTGTATGTGTCATGACTATGAATCCCAACACAGGGTCTGTAGAAATCCTCCAAGAGTCATATACCCAACAACTGCCGCTGAGGTCTATACACTATAATGATGTACATATTGTATGATATCAGAATGTCCTATATTTTCCACTCATTAGGTGGCAAAACCTGATTGTGCCCAGAGCAGTCGTGTCAGTTTTCACTTACTTTCAAAAACCTCATAGAAAAATCAGTGCAGTATGTCCTGATTTGACACTGCACCACAAGACAGCATTTTGCTTGGATTCATCTATTTATTTCAACATTGATTCTGACCTCATGTTTTTATTATCCCGTTCTGCCCCTAAACTGGTTGACAGCTCATCATTGTGTGTCAGAGATGAGGAATGTGAGACAGCAGCATCCAAAATCTCCTTCATGACAAGCACCAGACCACCATACAGGGAAACTGGATGCACTACCAAGGTCATTCGTACGCGGTGAAATGAACTTACCGCTTCACTTTCGGGAATCAAATCATCAATTGTTTACATGACAACTAGCCAAAATGTTGTTTCATCCTGAGATTGACAATTTCTCTCTAGCTGCAGTATGATCACATTCTGGCACAGAGAAGTCCACTATCTTTACGATCCAAAAACCCCATTTTTTGCCGCCATGTCAGCTGTTGCCTAACTACGGCTTGCAAAATATCTATCCTGAACCCCAACAAACTGACGGGAAAATGTTTTTGGAAAGTGTAAGCTGTACACAGTTGGTCTTATGTAAATCCTCATAGAGAAGAACTGGAAGTGCTGCCTTTAGGAAATATGTTCCCAGGAGTTTTCCAGCTATCAGCTATTTGGCCAGGCTTTGGCAGCAACAATAGACTGTTTTCAGTTAAATATGTAATACACAGATAAAATACTGAGCCTAAACTGATCCTTTGAATTATAATAAGGCACTTCATTTCCACTTACCCAGTCTCCTTCACCTATTTTTGTTGCAAGAAGTGTACCTGAGCATGAAAAGTACAACACTACTAAGCAGAGAAACTCCAAACAAATAGCTAAACACATGGAAGAGAGCTGTTTCACCTTGCATTTCTATCATCCAGCCCTGGGATTTACACAACCCCATAATACAGTTTACCTGATTGTCTCCCAGTTGTAGTAGACAGAAACATATGATGTCAAATTTAGAGGGCATTTGGTATCATGCACCAAATTTTCCCTTGTAAAAAGAATAAAGGGTCTGAATAGGACCATAAGTAATTGTGTTGCTGTAGATTTGCAGCATTTTATGTAGGATCCGGGCCCGGAATGTCTTGGAAGTAATGGGTGGGCCAGGCACTCTCTTTTTTCCAGGCCAGAATGGAGATGGCACTGATGCACCTGGCCATTAATAAATAGACACCTGCCTTTAAGACTGGGGGAGTTAAAGCCTGGGGGCAGGTAGCTCAGGTGCAGGGAGAGCCCAGGAGGTCCCCCAAAATGTAGGTATGCAGGACCTAATTTTGTGTTTTCCTGTCATGCTGTAATGGCACTGATCCCCTGCAAGGGAAACCCTTAAATTTGCATATTGTTATTACTGTTTTTACCGATAAAAGTGGGTCCTGAAAATTGAACTGGAGCTTGCAAACACCTCTGTGCAGTGAGTGCATTTGGTGCTAATCTGTGTAAAAGCCTGCAATAGGCTGATACCAAGTTATTGTCAGGTACTTGAATAGGCTATATTAACAAAAATATACATTTACCAATTCATCAACTGCTGAATTACCTTATTTATGTATTCTGCCCGTGTTCAGTTTTAAAAAGATAGAAAGTCCCTGTTCACGTCAGTAAGATAGACATTCCTGTGGGTTTCTACTGAATTATGAACAGGTAATGTTACCAACTTTTGGAAAAAGCACCAAATTATGCTGAAAACTGTCTATTATATTTAGAAACTTATAAGACATTGGCACTTGGAAGTCAGGCATTTAGGTGGACCAGCCTACTTATGTGTGTGTGTCATGTAGCCAATAATCCTTTAAATCATTTTGGAGTTGGCAGTTAAGCCTTCATAGCATCATTCCTGGAAGTAAAGTCTTACTGTGTTAAAGTAACCCTGTGCTATCTCCATGCAGGTCATGCATGGTCAAACAACACATTTACCTAACTGCTCTACTCCCCAGCTATACAAACTTATTCTTTTCTTGTCTGCCTTTGAGAAAAATATGAAATACCAGGTACTTCCGGGTCTGGGTAGCATGTAGTCCACCCCCTACCTCTTACATGACAGGAATGGTCCTTGGAGGTTGGCCCTCCAGACACTGTCACATGTTTAGTCATGTGACTATCATGAAGTATGATTATATTTAGTGTGATATTAAGGATAGCAAAAAACTGGGGTAGAAGGGCCAGAACTATAGGGGCCCACTAACATTGTGCATTGTGCTGATGCATGTTATGCATGGTAATGAAAAGTTGTACCAATTGTTGGAAATGGCAACCCAGAGATCTTTCCTAATGCATTTGCTCTGCAAGGCATGGCAGAATGCTGAATAAAATGGTGCATGCATAATTTTTGTTACGCTGAGATGCCTTAGAAAGACCATGTAATGGAAAAGGTTGCTTTAATGCAGCATATTATAAAATCCTGCAGTTAATATAGCACAAGAGCCCTGGGTGCTGTGAGCGGGTCTAAATCCAGTCGTGTATCTGAGAGGCAACAATGAAGCTGCAGTGAGTATGTTTGGAAATACTTCTCCTGCATTGTAAATTAAAAAAAAGTGTTTCGGGATTATTGACAAAAATTAGTGGGGTAAACTGGTGCGTTACAGCATTGCATGCATGTAAACTTAGGCAGGTAGTCTGTGCGCCTTGAATACATCTTTAGGCATGACTCTAGGCAAAGAGAACTGTTCAAGTTAGTGTGTTTCTAAGCACAATCCAAGCACTGAGCAGACCTTTGCTATAAGAAATATAGTTTTCCCCCAAGAAACCCTAATTTTTCACTGCCAAAAAACTGTTTTATTTCATCTCCATTTGTGTAGAAGAGTGACATCCTGATGCTGATTAGATCTTTTACGTGCCCTTGCTGCAGATTGGTTTTGGCAGGGTCACCGTAGGATGGATAAAACCATATGACCGATGGATGCTTAGCTCTAGAACTAGTCAGCAAAGCTCATTATATCTGTGTTTGTGCTATAGGTTATTTTAGCCCCTCACAAGGCGCATTTCACACATGTTCCAAGAGCTGAAGTGTCTATTAGGCAGCAGAGGAATGTAGTGTATCTGTTTAAGCTTTCTACTTAACCAATGTATTAGACAATTACGCCTCATTAAGGAACTGGCATGCAAACACGTCTGCTTTGTCTCAGCTGTGCTAACTATTGCCATGTCCTGCAGGGACTCCTGCATTGTGATCTTTTCTTCCCAATAGCAGACAAAACTGTTAGATGCAATGATCTCAGCAAGGAGAAATATGTTA
This sequence comes from Pyxicephalus adspersus, assembly GCF_032062135.1. Classification (NCBI taxonomy): domain Eukaryota; kingdom Metazoa; phylum Chordata; class Amphibia; order Anura; family Pyxicephalidae; genus Pyxicephalus; species Pyxicephalus adspersus. The sequence continues at coordinate 21,591,290 of NC_092862.1, forward strand.
ATGTACGGCTGGTTTTTATTCAGCAACAAAATCGCTGGTTACAAATTGCTTTTAGTTTCTTCAACACTTTTTCATTCTGGCCATAGATGCTCCTGTGAAACTTCATACGCTGGGCTAAAACAGGGACCAAGTAGCTGTCACAGATGTTTTAAAGTAACATTATAGGTTAGAGAAGTAGGATCAAACGCCAGGGCCTGTTCACTGGTCTCTAGCCGTGGATCAATGACAACCGCACAGCTGCACCGTGTGAGCTTACAAATGTAACTGGAGAGATATTAGAGTAAAGTTATTCTGACCAAGGATCAACACTAGGCAACATGTAAAATCAATCGGTAAACTGCTAATTCTGTCCAGGAAATATTATAACTGTGCTTAAGTCAGAAAGTCTGCTTATTGTACCTCTAAAGTGAACCTGGCAGAGTTCACAAAGTGTTTAAACTGACCGTACTTTTGAAGAAGTGCAGGCACCACAAAGGCAATCCTTGACTGCGTGTCCAGGGAAGCAACCTATCCCGAGGTTCACCTTGAATTCCGACTAATCAGTTGTCCTCAACTGCTGCAATCGCTCTGCCCAGTCCTTATTATTGGCCGCAGGTACACTCTGACTTGGAGGGTGAAGGTGGAATATAACTTCAAAGTTGTAACTGCAGCTAAAGACTGGACCAAGCTAGGGGTCAGGGTCATTTGGCTCATTTTGTGACCGTAAAATACACTAGAGCGGTATTGTGAGCTTATAAGATTGGTCAATATTGACAGATTCACTTTAGCCCAGGTCCTACAAAATCCACTGGAAGCAAATTCAACAGGAACCAGTGGCCTAGGCTTCTCAGTCAGTGTTAAATGTATGCAAACCATATTATTTTTTAAATTTATTTTAACCTGTAGCTTTTTAAAAAAATAATACTTGGTGATCTTACTTAAAAAGTCCTGGTAAAGCTATTCCTGTTATTGGTTGACAAAAGCGATTTAGGAAACCAAATATATTAAGATATGATTCATGTCTACCATAGATTGTCGTATGGGAAAGCTGTGGAACCTGCATCTGATACAACCAGAAAATGAAATGGCCATAAACAAAAAGGAGGGACTGCTTGTTTAGATATGGAAATAAATACAGGTAAAACTTTGTAGTAGACTGTGGCTCTGTTGGGAAATGTTAGTATTATCACAATTTACTTGGGACCTCTCCAGCCACTAGCAGAGGGAGCTCAGTTTTTCTGTAATTCTTGTAGGACCAACAGCTATAATCCCAACATCCTGGTGAGGATTTTATAGAGTACTTGGTAACAACGGGAAGTGGACAACCCCAATATCACTTCCATTTAAAAAAAACGTGGCAGGTGGGCATCCTTCTGTTATTAGTGACATATAACCTGGAATGAATCTTACAGGTTAGTAAGATAGTAAGTGACAAATGCCTTAATCAGTGAATGTGACATTCAGCAATCATTTACAGCTGGTGCATCTTCCTCCAATTGCAATTTAAAATACAGATAATCATTAACAATCACTGAATGTCCAATTAGGCTCTTTTATTGATATGCTACTATGAATCAAATGTAATATGCCAGGAGAAAAACAACAGAGATTTTTTTTAAGAATATGATTCACATTCAAAATTTGGATTTAACATTAGAAACATTTCCTGTGACAATCCAAAATCTGAAACTCTCCCTGGAAGGGGCATTGGCATTTTTACTTATCCTACATGCAAGCAAATAAAGATGTAAGAAGGTGGGAACCCCTTTAGTTGCTGCCAATCTTGTCTATGTCACGCTTGCCGGTAAAATAATTCAAGCAGGAGGGAAAAAAGTATAAAGTGAAAACTATTAAAAGGCTGTCGGGTCTAATCAGCTTTCAGATGGAATTTCATTAATGTGTGTGAAAATCAAGGTTTACCATTAATTGGATCAGTGACCCATAACTGGGTCCTGAACGATGGTACTAAACATAATACTGTGCTAATTAAGGACATTTCTTCACCATTGATCTCAGGGCGCTACATGCTTGTCAGGTCAGCTCCACTCACAGGGAACTTTGACATCTGTGAACTAACCCATCCTCAATAGCAGCGAGGGCAAGCGTCTCACTTCAACCGTAAGACATTAGTTGAAGATTAAGAAGGCTTCCACAAATATGTTAATTAACAGCCTCTGTACATGATCCTATATCAGGTGACACCACCTTCCCATCAGCTTAAAGGGAAATATTCATACAATTCCAGTATGCATTTGTTATGTGATATTAAAAGAAAACTACAGTCAAAATAAAAATGATTTGTGACTCTTTACGGTAAAAGGTCTCTATTGAATATTCAACAAAGTCCCCAGGATGATAAAGATAACACAAGCCATATACAGTGTGAAGCATGTCAGAAAAGAAAGAGCTGGCTATATAAGAAGACTGGTTCCAGTGGATAAAATAGACAGCCATACAACAGTGTTACCTCCTCAAACACAGGGCCTGATTTATTAAAGCTCTCCATGGCTAGAGAGGATACACTTTTTTTGTGAAGCTGGGTTATGCAGCATACCTAGAATTTATTTCTCCAAAGTCAATTGCTATTTGCTAGCAAATGTTTTGAATCCTGGACCAGATCCTTTTCAGGTTTGGTGGATCACTCAGCTTCACTTATGAAAGTGTATCCTCTCCAGCTTTAGAGAGCTTTAGTAAATCAGGGCCACTGTTGGGAGTGTCTGAGGCCCTACATGTGCCAGCCTAAAACTGGAACAAGTTGAAAGACATCCAGTGAAACTATACCTGCATAGACAGGCTTTGCACATTACACAAAAATTCCCAGCCTATGCCATAAAAACAGGATATTACAACTGCTACATACAGTACACCATTAGCAAAAATGAAACAAAAAGAAAGACAAATATAACTCAAGATCTTAAAATCAAACAATTGGAAAGACCATACATTGTGATAGTAGCATGCATGGGATAGTGAAAAGCTCTTTAAAAAAAAGGAATGATTTTCTGGCAGCCAGAAATAACCAGCGTTAATAGGGCAGTATTTTAAGCGAGAGAATAGATCAGACAGCCCATGGGGGGCCAGGAAAGAATTTCTGTATCTCCTGTGTAGTAAAATTGGCAACAGATTTTTTTACATGGTTGTATAACAATATGATAGATTATGTGGGACAATTGCCTGAAAAACTGAGGTTTGAAGCTTGAAATACCACTGCAGCACATCTAACATTTTTGCTACGGAATGCAATTCCCTCATGACAACTCATCGAGATGTCTATAAGGGAAATAATAGGCCACCAGCAGTCTGCCACCTTCTTTTTACCTTGTTACCTTTTGCAATGGGTTAGTAAGGTCATCCATTATATTAACAGGCCAACAGTAAAGCAGATGTGGAAAACCATACCTGGTGACCACAGGAGCTGGTCACTGTATGCATGCCCTGCCCTACTGGTTTTCCAGAGTGTTCTGCAAGCAAACAGATACTAATGCACAAGAAGCTATATGGGTCAGCTTCTTGAATATATCTAATCACAGTTTATTTTAAATGACAACAATTTTTGAATAACACAGCAATAAACATATGCACAGGCATAAGTATGTATGTATGTATATATATATATATATATATATATACACACACACACAAACACACACACATCGACACACAAATATACACTATACACATCCTACCGAAATTCCTGGCTTCATTTAACCAATGCTTACCTGCTCTGAAGAGGGCACCAGCAGCATAGTGCATGGCAAGGGCATGTATTAGCTGCCTGGCAGTGGTGAAGATTGGTCCACGTTCAAACACAGAGAAGGATAAGGGTGTATGATCTGAGGCAATGTACAACTTCAATGATGCGTGAATGCTGACTAACAGGTTAACAGGTTGCACCGTTAGTCTTCGTAGTTTAACCGGGCTGACAAGTGCCAATGCATGTTGTCTGACTTGCTCTGGCAGCAAAGGAGCAAGCTTACTGCCAGCAATTTTAACTTGTCCTTGTAGTACTTTGTTGTCTGGAAGATATGTGTCAAACAGAGTCTTAACATAATAAACAAAAGTGTCCTCCACATACAGACGGGAAGGCTTCATATCAAAGCTCAGTTCATTCAAGTCATAGGCTTCTTGATCTACAGATAAGGTAACAAAGAGCTTGAGGAATGATGCTTCCTTGTATTCTTCTAGTTCTTTGGTTGACAAGTGGAGACCACCAGCCTTTGGCCATTTGGTACTTTCACTTCGCTCCTCTTGGCAAATTAGCACAGGGAAGTGGAAGTGAGACTTGCTATACAGCTGGTTGTCCAACTGCAAATCCCCACAGTACACTTCCAGACTATAAAAAGTGGGCATGCCAGAAGTCATGTCTGTCTGAAGCTCACGACAGGGCTGTCTCAGGTAGCTTGAGACTGGTGACATCTGAAGGAACACGTTATCTAGTGTAAGACGGATTAGCTCAGAGGAGATTTTGTAGTTTGTGACATCGTCATAGATCCCGACACTGAGCTGAGTGATAAAGGATCTAAGCACAATCTTCTGGTTCTGAATACTGAGAAAAACAAAGCAGAATATTGCTGTACACGTTAATACACATGAGCAGAACAAGTTAGATTCAATTAAAGTGTATGTCAAGCAAAATTATGTTTATTGTTAAGATTTACATACATATTTAAATGTTTTTAGAAAAAATTTACAAAAATAGTCATCAAAGATAAACACTATGGCTTCTTGGAATTCAGTGGCAGAGAATGCATATAGTTATCCACCAATATACCCATATTATTCAGAATTTGCCATGGCATAAGTGTCTAAGCTAACAACTTTCTCATAATCCTTAAAGCGATGTCTTTTAAAGTCAAGATTGGAACACTTTTCTGTTATATCTTAGTAAGTAGTGAAATGTGATAATAACTACAGTAGTAGTAGGCCCATCACTTTTCTACAGACAGAAATTATATGCAATAGCACAAAATTAGACAAATGTTTTAAAGCCTAATTCAAGTCACATAAATGGAGTCAGAACTGCTGTATTACCCACTTTCCTGTTACAGGGTGTCTAAATACGAATGTGCGTTTTAATAGAAGCCAGAATCAGGACCTGCAGTCACAAATGTAATCGACCTGGTCAGGCCCACCTCTGTTCTCCTAGACAATACAAGTCTTTGTGACAGAACTTGAGGAACCTGGCCATTACACAGCTGTACTAGAACTATAGTTTAATTACTGGAAGCAGTCACATATCATAACATTAGGGGGTGCAGGACTAAAATGCAATAAAAAAAATGTAAAAAATTTTTACTGAAGAATACCTATCACCATATTTCTTACTTTCCGGGTCTCTTCATTAGGCTAGCAAACAGGTATTTTGTTTTTTTTTTTTTTCACATGGTTATCTAGGGACGTGGTAATCTACTATGGGGAACTTAAGGGGATATATAGTTTAGGATCCAATAAGGCTTTAAAATGTGCATTTTGCTATTGCCTTTCTTTATCTTGTTGCCTCAATTATATTGGTGTATCAGCTGTTTTATATCCCACGGTCCATTACCATGAGTAAGAGACCAAGAAAGAAGTGATACCCAAATAGCATAGTTTATCATCTGCCTTCCAACACTCAAATAAACCAAGTCATATACAAATGTAGAAGATTTTCCAAGGAATGCCACTGTATTACATTTGGTAGGGTTGGTACTGTCAGATACACGTACCTATTAAGGCTTGTCAGCACAGGCCCAGCTCTTCCTTCAGGTGCTAGCGTGATGATCGCTGCCCCACAGTGCTGGACAACATCCACATACACATAGCCATAGCCCGTAAGAAAAACCACCTACAGAAAAGATAATCATCATATACAAGAGACACATATGGGACAAGGCATAATTCCTGAGACCTTGAGAGATATATTGCGTTTACATTGCAGAAGCACGTTCTCTTGTGAATTAGTCAGAATATAAGTCAGATGTCAGAAGTCGTTCCCAGCTATATCCCTGTGGATGTGTGTAAGTGAACTGAGCTTCTGAAATGTCACAAATAATACACATTTATTTTCTTTAATTGCCCCTGTGCTGCAACATTCAGCAATGTAGGAGAGATAAAAAGAAGAGGAATGCATAGCCCTGACATGCGCAAACAGATGGTGATATCACTTCAGCATGTATAAATTATGGGAGAATTTTTCTAAAGATTTAGAAATCTTTTATGTCATCACAAAGCTTTTTCAAAGAGGTTTATTTTCAGCTTGAACAATTTAAATTGTAATAAAATACTAAGTGAGAAAATAGACAACCTGGGTTTAAATATGTGGGAATGATTTCAACTTAAAAGTTAACTGCAGTCTAAATGGAAAAATAAGCCTAGAGAAAGGGAATGCTGACCAACATCTTAGGGCTTCAGCTTTTCATCCAGACATAGTGGTCACTCTAATGCATGTTGTCAGAAATTCGTGCGATCTAGGAACTCCTTAAACACTTGTAAAGCCTTTTAAATTGTAAAGCATATTTTCAAAAACACTTATTGAAGTCTGATGTATCAAAGAATCAGTAGTAAGAGGCTCATCACAGCAATCAATAGATTTAGACTTGCGGAGGAAGCTTGAGTTGGACTGGTGTTATATAAAGCAGAGAGGAAATTGTACAGGAGAGATTTTTATATCACAATAATAATATGAAAAACAATAAAATTCTCTGTCACTATTTTAAATAAGGAAAAATTAGAACTCCCAGTAAATGCTTAATGGTCAGTTGTCCCACCAAACACCCACTGTTCTGTTGCAATTCTCTTATTAAAAATATGCTTTGAGGGTGTTAGAATTCTGTGCCCTTTGCTGCACATTGAGTGTGTATCTGATCATTTTTCATCAATGCAACATTGTATTGACATTAGGGCTGGTATTGATCACAGAGAACTGGAAATGCCTGACATGACTTAATGTTGTGTAACATTTCTGAGCTATAAAAATACATGTAACGTGCAGACTAAGGAAGTAAAGTGCTGACATCAGAATGATGTAAATAATGGATTTCCCAAATACCTGTGTGCCTTGGCTGTTGATGTCGATCAGGTCACTCCACTCTGCTGTCCCATCATCACATTGTAAAACTTTCAGGTAGATGCCAGGGAGGGAATCCTTGGTTTTGCAGTCTGGAAAGCTGGAAACCTGATGATACATTTCATGATGCACTGAACATTCCGCTGGGATTTTCCTGCAATAAACTTTAAACTTTGGGGTATCTGCAAAGATAATGGCATCTTGTTAAGATCTTCAAGCATCACATGCTTATCAATGTACAGGCTAACAGAAGAACAGAAGCAAAGGGAAGGAGAAAACGTAAAAACAATATACAATAACTATGGCACCACCCCCCTCTTCCCCATTCCTAACAAAAAAGTGTAGAGACAAATCCAAAAATACAAGTCTAACGCTGAGGGATGGATAGGTTTATGATGACTAGGTGCAACTTTTTTGCCCATCACAGAAAGGTCTAGAAGTCAACAAAGGATTAACATGTACATGTGACAGCTATCAATTGGGTATTACACAGACAGTATAACAAATTAAGTTTTTTTGTTAAAGAGCCCAAAACAAATCCAAACAAAGTTATAAGGGTTATTATGCCTTGCAGCCACTCAGGCCTTTTCTGTAGAAGTTTTCATGCCTTTTAATGCTGAATGATAAGAAGTCCGATATAGCTGTATGCCATTCACAAATAACTCTATAATTAAATAGCAGCTTTGGCCACCTGGGCATGAAAAAAATAGACAAGAGTAACTTCTTTCACCATCATTTACCATTTTTGCATGAAACCTGTTTATTAATGTTCCTCAACAAAATGTACTGTAAATAAATGTCAAGAGGCTGAACTAGCAGCCAGCACCAGTCACTAGTTCTGTAAAATACTTGTACCTGGCAAAGCTATCTAGCCTTTTTTGATAGGGGTGAACTTAGTGGGGCAGGTATTGGGACATGATGGATAATGATAAAATGTGTGCTTAAGTGTAGCCATTATAAAGCTCCCAGGGGGAATTTTATATTTCACCACGTAAATATATAAGACAGAAAAGTTATAAAACAAAAAAAAAAAAAAAAGAGAAGGGAGTTTGCTGCTGAATTAGTAAATGGTAACAAAAATAAAATGTACATATTGGTCCGTAAAAAAAAGGCAAAAAAAATCACTAAATATATTTTGTCTTTTTTACAATGTATATTTTTAGGGATATAAGTAGTCAGCAAGTCATTTAGCCTATTAGTACTCACATGAAATGTAAACATCAAGTTAGATAGATGCCATTTATTGAGCATCTGCATTCTGAAGGTCTTGATTATACCCTACTGAAATCCAACATAGATTGTACTGATTTTGGTAGGGCCGTGGAACCCCTAAACCTCCTTATCCCCTACCCTACCCCATAACAACTACCTTCCCTCCCACTTTTTATTTTTTTTTTGCTTCTCCAATATTAATGCACACTCATAGACTACTTTCACCATTTCTTGCACGCCACAGTGCTCACCTTTATACTTAATATGAAGCTTGCTGTTCCTCTCATTTGTCTATTCATCTATTTCACCCAAGCCTATAGAGTTGGTTTCAGGAAGACAGATAGCAGAGGTCTCTTGGAAATGTTATGGCCTTATATACGTATTTTATGTGTAAATTATTTAGCTTTGCATGCCTTTACTATGTCTTTACTACGTAACTTATTCTACATTTCAAGTTTATAACTTAATTTTTCAATTTACCAAAGATAAGCCAAAAACAATCTACAGGTAGTCCCCGGGTTAAGGACATCCAACATACGGACAGGACAACTCCTAGATACAAACAGGCTTCCCTGCTCGCTCCTGTGTAGGATGGAGGCTGGATGGGCGGTTTGCACGACTTGCAGAAGAAATCCTTTGCTAAACACAGCTGAGGTTGTGGGTGATCTTAGGGGGATGAGCTCTTTCTGCAACCTCTTGTAACTCTTTAATGAACAAGACAAACTCTGTAGTTGTTTCTTTTTGCATATCAAAGCACAGCTTGCTCCAGAAGTTAATGAATGTCTAGGCTCTATAAGGTTTTTTTTTTGCTTTGTTTGTGATTAATTTACAGTAACTGACACCACATTGCCTAATAATATGTTGAGACAAACATCTGTCCTAATTGCATTTAATAAAATAATGTACATGTTACCACTTACATACAAATTTAACTTAAGAACAAACCTACAGTCCCTATATCGTAACCTGAGGACCACCAGTGTACAACAGAAAAATCAAATATTTGTACTGACACTGAAACATAACTATTCAAAAAATGTAAAAATGGCACACAAGATAAAGACTTTTCAAAGATGATTATTTTTTTGGTGTACTTAGCTGGATAACTGTGGGTCATAAAGCATACCTTTGATATTTTCTTTCAGAAGTAATGCAACAGTACACCTGTTCCGAATAATAACCCGAGGGCTTGGGTCTTCTGTAAGGGTTAAATAGGTCACGCCAAGATGTTCCTGATATGTCAACACCACAGCCCTTCAAAGACAAAGAAATTGTTTATGTCACAGGATCATACTGTATTAACTGGATAAGATGGCAGAACTGTTTTTTTTATCAGGATGTGGTCAATTTACTAATGGCTTTGACCTTCTCGTTAAAGGGACTTGTTCTTAAAAATAAAAAAACATTGTTTTTAATTGTTTAAAATCTTGCATTTTATGACAGTCTGTTTGTTTATGTTTGCAGCTTGTTATACAACATCAAAATCAAATCATTTTTGAACCAACAACTTTTATCAGTGGACCTGTAGAGTGTAATGGAACCATTCTATTATTGTTCGATAAGGTCAATGGGAAAAAATAAAATCTTTATCTCCTTATGATAGTGCTGCTCTTGTACAGTACATACTAAATAATATGTAATTGCAGCCAAGTCCATCTTTCCTTTAATCTGACTATATAAGGAAAATAAAAAAAATTATGGACTTCCTGGTAGAATATGACCCACTTACTGAATGTGCTCAAAATATTATGTTTTTTTAATCAAGGGGGAAATCAAATGTTATACTGAGAATATATGAATATTTCAATAACTATCTTAATATACCAAACATACTAGTTACCATTTTAAAATACAAATCCTCTACTAATATAAATATCCATCAACCATTTTTTTACTTTTCAGGTTTAATTTAATTTTATTGGAAACAATATCAAAAAGTTTAAGGTGCCGTTCAGGCAAATAGGATGGCGAGGAAGGAAACCTGTACATGGAAAAATTCAGGGACTTCCATTGATTATCTCTTTTTAAGTATACTTGGAATCTATTTTTAAATGCGACAAGTATTAGTACATTTTACACAATATCTGCCTCTTGAAAATACAGCAGCACTCATACTGGGTAGCAAGAACACATTAGTTAGAAGTTTTGGGATGGATTTAGTGGTTTGTCTGTAGTTCATGTTCATTGGTGAGACCTGACATAAAGCACAAACTAAATGACTAGTTACAGACAATACATGTTATGTTTTTTGTTAAGTTTGTAATCGAAATCGACTGACCAGTAGGTACCATGGCATTCATTTACACATAAGGAGGGTTCAGATGTAAGTAAAGCTGTTTTTGCCCAAGACTCCTGTGTAGTCTATGTTTATCACACAAATTATCATTTATCTATATCAGATGGTAGATCAATAGAAACAGATATTGCCATACTGTGTGCACAATTCATTTCCACCGCAGTCTCCTTGTGGCACGGTCACACTCTGTCGGGGGAACTCCTGGCGAATGATGGTGGGTAGACTCCAGCACTCGGCACTGTCAGCCGTGGCATTGTGGCACAAACTGAGCAGAATGTACTTCTGAAGAGGAGGGGTTTCTGCTGTGCAGTTACTGGCGTCCGAGATGAGATCCCAGCAAGGAATTGTGTTGGAATTGGCGACATTATGTTCCCCAGCAGGGCTGATGCTGAACACAGTGCTGTCTGGTACAGGCACATACTTCAGAGAAAAAGCAGGGGGAGAAAAGGACAAAAAAGATAAGCTTGATTAAAAGAAACAGATGATTTAGTCCACAGAGGTTTGACTTATTATTATGAGTTGGACATTTGAAGCCAAACATTGGATTGTTGAAGTACAGCCAGATTTCCGACACAGAACGCAAAGATATCATTTTTCCTTGGGCTTTAAACATAGTTCAACGAGAGGTCTCGTTGTGTTGTATTTGACTAAGCAACAGGTGAAAAGTAGATATTTCCCCAAAAACCTCTGCGGTTATAGCATACAGCAGACAGATAATAGCTAACATGAATGGTAAAATATAATACTGTCCAGGTTCCAGTATGACCTATATGCAGCTGTTCCAGTGCCCTACAGTGACCTGAAATTTAGCCTATAATGTATAATACAGATTATGGATAGAGCAAGCACTGTGCATCATTACGGCTAAAAATAAGACTTTCACAAATGCTTCATATACAAACCACTGTTTTACTCCAGTCAGCTGGGGAAAGAACCTGAAAAAATGATACGTACTAACAGTGAGGGACTCTAAACTCCAAAGGCAGAGATGCAGCTTGGCATTGAGAAGAATTATATATGCACCATGCTAAAGCTGTGTTGTGTATTCTATTTAGTACCCCACTGATTCACAGACTAATGTATCAGCTGGTAATCTTGCTTTAAAAATGTCCAGTGCCCAAGGGATTCCTGAGAATTCTGTTACAAAACCTGTGTAGACTAGAAGAGAACAATATATAAGGCATTATATGGTGTTAGATGACACCTGCAGCATTGCTGATATTGCTTTTGTAAAACTGCTGCAGTTCCTAAAAGATTTAATGCAAATACTAAAAGTCAGAATTTGCATATCCTTAAGCACTTTTGCCCTGTGGCAATGCTCTGGCCTCAGGTCAGGAATTGGCAACTGTATTGTGAAAGGGGGAAGTAAGATTTGCTACTTTCTCAACACCTGTGTGGGTATGTCTGGGTACTGGGGGTCCTAGCATTGTTTTAAAGGTAATGGTAGTATAGCACACATTCAAGGATGTTAGGTGTCCTACCATACTGTTGCTTTTTACAGCTTCCTCTTAAAACATATCTGAACACAATAACATAAATATAATATACTGCATTTTACTAATCCTTATATGTATTGACTTTTTTGGTTTCTATTTTTAAGGTTAGAAACATTTTAGGTTGGTATAGGAAATACCTTGCCGAACATGTAGTTTCCATTATACTTCCTGTGAACTGAGCAATAACATGCTTATCTTTCTTGTAAACTTGTTTGTAAACTAGTAACCCTCTTGATAAGATACAGTGGAGAAGTAAGCATAGCCACTCAGGGTAATATTGAAGGACTGCCTGGAATTATGGAAAACACTAAGGCTATGTACACACGTGCAATGGTTCTCGTCTGATAATCAGCTCAGGGCCGATATCGGGCGAGAATCTGGCATGTGTACAGCACTCGTCGTTCATCGTCGGAACGACCATCTTAGCAGATGGATGACGAACGATTGTAATGCAAGTGAAGGGAGCGCAGCGGGGTGTCGCTCCATCGCTCTCACCTCTCGGTAGAGCAGAACAGTGCTGTATGTACACCACCCGTTCATACATCATGCAATTATTGCACATGTGTATGAAGCAAAATACAGACACCTTATCTGAGGACTGATAACTTGAAATATATGATATACTTCAACATTCTAATACATTCATGTAAGTTGTCCTGAATGATCGCATAGAGCTAATGAGAATAATATGTTACACCAATCCATAGCAGCCAGAGAGAACTAATATTTTACTGAAAAACAGCAGTTCCCTTTGGAAGTTATGGATCAAAATCCCCAAATAATCTTTGACTGATAAAGCCAAGGCAGGCCATGGATGTAGAATATCTCAGGAGGACCCAACAGTGAAATGGCAGACTCATCTACAGTTAATAATCTGACTGATCTTCATGTGAATTATTGTCGTGTGAGTTATTGGCTTATATCCGTTTATGGTAATTTAGGTGGACGGATCCATGAATTACGTTGGACAGCCGCTGTACACGTCAGAATCTGGCGAGAATCAGATGAAAAACATCTGACTTGTGTACGTAGCCCTAAATACAGTGTACACAGATAGGATAAAAACATAACAGTTTGCAAGTGGTTAAGAAAAAGCTGCAATTCTTAGAAGTAAATAGCTGTGGCTCTCACCTCTTCATCAGGATGCTGCTGAGCAGCACACATCTGCGGGCTGTAGTAAATCTTAAATGAAGTATTGTTAATTATAATTGTCTTGTCTTCAATCTGCAAAATCTGGATTCCATTTTGGACCATTGATGAAATGCTAAACTGACAAAGCTGGAATAAAAAAAATGAAGATTGATAATGTAATTCATGTGGGACTTATCAATTACATTGTGTTAAACAGAAGTGGATATGATATAAGAACAATAAATCAGCCTTTTCACAAGAGTGGAACGTTTACCATATGAGGCATGTTTTCAGTTCAGGTGGTACATGGACTATTTAAAGGGGATAAGTCAAGAAAAAAACCCATTAATACATGCTGATACAACGGATCATCTTTTAAAGCCAAATTAAATTTTAGCAATTGGGTGCCAGAATTGTTAAAAACGTACCTGGCAACCAAGCACAGCTCTTTTTATGTCTGATAATAGCACAGAAATAATAGGACTGATCACTAATAAAACTCTTGGGTATAATAGCTCTTCCTCCTGCTGTGCTGTTCCTGACGAATTTTTTATACCATGCTATGCGAGAGAGACCTCTAGTTGGAAACCTAATACATACAGTTGGCACCTAATACATATACCGTATGTATGTCCAGAGTTTTATTTCCATGACCTTGCAGTTTGATTTTCATGTAATTTTTTTATTGATGCATATAATCAATGCTTTGTGATAAGTTGGATAAAAAATTAGGAAACAGATTTAATTCATTCTTGTTGGGTTTTGGGGTAGAGATATGTTTCACATACCTATGAAAAAAAAAAATCTTTCCTAGTCTAGATATTTAGTATATCCCTAAAACCTTAAAAAAAGGAATCCTTATTATGTACTAGTTCTGCCCTTGCTTGCTCATAAAACAAGAAACCCTACAACGCAACTCATTTAACTGAATTTCAAATTTTGGATCATTCTTAAATTATATATCGTTGTTAACAGAAATATGGAGATTGCAGTCTAATTTTGCAATAAACCATAATTACATTTAATTCAGTCTATAAACCTCAAAATGTTTTCTGTGGCCTCTAAATGATGTCTTGCTGCTTGCCAATTCAAAGTTATAGGTGCATTATTAATTTATGATACTAATTTAATTTTCGTATGAAAAGCAACTAGAGAAATGGAAATGATGGTTTCGGCTATATTGTGCCCTGTGAAAAGAAATATAAAACTAGGACAGCATGCACCATTTACTTATGAAGTTGTTCCATGTCTCAGGAATGCAGGTGTACAACGCCAATGGTACTAAGCATTGAAAATTACACTAGTAAAAACCAAGGAAAAAAAAATGTTCCAAAATATCAAAGAAGAGGCAAGGTTGGAAATGAGGAGTGAAAATAGGAAATAGCTTTGCCCTGGGGGTAAATATAATTTTTGTTTAAAATATTATTGGTTTTCAAGATGCATAAAAATATACATTGAGAACTAGGCTTCTATATCAAATGTAACATTTGAGAAACATTTTTTTTAACTTGTGACAAAAGACCTATTCACATGTTCATGAAGGACACAGCAAGAACCCTGAAGATTTTTTTTTGGCATACCAACGTTTTCTTGCTTAACATGTGTTTTCTTTACTGTACACATGTCAATATGGAATGGCTATGAGCTTTTAGGTGTCAGAATATTACATTTACCACTTTCTGCCCACCATATCTTTTTCAAGCTAACAAGTTCACATGTCTCACATTTCTGCAACTATTCTCCACTCCATTTAAAAAATAGTGTCCTTGCTGCCAGCAGTGTTGCAATAAATGATGTTCCCTTTCTGTCCTAGTATGGTAGGTGGAGAGGGCAAGTTTACCCAATATAAACAAAGTAGTTCTAAACTTCCCTCACTTTATTCAAAGATATAAACATAAAATGTTGGTGGCTATTTTGTGGATAGGAAAAACTCCCTTTTGGGGTTTGTGGATGGGTTGTACAGATGAGATTTGAACACACAGATAGCTGCTATTAATTTACTATTCCACAGTGATGCAGAACATAACATTTTTTTTTAGTGTAATCGACTTCTTCTCTACTAAAAATAAAAATGTGCTGATTCCTCCAGTTGTACCATAAACAAAATGAGTTCCTAAAGGTTCACTATATATGTTATACACACTTAGGAGTTAGTAGACAGTGTGCAATGTAAGTGACAGGGGCATCAACTTTTCTGCTGACTTCTTACCCCTTCATTGCAATTGAACAATCAGGCAGGGCAAAAGAAAGTAAGAAAACAGAATTAAGCCTGTATGATTATAACATTTTAAAACCACAGAGTCTTGAAAAATCTCTAATATGACAGTTTCTCTTTAAGTCTTGTTACAATTGATATTCTAGAATGTACGTAACAGGGTAAAAACAACATTACCAGTGTTGCTAAAGTATAAATGGACCTCTGCAAGTCCGAATATTCCTATGCACTAAATAGGAACTTGTTTCAGACAATGTCAAAACCAAGTCATTTACCCAGCTTATGAAAAAACCTACCTGGACCCGCTATAGAAGACTGCAGAGTAGAACAAATTCTGCAGCATTTAGGACCCTCTGATTTTGGCCCAGAATATCAATTCCTATTTATACCACAACAATCCTTACTATTTTCAAATTTCTTATAGAGACATCACTTGGTAAACTTCCCACTAATAAGCCTGATGTAACTTAAAGTTATCAACACTCTTTTTAGAACCATCATAAAAATCACTGCTCAAACCTAAATGTGAACAAATGTTCATTTTACCCTTTCAAAAAAAAGCAAACAAGAAAAAAACAGTGTTTAGCTAAACAAATATACTCTTATTTGCAAAACACTGGAAACCTAATTATGCTTCTATCTATGTGGAGGTCTTTTCAGATCTTAAAGTTTATGTTGTTTTCTTCAGAAAGAAGCCACAGCAAGCAGCCACAGAGCAACTGTCCTGTGCTCTAAGAAAATGACACTTACTCTGTGTGAAGCAGTGATCTCTCTGCAGAGGTCTCAAATGCTCACTGTTATGTCAGATCTACATCTCTGACATTTGCAATGTTTATGCTGCCACTTCAGTAGTGCCCTGACTCAGTAGGAAGCATGTCCTTCTCCCTAAAAATTCTAACAGGGTAAAGCAAACTGGAAATTTTCACACAATATGTTTTTAAGCATACTAAATGTTTTTAGCCGTTTGGCTTTAATACTAGGAAGCCATATAGTCATGGTTCTAATGAAAAGTGTGCCCTATGTACCTGCTGTAGTAATGCCTTAGCAAAAGATGAAATGATGCCTGTTGTGACTTAAAACTGAGTTTTTGTTTGATTGGGTTTGACTACTCTGTTACAAACAAATGCTGTAAATAGTCAATTACATGTATAGTAGATAGCTTTCCACTTTAAATCAGCTCATTACCATTTAATTCAATACCCCTCAGACTCAGGACACGTCAGGATTATTCTGATGGTCTAATCCAAAGGCCATATTCTTACCAGACTGTTAAAGGGGATCAACAGCCAAATGAAATTTTAGCAATTGGGTGCCGGAATTGCTAAAAACGTACCTGCCAACCAAGCACAGCTCTTTTCCTCACTGATATTAGCACAGAAATAATAGGACTGATCACTAAGAAAACTGTTGGGTATAATAGCTCTTCCTCCTGCTGTGCTGTTCCTGACAAATCTTTTATACCATGCTATGAGAGAGAGACCTCTAGTTTTGGTCCAGAAATTGGGACCATATATGTATGTCCAGAGAGATTTTGATTGATGCATACAATCAATACTTTGTGATAAGTTAGATATATTCATAATTGTATGATGTCTTCATCTAGCAATGCATGCATATATTGTAATATCAGGTATTATTATAATTATAGATCTCCTCTTCCTGAGGAAGCAGACTGAGAATCCATGAAACGCGTAGAGTATCTTGGAAACCTAATTTCATTAAATTGGTGCCATTAATGTTTTTACAACATAAATTTTATGATGTAATTATTAATAAAGTGAGTTTTATATATTTTTAATCTTTTTGGAGAATGGCCTCTAAAGTCCTTGTACCTAGTGATTCACCAAAAGTTTGTTTGTAGCTTCAATTTTAGGATGTGGCCTGGGTAATTATAATTCTAAAGGGGTCTAAACTATTTCATATTGTTGGGTGTATTTATAAAATTTTCTCTATGTTAATGGCTGCCTCCATTGTAAATGAGTGACATGTACACTAAATTAGGTATAGAGAACAAAATTCACTGCTCCTCCACAGAACATAAAAAGGTTATTTATAGTTAAACTGTTCCATTGCACATCACAATAATAGTATCTTATACCCCAACCTTTTGATGTCCAGGAAAAGCTCCTAGTTTAATGCTGGCATCAACAAATCCATCTTCATCCAGTGACACCACTTCACAGTTATCTCCGTCCTTCCATTTTGGAGAGGTCATATCATGTACCAACCTTACTGCCACAGACTTGTGAACTGTGTTTGTATTGGCCCAGTAGATTCCAAGCTGAAAAGCCTCCTGAAAACAACAAATAAGAATTTCTATCAACACATGCTAATCCTTGAGAAGATCTTACAAATATTCAAATACAAAATATCAAGAGCCCTGTTCTTTATCCACGTGACACAGCCTTATTCCACACATTATTGTGGCCAAAATAAAATGATTATTATCCACACAATTGTTTTCAATATTTCGATTCTCACACGAGAAGTTGATTGTTTAGTATAATACCAATGTCAGAAAATTAATTTTAGGTGTATTTTTCTTCTGAAAAAAGGAGGGAAAGGGATCATTAGTGTTGGGTGGCTCTAAACTAAGGGTAAGCAAGTCACCACATACACCATGTATGCATTGCAACTAAAAACTCTTTTATCATTAATGTGATCGGATTTCAAAATAAACTCCAGATTTTTTTATTGTTGCATTGAAAAAAAAAATACTTCTACCTCACCCTTTATCTGGAGCCAAATATAGCAATACTTCTTCACTACCACTGGATTTTGTCATTCTGGGTTGGATGGAGGTTGGCACCATGCAACCCTCTTTCTGTGAACATGCAGTCCTGGACCCTCCACCTGGGGTGGCATCTTCATGCAAGTCTAGGATTACAGTACTGCATACAGGAGGGCTCCCATGTTTCTATATGACAGCTAAGTTGTCCAGATGGAAGGACTGGCCAGACTAACCATAATAATTTCATAAAAAATTAATGTATATCTTAGATCAGAGGGTGGCTTTAAAACAGACCTGAACTTTTCTGAAAAATATCTACAAGATTTGTTTGCTGCTCCCTGTTGTCCGCATAACCCCCTCTTTAAATGGAGTGGACTGCTTCCCCATACAAATTGTATTTAGTGTTTAAAAGTCAGAACATTTTACACATGATGTTTAATTTTATTTTTAGCTTTTAGGTGAAGGGATTTCTATCTTTAAACCTCAGCCTTCAGATGTCCTTGGATCACTATTTTTCTCTTTGTCTACTGTTGATGATTCATCTTTATTTTTTTTAATGCACACATTTTATGCACAGTTAAATCTACATAAAATATATGAACTATACTAAAAACTTACATTTAGACCTTAAATTCCACACTGTCTAAACCTCTAGCAGACAGCACTACACCTACATGTTGTAAATTAGAACTTACCCAAAGGTTGCTAGCTGCTCTACTTGTTCAACATCAGGAAGCTCCAACCTATGCTACCTAATGAGAACTGGATTCTGATCCCTGTCCCATTAGTCCATATATATGAGCTACTGTGTATCATACAACTTGAGTGTCAGCTATGCATATTCATGGAACATGAATATATGGCCAGAGATGTAGAACAGACATCTAGTAGGCAAGAGGACCAACTATAATGATCAGTGCCCCCATAATGAACTATAACTTTTTAGAAAGTGCACCAAATTTAACTGCTGATGTTGAGAAGTGAAGAAAAACAGCAATGTGATTGACACATACAGAAAACAGACCCTTCTGGGGTGGTGTATGAGAGGGGAAGCTGCTTATGTTAGTGAGTTGCTCGCAATGCAAATAACACTGGAAATTCTCCACACAACCTTGTTATCATAACCTTCCAAGGACGAGGGCTGGTATTTTCCACAGACGTGCATAACCTTGTCTTGTTTCA
This sequence comes from Pyxicephalus adspersus, assembly GCF_032062135.1. Classification (NCBI taxonomy): domain Eukaryota; kingdom Metazoa; phylum Chordata; class Amphibia; order Anura; family Pyxicephalidae; genus Pyxicephalus; species Pyxicephalus adspersus. The sequence continues at coordinate 21,610,577 of NC_092862.1, forward strand.
GGCTTTCTAGACTCTCTATGTAACATGTCACAGTTTTATGTCCTTTAAAAGAGCCACACATGCAGCTAATAATTGATATGATCAGGATTAAACTTACCTTTAAGAAGTGTTTGGAGCCTTCAAGGCTTTATTAAAGAGAGAATAATAACATTAATCCTAGGGGAAGTCCCTTGTTATTTGGAACATTGGATTGTCACATCCAATTTAGAAAGTTAAAGCCTAAGTCCAGCTTGAGCAAAAACAAAAATATCTGCACAACTGTTTAGAGCAACATCCACTTGATGTACCCTGCATGCTTATATGTTCAATGATCTAAAGTGTCCAGGTTAAATGATGACTAACGCCATTAAATCCACTTCTTTTTAGCCTAGAGCATCAAAGGAACCCCCTTTCCTGGACCTACAGGAGAATGCTACAGAGAAAAGCACAGTGAATTTTACCTGTGATATCACCAAATCCACAGAAAAAGGTAAAAAATATAAACTGGACCTGATTTAATATAGTTCTTCAAGCCTTCTTTAAGAAGAGTGGGAATGTGAGTTAGACACATAAGCTGTAATCAGATGCCTAGCTGGAGCAAAGTATTTGTAAAAGTTATAGTCTATGACATGTATCTACCCCTCATTACCCCTAGAAAAAAAAAAAAAGTAAGCATTTGGGTTGTGGTTAGTTGAATTAGAAGAAGATGGATAGATGATCTGATGCATTGAGTACACAATGAAACAATGTTCTAGGACTTGTATACAGCAAATAAACACAGATCATAGCTTTATTATTTCAACATAATACATTTCTAGCTCAACGTTTATTAGAACTGGAAAAATAAAGTCACGGAATTTGGTAGACCCTCTGTATTTCCAGGGGCAACAGACAAAATAGTTTATAGTTTTAATGTGGTGCAAATCTTATGACAAATAGTTAGTATAACCTAGAGACAAGGTAATGGAAAGGTCAGGAGCAAAAACAGAGGTCGGGTTCCAGAGGGATAAATGAAGAAATGATGAACAAGCAAAGGTAAGAGGTTAATAAGCAAGATAAGCATAGACAAGTGGTACAAACAATTCACCAAAAGTATGTTGATCAGGCCAAGATTAAATTCTCAGCACTCAATTTATTCATTCTTGATTAGTGTTAGTTGTGTTACAGAGACCTGAGCTGTAGTGCTGAGTAATGACCAGCAGGTGGTGAAGGTTCGATGGTTACAGGCTTGTAAAAAAAACTGGAACTGCAGACTTTTCCAAGAACAAATAAACCCTAAAAATGTTTTAGAGATTGCATAGTGAACATGGTGAATAGAAGTAAAAAGCTATACTGTACTTTTCTGACCTTTATTACATTCCTATATGTCTTTTTTTTTTTTTTGGGGGGGGGGGGGCAACTACCTGCGACAACTGTCCCAGGGATTCTCTCACTTTTGAAAGATTTCACACAAACGTCACAAAAAATTGTAACTTTGACTTTTAAACCGTCCTTTAAAATTTTTAGCTTGAAAAACATTTTGACCAACATTTTTTAAACCATGTATATCCAAAGTTGCCCACCTACTTCCCTGTTGGTTTGTTCAAATAAAATCTAAAAGCAAATCCTAAAAGGGAACTTTTTATTTACTGTTTTAAAAAAAATACAATGCGACCTCTTGGTGCAATACATGCTCACGTATATAGATCCCAAATGAACTGTTGCTAATGATTGCATTATCATTATGTCTTATTATTCAGAAATTAGACTACATTTTGTCTGCTATGACCAATTTCAATGTGTTGCTATCGATTAATAAATCATTAGCACATTTGTTTGTAGTCCTTTGTTTTGTGTGATGCTTTACCTACCGTGTTGACATCTTATAAAAACAAAGTAGCAATTTGGCAAACAGCTGCCCATTGACCAAGACCTAACCTCTGACCTGAAAAGTTCAAGACTTAGCACACACCAGTGAAGTGTTAAGGAGCAGACACAGATAACTGATCTTTATATTAACAATCTACTCTTTCAGTAGCTGGGGAGCAGCTACTCTTAGACAGGACGGGAGGGAGGGGGGTCCTGCTAATAATTACAAGCAGTTCCAAACATGTTTTCCTTAAGGACCGATTGGTATATCAATATTCCTAATAAAACAGTAAATGGTTGTCTTGTTCTCGTATTTGGTGCTAAGAATGGTAAATTTGAATAACCACTAAGAATGCCAAAGCTTTGACCAAGCTTTCTGTATACACCATTATGAGTTAGCTATAACAAACGTACTAAATAGCAAAATAGAGTATGCAGTATGAACTTTATATGGAGGAATAGTATGGAAACAGTTATTAAAAAAATTCAATCTATTTTATTCCTTAAAAATTGTAAAGTATGTATGTGTTTTTGAAGCTACATTACTGAATGAAAAATGTAAACATTTAACTGCATAAAGCAGAACTCTGAGCAGAGACTGGTCACCTTATTTGTTCCCTCTTCCTCTTCCTCAGAATCAGTTTTCTCTAAAGCCCACAACTTTGCGTGTTACATTCACAATTGGTACATCTGCCAATATACTCCTGGGCTATTAGCTCTGCAGCTTTTATGCACTCAGTGATGTGGTCTGGTCCTGGTACACCTCTCTCTCTCTACCTGGCCCTTCATTAAAAACAGCCCCAGGCTTCATATTTAATGGCCAGGAGAAAAGGAAGGCAGAGACATCACTGCTACAATGGCTTACTAAAAGTTGTATTATTACATTTAACTTCCCCCTGCCATGCCTCCTTCTCAGCATGTTACAGATGTCAATAGAATGGGAAGACACAAAAAACACCCCCAGTCATCTTCAAAAAGGGCAGTTGGGTACAAAAAGTTTCCAGTAGAAGAATGGTGACAAAAACAGATTATTAGGTCATCAAACTTGCCCCCCCCTTTTTTTTTACCGAACATTTTTGTTTTGTTAAGAGGTGGACCTATGCTTTCATATGGATTTTAGGAAAAAAAATTGTTACTAGGTTCTATTTTCAGCTCTTAATATTTATGAACTTTAAAAAAAACTTATTGAACAGTAAATGTTTTGATCAGATATTTTCTTATAATATAATGGAAGATAAATTCAACTAACATTTCTGGTTAAATGTGACTCAATGGGCCTAATTTATTAAAGATCTGTTTGCTGGGTCTCTCAGCTTCCCTGATGTAAGTGTATCCTCTCAAGCCTTGTAGAGCTTTAATAAATCAGCCCTAATGTTACAGACCCTATACTAAATAATTATATAATGATTGGTTTAACGAAACCTATTAAAAGATAATATAAAAAACAAACTGTAATACTTACCTTTTAACCATATGATAAAAAAGTAAAGAAAGCATTTACCTTGAAATTAGGTGGAATAATGGTTTTTCCAGCAGGAATTTGTAGAACAATATTCTCGCCCTCAAATAACCAAAGATCCCATCTGGATTGGTTGATGAGGAGAGCCCATGGGAGAAGCTCAATCAACAGGGTCTTGAGATGGGGCTTCCACAGGGAAAGCTTCACCCGCATGGGGCTGTCCCACTGAGCCAAGTGCTCCCCGCTATAAAAGGAAAACAGAACATTTAGGCTACTGCAATTCTAATATAGAAAAAATTCTGGCTTATGGTATTGTTCTACCATATAAACCTTTTCATAAATAATCATATATACTCTTTTCTTGCTTTTTGGGTAGTGAGGAGTTGCAGAGGTATTATTTTATGTTAGTTTCTTACCAAACAGAGTCTCAAACCCTACTGACTGAAGGCAGTATATTGGTCTGAATTGTACTGTTGTTCCTGATGCAGATGATGCCCTAGAAAAGCACAGGGGAATTCAAACACAAGACCCTGGTGCCCAGTAACATTGTAATATGAAATTCACGCTGGCTTTTTACAATTCTACAAATGTGAAAAAAATAAAAAAGCCAAAACTTGACTGATAATTATAAATAACAGCCATAAAATAAAATACATCACATCACATCAGGTGTATACCCTGTCACCTTTTATTGGAGACATTTACTCAAAAATGCCAATAAGAATATAGAAAAGTCCTTTTTTTGTTATATGCCTCCTAACAATTTCTCTCTGTTTTTCATTGATGTTGCATTAGACAGCTATTGCTCAACAAATTAATTCAGCTGTGGAAAAATGTAGATGTGAGAAAAGCAAATGTTTCCTTTGTCTTTGCAAAGTCCTTGAAAGATGAACCGTTACACTATTTTGTAAGAAAGAAGAGCTGAGCCAAACATCTCTTAATTTCAGAAATCTCCAATTTCAAAGCTAAATGCACTCACTAGAGAGGACACAAGCACTGACACAGTTTACCCCTGTAACTCACCAAACCAACATGAAGGTGGCGCTGCCGCTTTTGCTGTTTCATGAAACTAAAATGTGGTAATCAAATCAGAACTATTTAGGTATCCAGATTACTATTATTATTAATATTAATAATAAAAATAATAATAAAAACAGAATTTATATAGCGGCAACATATTATACAGCGCTGTATAATAAATAGGGGTTGCAAATGACAGACAGATACAGACAGTGACACAGGAGGAGGAGAGGACCCTGCCCAAAAGAGCTTACAATCTAGTAGGTGGGGGATATCCTATACTTCATTATATATTGTAGGCTGCAAAACATAGTGATATTTATTAAATATCTATTTTTTGCCTTTTTTTATACTTTTTTTTTAAGTTGTCTTAATTGGAGAACTTCTTATTGTACTACCTTTGCTGCATTGCATGGTTGCATAAGATAACAAGGATGGTGAGACTTTTTATTGTCTGCAAATCTGTAGGCTTCATTTCATAAACTCTTGCCATCTATTAGAAGGTTAGGCACCAAAATTTTGTCAGACCTGCCTCATCTTAGCAGATCTCAGGTAATTACAGTGGCTGGACTGGAAAATATAATGTTGCAATCACCTGTGATATTCTACATGGAAGCATAGGCAGCATGCAGGCTTCCAAACACTGCCTCGCCTTCTGACTGCTCTTTATTTGTATTTACTAATAGTGCTAATTAGTAAATACAAATGGAATGACTGGTGGCATTAACATTGTTTTTATATGTTTCTCAATTTTTTATTGGCTGCTTCAATTCTGTGATGAACATGCTGTCCAATAGAGTCAGAAACCTACCTGTCTGTATCCTTTTTACTGTACGGCCACACAGGCAGTGTGTTGCAATCTCCTCCATAAAATTCGGAAATTATTTGACTTGCAGAGTACTCGCTTTGTGCTTTAATGGCAATTTGTTTAATCAGAGCTGTTGAGATGGGAACAGCACATTCTGAAGGATCATCTTCCTCCCTGGAGGTTTAAAAATGTATGTGGTTAAACAGGAAAAAATATTTTCTATGAACAAATTGGCATCACACAGAATGTAATAAAAAATCTGAAAGGACTGATAGTTCACTACACATAGCTGGCCTTGGGCTCCCATAAAGAGAGAAAAACAAAAAAGTCAGGTGAATAGCATGGTTACATGAGCCCTGATCATCTGAAATCTTGCATCTCTCTCTTCTGCACTAAGCAGGCCCCAGAATTGAAGCTAGTTTTCTTGGTGGGTGGGTCATAAAATGCAGGCCACAATGTGTGCTCCCCAGTGGAGTATAATGGATAGCAGGCTGTATTATTTGAGCCCAATGTATAATTTGATGTGTGAGACAACAGTCGCCAAGCGGCAACTATAGGTATGTGCTTGTGAGTAATAGGAATGAAGTTACTGCCTGAAAGAGTGGAGGCAAATTCTGACTCCAAATATATCTATGTTTGAAGAAACTGCATCTTTGTTACCACCAGGTCAGGGAGGAATAAGTCCAAGAGGTGGGTGAGATGAGTTCTCAGTAACTTGGTAATGACAGTAGTGTAAAATCAAAAAATGCATTTTCTGTCCCTAAACAGTCACGTCATAGGGAAGCTTTACCTTGCTTGGAACGTTAAATGATGAGTGAGGTCTGGCTCGATATTTTGCAGCTGCTTTTCCAGTCCTTTTCCAGGAATCACTTGTACTTCATCTAGGCCAAGGCTTCTCTTTTCTAAATGTATAATAATGGGGTCAGGAAGATGGCTTCTCATGATAAAGAGGGGGCTGAATACAATCTAAAAACAAAGAACAGAATGACATTACTTTCTGCTTTATCCAGCTGCCTAATGTTGTAAATTGCAGCTTCTAAGGTCGTAATGACCTTCATCGTTTCCAGCTCATGGGAGGTCACTGTGATGTGATGTTTATTACTCACCATCCTTTGCTCCGCTTGAGAGTTGGGCTCCAAAGTTAGCAGTGTGCACCACACGTAAATAATGGTTCTGTTTGATGATGGCACCTGTGAGCAATGAGACGGATATTAACAAAGGAGCTTATCTTGGAGCTTCTATTATTATTTCCTGCTTTTAATTTGACAACACATTATGTACAATTAAACCGGCCAGGACATTCTTTGTAAATAGAGAAAAAAAATGAAAGAAGGTACATAAATTTAATAAAAATAAGTCAATTGTCAATAGTAATTAGCTAGTAATGGGAATTGTTTAATAAAGGCTTTTTTTCTACACTTTCAAGGTGAAGAACCTCATCTGGGACTCTTAGGATCTCTTTGCTAATGCAAACACAAATGACCTGTAAAAAAACTTGCGAACCTGTTATCTATAACGAATATGAGATCCTTGCCAATGGTTCAAAAATGTGAAAAAAGACAAGCATTACCAAATTAAGTTTAACAGGCTTTTTATCTAACAGCCAATGCTGCCACTGTAGCTCTATCTCTGGGGTGTTATCTTCAAAAAATATCTATTTCTGTACTGCCCATTCAAAAAAACAAACAAAAAAAACAACAAATAGACCAAGTTACTACTTGGGTTCTACTGGGGGTAATGAAATGCATCTATGTTCAACAGACAGATTTGCATCTATGTATTCTGCCTGGATTAGAAAATACAGCAGAATGTGCGACCATGTAAATGATCTAACATACAACTCATTTAATCATTTTCTTTTAATTCTTGGAACTGAGGATGCCCTTATCACTAAAGAATTCAAACTGGGTAATATTCTACTGCAACTGTAAGATTTAGTCTCTATATATTATGAAATAAATACACATCTGTAATATACAAACTTAAACCTAAACCAAGAATATGTTAAGCCTATTTACATACTATGTTTTTTTCCTGTTGTGTAATTCCCCTTTTTTGTATCACCTGGACTTGGAGCTACAGGAATTTTATGTCCTGTTTTAAAAGCATTTTAGTTGAACAAATTACAGTGGTGTCAGTCATAAAAGGGTAGACAACCCTTTTATATAAAGTAAAAATTCTGTTTGTTTTTTAGGTGCAACACCCTTCTTTTTTAATAAAAAAAAGGGGTCAGTCCTGCCCTCTAAGTCTTGATCGCCTAGGCAATCGAATGAATAGGAGCACAATGCATTACGGGATACCTACGTCACGCATTCCAGGAGGCTCTTGGGTGCTCCTCAGGCATGCACAGAAGGAGCCTTTACGTGAAAAGAGAAAAATTTGCCAATCTCATGCATGCACAGTGAGATCGGCAAGTTTTTTTCCAACCTACGTCACCAGATCTCGCGTCTGGGTCAGGTGAGGTAGGAAGAGGAACCCGAAAGAAGAAGAGAAAATGGCAGCACCCAGCGCCGGCTTAGAGACGGATGCCGGGATGACGCGGGACTCGATGGAAGACACCTCTGGACTAATCGACTGCGCGGCGGGATTGAAAGTAAGTAGATTTTTTATTTGTTTTCAGCGTTTTTCAGTTTACTTCCTCTTCAAGCTTTATAAAAGAAGATCTCAAGACATTTTGGAGCATGACTAGAGTAGCTCAGATTCAAATTATTGTATTGCAATTTTTTGTTTATATTGCAGTACTCTTTCCTGTGCAGGACTTGTACTTGGTATATTGTCTGCATAGAGTTTTGTATGTTATGCCGAAGTTTCTATGGAAAAAACATACAAACAGCTTAAAAACCTAATTCTTGGTTTATTTGCAATTAAAAAAGTTGGCCCTAGTCAGAATCTACTTTTTCCCATGGCCAGCCCCAAGTTCCTGCTAAGATAGAAGAAGGTCTGGGCGTTGTACATGCAACTCGGCCTTGAAAAAAACAAACAAAAAAACAGCGACATCTGCTACTAACTGCCTGATGTGCGCTGGCCGAAGTGCCTAATGGCATAGATGGACTTACACATATACAAAACAGTATTACTGAATAGAATTTCCAAACTGAAACATAAATGCCATCTTCAGCAGCCAATAAATCCAGACACATGCAAACATTCCACACCCACCCCAGACCCCACTGACACTCAGCAAGATGCGATGAACATGATGTCTGCTGAACATCGCAATAAGGGAGGAATTTATTGTGTCAAGCTAATTTTTTTTTCTTTTTGGAAGGGCAGGAAATCCATGTCTAACATATCAAGAGTAAAGCAAACAGATGTAAGATATCTACATCACATAATCAAAGAGTAAGGGGCTTGCCAACTTCTAAACAAGCCAGGAACATAGGGTGTGTAAATGAACGCATTTCTTAAACATTTTCTCACACACAAGCTGCGCAGTGCTCCCCAGTAGCGTGTCTTGTAATGTGATCAAGATACATCACTACTGCAGGCTGCAGCAATGATTATTTCTTTACGACCACCTAAACATTTACCTTCCAATAATGCTAATCTAGCTATGGGCAAATTGCAGACCTCCAATTTTTGAGGTGTGGTAAAGTCCCACATTCCTTAGATCTAGGCAAGCCAAAGTCCTCACACTGGAGGCCATGAACTAACCAGCAATACTAAAAGTGATTTAAACCAGCTATAGTGAAGTTGATGACCACCAATTACTTAGGTTTCACAGGTCCCAACATTCCCTTACTTCCTGAAATCTAGTCAAGCTGTAGGCCTCTGCAAACTCCTGAGGCCTTGAAAACCCAGCATACTCCAACATTTATGAACCAAATCAAGTGCTGTTCAAGGGGTATATTTTCCTAAGTCTTTAGCTTATCAGAAAAAAAGCACTGTATGCAAACTGGCAACTCTAAGCCACTTTACAGTAAACGTCAACCTTGAAGAAAGATAATATTGTTGACTGTGCAAATCACTTGTTAGAAGTATTTTAGCAACAGTTATAGTATTTAAAGCCCAAACCCAGCCAAAAATGTGTTTCTTTAGGGGATGGAGGGTGAGTGACAGGTTACTGCATGACTTAAATCGAGAAGAAATCTAATGTTTCACATCTATAACCATCACACAGAAATTAAAAACCAAAGTGTGTTTTTATTAGTTCCCCCCACGGTTTAATTATTAATGAACCCAAATAATCAATATGAGAAGGAATCCGGCACCATAATAACAAAACATGCCTGTGTAATGGAAATGATCAATGGAAGACATGGTTGAAGTTCAGCGCATTTGACAAAAGAAAATTAGTGTAGCCACCAAGGGACAGAAAGTGTGTTACTTGCAGGAGAACCAGGTAAAAAAAAAAAAGAAAAGCTTCAAATATATGCAGATAATCCTTCTAAGGACTTGTAAGCTGCAATATAATACAATATTCATTAGGTTTAAGTTTGTTATTTACCCCATAGCTACCAATCAAAGTAAATTCTGCTCAAGTCAATATGGGTACTTTAAGAAATTCAGTGAACTAATGAACCAGCATTATCCGGGTGACCAGCCAACAAAGGAATAGCATCAGTTTAGTACATAAGTATGTTATAGTCTCTTGTACCATACATTTAGCTTAGTAGAGCCGGTTTATTCTTTATCAAGGATAGCTGTGGATTACTGAGTATTTGTCTGATTTATTACAGAAAAAAGATAACTGCATTACAAATTCTAGTTTATTAAATATGTTATATTAGGTATAAATTTCTACACTACTTCAGTAGACTCCAGCAGCAGAATGTCCCTAGAAATTATTTAGAGACATCAGTTACTAAGCTGTATGTTCCCCAACCCTGTGACATTTGCAAAGAAAATCTTTGAACTGAAATGTTAACAAAAATCTCACAGTATATAAATAATACACGTATAGCTGTGCCCACACGCAGTGGATGTTTAGGCAAGTCTCTGAAAAAATAAATAGCAAAGATGACAATTTAAATTCCTGTGCCGCAATAACCGACTAGAGGGCTAATTGTAAGGCGAGGGTCTGACTATTTGTGAAGTGTTTTTTGGGGCACAGAGAGAAAGGAATTAAATTCATACAGTACAAACAAATTACTATTCCGGTTAATTAGAAAATTCTCGGAGGCATGATCTGGTATTTTGTTACTTGATCTTTAACAATAATTTCATAATTAAACATCCAACAAAACTCAAAGTCTGTCATTTTGTATTCTTGGTTAGTGAAAGTTTTTTTAGCCTTGAGGAGCATAACTGAATATTACAAGCCAAACTTTTAATGTGAGGGATTTATAGTACTTTCAAAACATCTTGTTTGTATTTTGGAAACAATTGTCTGAAAAATCTCTCTTGCCTATAAAGCAGACTACGGAATTACTGCTCTTTTTCAGTTCTCTTTATTTCCAATAAGTATGACTTAAAAAGCAGAGGCGTACTGGTGCTTCGCACATATCCCCACTCCAGTGGAATGCGTAGCTGAGATAGATAACCTTGAAACATTTAAAAGTCTTTCAGCCCAGATGATGGGCGATCATGATACCTTACTGCAGACTTGATGGATGTCCTTACTTCAGCCTTATTGTCAAGTGATAAATGAGCCAAAGAGGAAAATTCCACTACAAAGTTAGTCAGAGGCCATTTATTTCTTCTGTACCGGTAGACAAGTGCTTTGGGATATCTTTGATAAAAAATAAATGTTTAGGGCATGCTTGTCTGCCACCTACCTGAATGATAAAGCTGTGCTCAGTAGTATCAGCAGCCAGACAAACATCTCGAGACCATTCCTCTTCTCCTTTTGCTCTTACACACAATTCTGTCAGCTCACTGTTTTCTAATACATAAGATGGTAGCTTCTGTTTTTCCATTAGGCAGTCGACATGTTCTTGCACCACAACCTGGCCATCTTGTCCCACGCAGTGCTGAACTACCTTTAACTCGATGCTCTCTGATAAATAGCTGCAAATGATCTGCCTTCCACAGATTATCACCTAGGAAGATAATATCGAGGCATTTAAGACACAGATTACAATTATAAATGAAAGCTGTACTTTGATCATCACCAAATGTGATTAATAAAGACAAATCTACTACTATAAAGTCACTCTATAGGTCTGTACATAAATTACATTTTTATTGCCCTCATATGGGTGAAAATCTAGCATAAGTACAGAGCATTAATGTAGTCATATAGTAATTAGCCTTGCTAGATAATTAAACAAGCAACCCCTAAGAAAGACTACTGGTGCCCCCAGAAGTCCCCAGAGAGGTTTTCTTTCTCACCTCTCCATGGAATGGAACAGGTTGCTCAGCAGTATCACAGAATCCAGAACAATAATTTCCAGAAACAACATATAGCTTAACAGATGTTCCCATTTGAAGTCTTCCACTCACCCTTCAGCTCCAGTCACAATTGTGCAATTTAAAACTGTATACCTTTTGCATTTCAACAATGGCCATGGCCGTGACAATGGCCACTATGTAGCTAAGGATTTATTTGTAATGTGTTACATATAGTTACTGGCGATTTGTCACCAAGAGGCTGTTTCTTACTGGTACATGTAAAACCAATGCTAAACTATTAAACTGGAATGCTCTGCTACAACTCAAACTCCTTCATTGATTTTTAGCTAATCTATGGTGGATGTACCTACTTTCACTGATTAGCTTGTAACTGACATTGCTCAAGCCCAATGATTTTCTTAGTGAACAATATATATAAAAAAAAAAAAAAAAAAAAAAAAATATATATATATATATATATATATATATATATATATATATATATATTCTAATATGGGTGAATTAATCACCCCTTTAACATGGCCCTAAATCTCCTAGCGAAGACAAAGACAGGAAAAAGAGAAGCCTTAATACTTCCAACTCAAAACAACAAAAAAAATTTTGGCACTAAAACTAAAACTTCTTCAACTTTGGATTACTTGTGATGACAGCATAAATTTACAATAAAAAAAATGTTCTCATTGCCTTGTTTCCCAATCTTGATCTGTAACATTGTGATTTTACATATATAAACTAAGGACATACTTGTTTTTGCACACCGTTCAGCTGCTCTACTTTTATAATCAGAGTTGCAGTCCTGCCCTTGTAATGAATCGTTCGGATAAATGTCCCAGCGTTGTCCACGTTGAAGGGCTCTGACCAGCGCCAGTTTCCCCAGCCCTCAATACAGATGTGAAGCAGCTGCAGGGAGATACAACATCCATTAAACAGTTAGGGTCATAAATACACTGCTTTCTGTCATTCCAGATTCATTATCATTCTTATGAAAAGATTTAAGCCTTTCAGCTTCCTGAGGGGGGGAAATATTTTAACCTCTTTGGTGACATGCAATTTGTTATATGTTCTGATTTTTTTTCCTTCACTTTCACTTAAAAAGCTTTCTAGAAATATTTAAATTGTATTTCTAGAAAAAAAATGTTCTTTTTTTCTATTTGTGCTGGTGACCATTGCTACTAAGCCAGAAGTAATGTAAAATACAAATTTTTTAGAGTTGACCCCATAAGAAAAGAAAGAAGTCTTGCATTTGGAGATACCTGTTTTGGGGACAACTGTCTAAGAGGGAGAATTCCCCTCAATTTGAGTGATTTCCTCCAAACCAACAGAGCTTTATGCCCTTACGTATACTATACAAAAAAATTTGGCTATACAAATAAACCATTTAAAATAGTCAAAACAAACTAACTATTTATGGACAGCATGGGGGGCTCAAAGGTTAGCACTCTGGCCTTTGCAGCGCTAGGTCCCAGGTTCAAATTTCAGCCAGTAGACTATCTGCATGGCGTTTGCAGGTTCTCCATGTTTGCGTGGGTTTCTTCCAGGTACTCCGGTTTCCTCTCACATACCAAAAACATGCAGTTAGGTTAATTGGCTTCCCCCAAATTGCCCTTAGACTGTATTATTGACTTATAATTATGGTAGGGACATTAGGTTGTAAGCCCCTTTGAGGGACAGCTAGTGACATGAATATAGACTTTGTAAAGCGGGGCTTCCCTGAAGACCTGAACTTTATTCTAAGAGGTCTCTCCTATGTAAAAAGGATGAAAAACACTGTATTTGCAGGGAAAACATTTACTTTACTTAAAATACAATATTACCAATGATACCCTTTTTATACCAACAATGCATCAAGAGGGCATCATTATACAGTCAGTTGCTGACCCAAAACAAGAATGTAGCAGTGAAGTGAGCACTCCCTATCTGGATATGTGTTCTGGGTTGGTAATTTATATAGTATTGAAAACACTGGATCAGCATACAGTCACGGAATCAACAGTAGCAACGGATATGTTTTTGCTTCAAAGTCTTCCTTTAAAATAGATAAATATCATCAAAAGAAAATGTTTTAGTCTTGCAGTTAAAAGTTCAAGCTTTCTGCCTTTTGTTGACAGGTCCCTTCTTGACTACAAACCAAGCTCCAATGTTATGAAGATAATAAAAGTTCTGCAGTCCTAAGACACTTTTTGTTTTAGGGTGACAACACTGCCCCTCTGTAGACACAGTGCAGTAGAAAAGTGTGGTCAGCCTAGAAAAGGAAGGATTTTACTAGGATCACCAGGTATAAATAAAGGAAATCAAGCATTAAAAAGAAACCTAGTGCAGCCACAACATCTAAGAAATGGTCAGCTGCAATATGTAAAAAATGTTTTGCTCTTGGGTTTAGATAGATTTAAAAATAACCAAAAATAAAGATCACACATCCTTTTCTGAGCTGTAAATCTTATTTGGCTAGCACTGCGGGAGGTCGTGTTCTACAATTCTGTATGAAGAGCCCCTTATATGTGCAGTGTCCTTGTCATCTGTCTGAAAACAGACATAAGCAAACATAACAGAGTTTGACGGTGGGTGGCTTCTGAAGCGCTGACTGACAATCGTCCTGCAGCTCTGCCTGTAATCTTATCACTATTATTACTATTACAAGATATTTCAAGGTTTACTGTGCTCCTTGGTAATAACAGATTTATGGCCAGGACTGAAAGCCTCCCAATAACGCTGATATGGAATCACACAACAAACTGATTAAGCCGAAGAGAAACAGAAGCCAATGAAATCAGTTTACAGTACAGAGGGTTATGTTGGTTATGGATGACAAAACTTGCAGCAGATACAAAGAAAAATTTATATATACACACACACACACACACACACACACACATATATGTATATATGATATCCGTTTGTATGCGCCAGGTCTTTCTTTTACTGACCATGATTTATAGCAATAACTGCAACTGAAGCAAACAGATGCAAAAAGTGAATGCAAAGGAAGGCACATCCAACTCAAGCTCTCAAGGGCCACACACAGGATTTTCAAATATAGATTTTTTTTATTTTCTGACTGTTTGTACACTAAATGTTTTTCACACTAATGCGTTGTGAAGACATGGGCACTTTATTAATTGCTAATGGAACCCAAATCATACCTGACCAACAAACTACAGTTGCGATGGGTGGCAAAACAAGCATGTATGAGGCAATAATGACTGATAATGACAAATTACATGTAGTTCTTAAATCTTTAGGATTTTTTTATTTGAATCTTTAGATATTTGTGTTAGCCAGAAAAAACATAATTGAAAACGATAAACTTTTTGCCGTAACCAATGTTTAACATATTACAAGTCCTTGATGAAGTAACTCAGAAGTAGCTGAAAATATACTGGGGTTATTTAACCAGGAAAAGGGAAGACTGGTAACTTGGCAAAGTGAATATTACCATAGCGAAGATGTGTTTATTTCAATCATTCAATCATGTGCTAGTTCGGTATTCAAAGTGAACCTATACATGTTCACCTTATTTGCTATCATTGACTTCACAAATTGAATATACATTTTACCAAGGAAGCAGGCTTGACTTTAGTAAACCAACTCCAATGTGTGTATACAGCTAACATAATAGCGAATCAGATGGATATAATGGATTAGTGACGCACACAACAAAACAGACAAAAAGGAGCAGAAAGAATTACAAAGCTTCTGCGTGAAGTCCCAGCGTGAGTGAGAAGCAGACCCGTATAAACACAGCTCTTGCTGACTCACTGTCACTGAGGAATACACTTGTCTGTTTAAATTTTCTAGACTCAGACTTGCTGGCACGGTAGCTCTCCCTATACGTTACATATGTAATGCTACTGTGTCTTCACGGTTCACTAAAGACAAAGCTGACCATGCCAAGTGAATAAGACAACATGCTAGTGACACAGATTCTGCAAGATTAACATTTCACTTGTTACTGCACTTAAAAATGAAATTCATTGGCTTCTCATATAGAAAATATTTGCAAGACAAAACCATGTAGTTGTATTATTGATTTCATATTTTACAATAAAAGAAAAAGATATACATTTTAGGTAACATTTGCCTATTGAAATATTTAATCTGAATACTAATTAGTATACAATATACATAAAACATTTTTACTTTCATGTTGTATTTTTGGGTTAAATATTATTATTAATATTATTAATATTAATAATAAACATATTACGCAGCACTGTACATTAAATAGGGGTTGCAAATGACAGACAGATACAGACAGTGACACAGGAGGAGAAGAGGACCCTGCCCTGAAGAGCTTACAATCTAAGAGGATAAAGGTTTAAATATTCACAAGTGTTTCTTTTAAAATAGTAAGTTCAAAAAAACCTTTTTAAGAAAATGGCATATTAGAGAAGGCTGCTATAGCACATATTGTTTTCTGTTTATGTTCATTATGTCTTTTCCTACTCCTGCATTGAAATAAGAGATGTAAAGTAACTTGCCATGTTACACTACTAGCAGAAAGAAAATACATTTTAAATATTTGATTAATAACTTTTAATGTACAGCGCTGCGTAATATGTTGGCGCTATATAAATCCTGTTTAATAATAATAATAATAACTTGATTATATATCTTTAAAGGCAGCGTTCAACTTAAAAAAAAAATTTAAGCTGGGTGGGAAGTAATTGTAGGCGGGTGGCAGCTGCTGTATTGTGAGCTAACTCTTCAGTAACCACCCAAAAACAGCCGGGTGGTTACTGAAATGGGCCGGGTGGTGCGCGTCCAGTGCAAATGGGCTGGGGAGAACAATGAAAAGTAACCTATAATGGTTTATGTCAATTTGATTTTTTACACAGCAAGTAATGCTTCAATCAACCCATTCTAGAAAAGCCTGCTTACACGGAAAAAATCAAACAGAACTGTGCTATAAAGGATGATCCCTTTATGTAGAGGTAAATTCCAGAGTTAGTGGGCTTTTTTTAGGAGCAAAATTTCTAGAACCACTATATATATATATATATATATATATATATATATATATATATACAAACACATACATACTAAAATAATGTTTAAAAGGGAATATTCACTTATGGTGGCATTTAAGGTTGAAAACTTGATAATAGTGGTTTATCAATTTCTTCCATTTCTACTAAAAATGATGAATGGAGAAGCAGTGGCCAGAAAGCCAAATAAAAGTAAAACTTATTTGTCTTTTTTGATTTTGCAAAATCATCAAAGACCTTTATGGGATGGTGGCCAACAATGAACATTACAGTAATGCCAAAGCTGATGATGATGCTGGTACCAGAACAATGTATGTAAGAAACAGATGGTATATAAAGTAATATGAAGTATGTCGGTCTACAGCTGTACAAACAGGCAACATTTTGCTTAGCCTAATGGAGAAATAACATGAATAAAGAGGAACCAGAGACCATTTACATAATGTAGTGATCATTTCCATGTTTTGAGACAGAATTTGTTGAATATTAGATATCCACAATAAAGAATCTCTCTGGGAGGCCAGGCCATTATAGATGAGGTCTTTTAAAGTTTGCATAGCCATGTCTAATTTTATTAAAGACAAAATTATTGATAGGGAAAAATAAAAAATGATGCTTAGTGTTAATTCTGTGCAATGATATATATTTGTCTAAAGCACCTATCTATCTCAGTTATTTGAATAATTTCAGCATGGATCTGTATACCTGTGCCTTACCTCATCAAGCTTCATCATCTTTGGCTACAACACATACTTTATTTTGCTTCCTGTGAAATAGAAATAATATTCCACATATGGAAAAGCTTCACAAAGCAGCTGTTTAATATCTTAAGTAGCTAATTAGATAAATGTGTCCATTGATGAAATGACCAAGATTTATAGATATAAAAGTCCTTTAATTGTGCAAAGATCTTAAATATATGACATGACAGTAAAATATTTCTAGAATATTATTGACATTTTTTTTCTGTGACAATATGGAAGTGTATATGTATAAGTTTTTATAAATGGGGTAAACTGAAAACAGTAAAATGCCATTTTTCTAGAGAACAGCCAGCTCCCACTTTTATATTAACAGATCCCGATGTCTGAATCAATTCCCAATCTAACAGTCTTGTTTTTGTAATAAGGTACAGGTATACATCATTCTATGGATCAGGAACTTGAAATCCGGGGCCATCCAATAAACAGTGAAGTACAGACCTAGGGGCCGAGTGGGTCCTAAAATATAAATTCGGGCAAACTGCTGTGGAACTCAGCAGAAGAGGTTATAAGGCTGGAACAGAATTGTTATTATTTCTAGACATATTTCACAGCATGAATAAGGGTTTTGTTATTGTGTATCAGTTCCCCGGGGCCTGTGCATAGTCCCCTATTGTCTGAACACGTGCAGCAGCTCAGGGAGCCATAAAGGCTTTGGAACGTAGTGAACAGGGCTGGCCTGATCTTGGGGGCACATAAAACAGCAACATGTCTCTGGAAAAAATAAAACTAAATTAGAATCTCCAATGGTTATGCAGTAGTAACAAATTCTCATTATCTCTTTAGATTAGCTTAACACGAGTCAGATATACCATTCCAATATCAAGATCCAGACAGATTTTTTTTTTTATTGGGAATATAAATTGTAGCAATATATTAAGCACTGATTTATGGTGCATATAGATTTATTCACATCGGTCCCAACCCTGGGAAGAGCTAAGCATTTGATGTTCCTACCACACTATGGGAGGGAGTTTGGGTGGAAGACAAATCAGTTACAAAATATGTATTCATTTTTTTTTGCAATGAGAAAATCAGAACAACTGGAAGAATCCCATGCAAACATTGCACACAGGCTTTGTTCCTAAATATCTAAGATGCATTTACTGTTATTCAGGGCCATTACATTATTGTGGAATGTACATTTTTCCAATATGTCCTTTACTCTTGTGGATTTTCCATCCAGCATAAACCTAATTGCCAGATCAGAGATTCCTGTGTTGTCCTCAACCTGTCTGCCCATGGGAGTTAGGTGATTTGACATAGATTGTAATGTGTATGGTGACATATCATGTACACATCTTGTGCCAGCATTACTCTGGCTACTCTGCTTTTCCTCTTTTCCTTTTGGTTCTCTGTTGCTCCTGTATGGGTAGTCACATACTTTCTCTGACATAAGGCATAGGGTTATATTTATTACCAATTTTCATAGTGTTGGTTTTATCATTTTGAAAAGGGCAAATACTTTTAAAAGTTAAATACAGATAAGCCAATGTAGTGAACGGCATTGAAGCAGACCTGTACTCTGTAGGTTTCTCTGCACAGCATATTTGCCGATTATGGCACAGGCTTATATATATGCAGGTGCCATTTTTAGATGACATGCCCAGGATTCAGTCAGCGCTATGTCCTCAAAAGCCGCCATCTTTTCCACGCCTCCTCCAGCTTCAGAAGGATTCTCCTTGGCCATTGGATACATGTGCGGAAGTAACATTGTCCCTGGCACAACAGCACCACAGAGCTGAGCTCTGTACAATATGGTGCTTGCAACTTACAGTGTACAGTTAAAACAAAAAGCCACCAGGGGCCAGGGCTCTACTTCCTGACTTTTTTTTTTTTTAGTTTAGGTCAGCTTTAAGTAGACATGGATCGACCTGGGTTAATAATCATCCTTAAATTATCCACAGGGTGGCACAGTGTTTGTTTTTATTCACAGAAAATTCTAGTGTGTAAATAATTGATATGTATAAAAACAAATGCAGCATCACCTGTTCACACCAGTGAATGAACTGAGAATGACATGTTACTAAACCACCGTATCTAAGGGTTTACCTATGTCACCCCAATACTTTTCATCTACATTAAAGTACAATAGCCCACCTCTAGTTAACTTTTAGGTATATTTGATAAACTCTTTTTGCAGAAAATAATAAAACAAGCAAATTAGGTAAATAACTCACTATGAAAATCATTCATAAATATAGAGCTGTGTTGGCTGTCGCCATCTTTTCTTGATGGTGCAGAAACCTTGATGGTAACCATTGGTATTGCAACAGCAAATGCTGATCTGTATATAGGAATTTTTAGGACACTTCAAAATCCAGGATTCTCATTGATGTATACCACATTATACATTTACCAGAACATTGTTCTGTACACATAACTTGCTAGTAGCTAGTGGATTAGAAGGATTTTCTGCTAATAATCAGCATCAGCCATATTAGGATAGCATGAACAAATTATTTGAATATATTCTCTTGCATAAAGACACAATTACATTCACCCCTGTATATGCAAACTAAGGATCTTAATATTCTGGTTTGTAATTTTCCTCTGACTACACTATTGGAAAAAATCCTAGTTACTGAATTTTAGGTCTTGAAGTAAAGACAACAATTTGCATCTGAAGGACAAACTTTAACACACAATGCTCTTTCTTCCAAAATTAAAATCCTTTTTAGCTAACAAGTACAAATTCACTGGCAGCTAAAAAGATCTGTAAAGTACTGCAATGTGTCTTGATTTCAGTCTCCTGTACACCTCTGTACAGCAGCACATGCACAAGCAGCAGGGAGGCCAGCAATAGGAGCCAATCAGGCTCTGCTGCACCCACATATGTTGAGAGGGGACA
Source organism: Pyxicephalus adspersus (assembly GCF_032062135.1). Classification (NCBI taxonomy): domain Eukaryota; kingdom Metazoa; phylum Chordata; class Amphibia; order Anura; family Pyxicephalidae; genus Pyxicephalus; species Pyxicephalus adspersus. Next base: position 21,630,582 of record NC_092862.1, read on the forward strand.
AGTTGATGGCAGTTCAGAGGGATGATAGATCACTGTGTACCTGCTTCTTCATTGTTCAATCAGCAAGTTGCTTTTGTGTTCCTGACTATGCTATGCTTCAGCTGCAGTTGAAGCTGGGGATCTGATTGTGCTATCTAATCACACAAATGGCTGCCTAGAAATACAAATTCTCTGAGTAGTAAAATAGCTTCTATATATGTATTTTGATTGTAAATTTTACTGCTCACCCGAAATTCAACTACGAATTTTCTTGTGAATTTAGTCCTCCCTGCAACTCTTTAAGCACACGCCAAAAAAGACCCACGCTCCTCAAAAGTTCAGTGTCAACGGTAATTCAGTAACCAGTAAACTTGCACTAAATTTACTTCTTTCTCCCTTGCAGTGTTAAATAAACAGAATAAACCATTTACTGTATAGTTCCCCTACCTTTTCAGCTCTTGAAATTCCATACACTCATTTTAATCACAGCAAAGTAAACACGGGAGTTAATTGATCTGAATGTACAAGAAATGCAATCGCCTTCAAACTATTTTCATTGACTTGAACTGTGTTACCGTACTAAAAAAACATTTTGTCAAGGTTAAACAAAGTATTCAGTGGCAGCCACTGGCTCTTGCTGCTGAAATGAAGGGAAACCTGAACCTGCAGAAAGAAGGGAGATGGTTTGGTTTCCCAGTAACAAAATGGTATTATAAGAACTTGTCCTGTCTTATTTTATCCCCAAGTGTAAGTCAAATATGAAGCACTGCCTGGGGGAAGTCCCGTTCTCCAGCAGAATGGATTATTCCCATTTATCTCGCAATCTGCTAAGAGTTCTTAAAATTCACTCACTTGGCAAGTGTGGAATTATCATGAGGAATGAAACCATTTCAGAACTATGAGATCATGCCACATTCCATGAACCTGACACTTGCAGGGATTGTCCAAGCTCGGGCACTGTTTTGACTTACAGGTAATCCCACTTCATTAATTCATTTAACATGGAAATTATTTGGGAAAAAGAAAACGGCATGTCAGGAAAACCACAAGTGCTTTCTATGTAGAGTGGAATTCATAATATACACCGGATAGGCGATAATCTGCATTTCCTTTCAGAGACTCAGCACCACGGCAATATTACTCAATATTGTTGTAATTTCCTCCAAATATTAAATGTCAAAGTTATCCAAGAAGAATCTTAGATGAAAATGGAAAATAAAATATGGATTGACAATATGAGTTTGTGCAAAGTTAGCTTTGGGGTGATTGCCAGATGCATATTGTCATGTTTGTGGTTGGGTAAAATCATAATGACATAAAGTCCCAAGTGGAAAAAAGCTGAGACTAAATGACATAATTTAAAAAGTAATGCTTGATAAAAGTCTATGTGTTGTCATATTCCAGAATACTATTTATCTGAACTGTTATCCTGCTTACCAGGATTTTTTTTTTTAATGGACTGATTTATTATGTTACCCAAGGGAGTTGACGATAGACTATCAAGGGAAAACCTGGATGATCCAGCACATCTGGAATGGACTTTTTAAAATTCATTTGACTCTCAAGTGTTTGGCAATTGGGTTGATTGGTAAACAGTATCGTGAATCAAAAGTCTCAAACTTTCAGTTATAAAGGCATAATAATTTTATTGTTAAAAACGTGCAAAAACAGGACATTTTTGGTTTACCACTTCTTCAGGGTTTAAATGCTTCATGAACTGTATGAATTTAGTGTTTGCTGGGAGATGTCATGACAAGTTTCTGCTGAACGTGGTGGAGGTACTTCATTCTTGTTCACCATGCCAAGTCTATGCAAAGTTTGAGACTTTTATTGTACAAAATTCCTTCACAATTACTACACTTTCAAACCCAAACAGTTCCAGGTTTTGAGTATCTGGCTCTGGGACATTTTTCACTTGATAACTTCTTGATTTTTAACATATATGACATGAAGAAACTTTAGTACCAAGAGAGTTTAGAAATGTAGTACACTCACCACCTAGAACAGGTTGCAGACTGGAAGAGGGACGGGGACATTTGTGAGACAATTAGTACTGGTAAGGATTAAACCACCATTCTAAAAATGAGAATAGATTTCAGCTCTATTATTTTTCTGCCTAGAGCCTTGTCTTAATTGTACAGCAAACTGTTGTGTTGTTACCCTGGAGGACAGAACTGAGAGTCAAGGTAAAGGTAAAAGTACAGCAAACCACTGTAGGTAACCTTGGGGGATCTTTGAGTTGAGAGTCAAGGTTTTAGGTCAATACTACATCATACTACTTTAAAGCACTAGGACTGTTTAACTTTTTTAAAAAAATCTTCTTTTATCTTTCCAGTGTGTATGTGACAGGTGCACTCTGCTTCAAACATCAAATCAGGAACCAGCCAGAAGACATCACATAAACACTGGATTATGTAGAAATTAAAGCATCATAAAGCTTATCATTACATCTTGAAAACAATGTATGTAGTGAGCTGGGTGTTATGAGGTGTTCACGAAGCTAAGAGTAGCCACAGAATTCTTTAACTCTGGTAATTTGAAGCATTCAACTCTGCAATCTGATATTACACATTATTCTTATGTTTCTATGTAGTTGGAAAATTTGGACTAGCTCTCATTTATATCATGCTGCAAACCTTCTTCAAACAGGTCTTCCCACTGAACCATGACAAGAAGTAGGATATACCAAAGTTTTTTAGAGCTTTTTTGAAGGTGTGATTTTCAATATCATGAGTGGCCATTTAGGTGAAATCACAGGGTATCTATTTTTATGAAAAAAATTCAGGATTACTGATGCATGGGAGAATTCTTCAACCTTCCCAACCCTTTTCTATGATTGCACCTTGCAACCTGATAGTGATGCTTCTTTTCACCAGTATTCCAATATTTCAAAATCACAACCCTCAGCAGGGGTGTTAGTATGGCTACAGGGGTAAGATGGATACAAGCAAAGTGATGCCTGTAAAAACACACTGCAATGGATCCCCCCAAATAATAAAGTGAGAATAACATTTACTACAGATGTGGTATTAATATTATTAAACAGTATTTATATAGCGCCAACAAATTACATAGTGCAGAGCTGTACAATAAATAGGGGTTGCAAATGACAGACAGATACAAAGAGTCTACAATCTAAGAGGTGGGGGAAGTATCACACAATAGGAGATGGATATGCAATGTTGGGTAAGTAGTGAGGCTTTAAAGAGACAGAAATAAGACGTGTAGGCAAGTTTGAAAAAATGAGTTTTGAGTGCACTTCTAAATGTGCACAAAGTAGGAGCAAGCCAAATAGGACGAGGAAGACCATTACAGAGAGTCTGGGCAGCACTAGAAAAGTCCTGGAGCCGTGCGTGTGATGGGGTTATGAGTGAGTAAATCATTAGTAGGTCATTGGAGGAGCAAAGGGAGCAGCTAGGGGGTGCATTTTTTACCTGTGGAGGGAACTGTGGTACTTGAAGATTATTGATTGGTTGCTTGTGATAACCAAACATATTCACCTTATAAACCTGTAAAGGCCTACAAGATTTATCAACAAATGGTAACTCCAATGCTTCAATATTAAGCACATAAATGGTGAACAATAAAAAAAAAAAAATAGGAATGTATTAGTTAAGAAAGCAATGGATCAATAAGGATTTAACAATACTTGGCGAGCACAGCTGTTAGCAGGCAGCACGGTACAGTTCAGCAAAATCAGCAAAATAATTTGGGGGAAAGCGCTTAGTGTTTTCATTTTGTTATGGTATTTCTAAAAATGAAACCATGAGAAAATGTATGAAAGGCTTAATTAAATGTATTGGCGGCCTGAAAACCACTCTGGTTGTACCTGTGGGGACTTGTGTGAGCGCCAGCAGTACTGGTGGCTATGGAGACTGGCCAGGACTATGTTCTCATCGGTATCCACTTGGCCAAACCGCAGTGTCTCTTGTGTGTCGTTACAGACAACAAAATGGCTAAAGATCAACTCCTCTGCCTCGGGGCACTGGTTCTGAAAGACAAAGAAAATACTTTTTACAATACATCAATATGTGTTTTCTGAATTTATTTCCCTGGAGATGCCTGAATACCTAGCTAATGAAAAGACGATACCTGAAATGATGATTAAAATGCACCTGTTGACCTTAAATAGCGGAGACATTTTTTGTCTTGACAACCAGTTTAGAGAATACAAGCTATACAATAAATACATAAGCAGTGATGATGTGAAAGATCAGGAGTTTCAGTTATTTTTAGTCCAGGTGATTGGGGTCATCAAAGCCAAATAAACAGAGTAACAAACCTTACTAACCCCTCACCATCCCAGCCAAGTTCTGGCTTTAGAGATACATCAATCTGGCCAAAAATGTCACTGATGTAGATTCAAATATCATTTTCTCACTTTATTTCTTTCTTTACTGCTTCACTTACTAAATAATGAGAAATATTAGAGGTTCTCTCACTAGGGCAAACAGTTTTCTATTATCTTTTGGTCTCTGAAATAGTAGTCCTGGAGCTTCTGGAGTACTTGGAACTCTTTTCAATGTGTAATACAGCTCCGACATTGAAAGCCCACAGCTGTGCAGCACAAAAGAAGATAGAACAGTACAGGGTATTCCAGGAGCAGTACAGCTGTTTTTTAAAAGAAAAAAAGTATATTGAAAATAGTATATTGGTGCTGAAACAATAAGGATGTTCTGCTTTGGTGAAAAGTCAAAAAGTTTTCCATTTTCCTGTTGAAATTTAGGTACTTGAATTTTTCTTTAGATTACAGTAAAGTAAAGCTACGTACACACTTCCAATTATTATCGTTGGAAAACGAACGACGAACGATCCTGCACGATATCTACGAACGATCGTATAGCACCGATCCTGCACATAGAGATAACGACACGATCGTTTGTAGATATTGTACACACAATAGATACGATCGTTTGAGCGATAGAGAAACTATGTGCACGACAGGAAAGTGAACGAACGTTCGTTCATTGCGCATGCTCAGCCCATGGACGATCAACGAACGACCGTACACACGAACGATGTTCAACGATCGTCGTCCAATCCGATCCGCCGGTCCGGTCGTTCGTTTCCAGCGACTTTCCTCGTTCGTCGGCGTCGTTGGTTACTTTTTTACAAACGATTTTTTGCCCAATCGATCGTTCGTTTTGAACGATAAAAATTGGAAGTGTGTACGCACCTTAATTGTCAGCACAAAGTTTGAGCAAGAGATAACTAAGTAAATGAGGGCTTTATTGCTTTTCAAAGTGTTGTATGTCTAACACAGTGAATGGGTTTACAGGATAGGGTGAGAACACAAGGATGTTTTAATTAATGTGCTACTGCTTTTTCACTGTCCAATCAAAAGGATGTGGATTTGTTCATCCCTGTGATCACCATGCATTAGGCCTGATTTATTAAAACTCTCCAAGGTTGGAGTGGAGAGGATACATTTTCATCAGTGAACTTGGGTGATCAAGCAAACCTGGAATGAATTTCTCGAAGTCATTTGCAATTTGTTAACAAATGTTTTCAATCATGGAGCAAATCCATTCCAGGTTTTTGTGGATCACCTAGGTTCACTGATAAAATTGTATTCTCTCCAGTTTTAGAGAGCTTTAACAAATCAGGCCCATTGTGAAGGGGACACAAGAGCACAAAAGGGTTCTTAGTCTAGAACAGAAGGTAACTATGAAGCATCTATATAATGCCTATACATCAGACTCAATATATTTAACACATCATCATGTGGTTAAAAGAACCCGACATGAAAGGAAAAACGAAAATGAGTAAAACAATTACGAGAATAGACCCCCTAAAGCTCATGTTAACACTGCCAAACTCCTTTATAAATCAGGAGAACCAGCCATGGTATGTACCTGTCAGGGATAAACAGTGTAACATGTGGCTACACTTAATGAAATACACAACACTCTATCACTTCTGCTTCCCAGTTGGTGATATTCAATCTAGGAACATTTAGCAAGTCACATTCTGTTATGGATGAAACCATTCATGTGTTTACCCGACCTGTTATATTTATGTGTGCAACTCAGTCTGGCAGGAAACTTTTTAGTTGGAGATCATTTTTTGGTAATTTCGGATAATTTGATATGGCTTGACACATACACAGGCTGAGAGCAATGACTGACATGAGGTGACAGAATGTAGGCTTGGAGGTTTGGTTCCCCTATGGTGGGGGCAATCCGTTATGCAGTACTGTTAATTTGGTTTTTCTTGAGTCCAGATACTCTGAGGAGACTGGAGATGTATATGCTGATTCAGAAAGGCAGTACAAAGTTATAATGTGCAAAGCACAGAAAGTCAAAACAATTATGTTTTGGTTTTATGTAATCACATCCCTAGAGGAAACTGATTGGTTGATATCGGTTTACTCTTTGCCACTTTACCAAATAAGCTTCTTGAAGCTTAGTACACACAAATTCTTTCTTCATTTCTTCTTCTGACCTTCATGTACACTTTCTGGTCAGGACAAATAATTGGTCAAGTTCTATGTTCATACTGGCAGGAGAAAAACCAATAAGAACATCATTGAAAAACACTGCCTGGTGCTGGGATGATGTCAGTCTGGGGAGGAACCATGAATTTCTGGGCATCATACTATACATATTTGGCAAATCTCAAAATTATGCAAACTCTGAACTCACCTCTAATGTAATATAAGGGGCGTATGGTCTCACCCACACAAATGGTCTAGGGTTGCATACAGATGTTACATATATTTCATGATGCATTCCATGTACACACATCACTGTTCAGTTCTCTGAAGAATCCAGATAGGAGGAGCAGAAGGTACTCTGCTGCATCCCGTCTTTCAGGATATAAAAGCAGTTGTGCCCTGCTTGGTGGTTAGACATTGGAGGACTGCTGTACACATCCTAGATTTTCACCCGAGACAATCACCATTGTTAGTCCCAGAGGACAATCATCTGGAGTGTGTATGTTATATAATAGCTTTAAATTAAGAGATGTATTCCTTCCTAAGCCACCAATCAAAACTATTCTAACTGTCTTCAAGGATTTTAATCCAAATGGTTGCACAGCCAACACAGGCATATGTAATTTCATTATAACGAAGGGTCGTTGCGCTATACATTGTACTAACTGCATTAGCTCCTTTATATTGGATAATAATAAAAGCACATTTAGACTTTGTAGCTCCTATCTTTAGTTTTCTACTGGACTGCTGTTGTATACACTATATTTCCCATTTGGTGCATATAGCAAACAATGACACCAGGGGTTCCTAGGAGAAGGCTTACATACTGCAAACGTGTCTACATATCATTGTGAAGTCTGCCAATACTAATGTCGGTGGTGTCACAGCTCTGGCGCTTTGCTCTGCTTATCATATGGAGGCATGGACATTCAGGAGGTGGCGTGGAAGCAGTGAATGAGTGCCAAATCAAAAACTCTAATATAGGTTTCTTTGAAGGTTCTGTCACTAACAAATGCCAATTTAATGACCAGTAGGTGACCACAAGCTCTTTTCTATTAGTGTGCATTATGCAGAACAAGACACTAAAAGCAACATTTCAAACTGCAAATGTTTTCTTTTTAACTTCAGTGATATTCAAACCAGCTGTAAGGATTCAGATCACACTAGCTCTTGTTTTATGAATGTCCTCCTGCAACAAGCAAAGCCATGGAATGCCCTTAAAAAGAATGTTTGATATAAAACAGATGTTCCATCTTCTAGTAGGGCTGCTGCTGTAGTGCCATGTTAGGTAATTAATCCAAACGCTTCTCCGGCTCTGCAGGCGTATTAATAAAAATGACTTTGTTTTTCTTTGGTTAATTCATGGGAGGAGCAGCTCAGAACCCAGGGGAGGCAGGGAAGATCGCTTTATTAGCCAAGGGGTTTAGGGCTAGGAATTCTGGCTCCCAATGTTACACATACAATTAATTACAAGAGACAAACAGCTCTAGAAGGGAGTTGAGGGGAATCGCATGGAACATCTATAACATTGCACAAGCACTCCATTAAAGTCTCACTACGGGGGCAACTGACCAGCGCGTGCCTCGTGTCCAAGTGATTCTTACACAATCAAGATTGATGTTTTGGCTTCTACAAATAGAGTGATTAATAATCATATGCTGAATAGCCTATCATATGCATGTGATAGGGTCAAGACAGGATATTGCAAACAATTGCTGTGTTTTGTAATAGTCACAAGAAGCTTGTAGGTAGTTGCAGTTTGAAACAGATTTTTAGCTAGGCCACACACAGAAAATTTTCCCCCACTCAACTCTCTTTGAATTTTTTTTTTAAATTGTTGTATTCAGGTTTTAAATGTGTCGAATGAATGCAAAACGAAAGCATAGGAAACCCAAAAGCAGAGACTGTACGTGTATTGGTTCAGACTGGATACAAACAATGTGTTTTAAACCTAATACAAAACACCAGATAAAAAAATAACAATATTCAGCTTCAATCTACAGATTTCCATAGTTTTTGCCAGATTTCCTGACTTTGATGACCAAAATCCTTCAAATGGGGGAGAAGGAGAGTAGACACCTCCCTCACTTGAAAAAGGGAGTTATATCATAAAGAAAAGAGAAGAAAACCATAGGTTGTCAAGGAGCAACAAAGGAGTTTAGTTGGCAATTTTAGTTTATATTGGCTTAAGTGCAATGAACAATTAAATATATGATGCCAATTTTTTGAAATATACAAAAATACTAATACATGTTAAGAGGCAGTATATCGCTACAGTATATCTTTACCTATCAGTGGCTATGGTGATGTTAACCAGCCACACCCAATGCAGTATACCCTTGTAAAGTTTATACTAGTCATACACCCTGATGATTTAATCAGGGAATGACCATTAATATTGTGTACTGTACTAGTATTTTTGTATATTTCAAAAAAATTGGTATCGTATATTTAATTGTTTTGCACTTGCACTTAAGCCAATATAAACTAAAATTGCCAACTAAAACACATCTATGGTTTTCTTCTTTTCTCTTTATGACCTGAATCCTTCATCCTCCTTGCTCTGAGCCCTGGATGTCCTGGACATACCTTGGCCTGTAAGTGAAGTTTGAGTGAGCTCTGCTTTTTCATCCTAGCAGTATGTTTTTTGCTAGCACATAAACTTTTTGGCTCCTTGTACTGTTTCTAACTACCCTTTCTGAGCTATGCTGTACAAGAAGCTGATAACAGGTTAAATTCAGGGTCGGTTGGTTGTTGTAAAAAAATGTATTTATGATAATAACATTGCATTCATTTGTGTCATTTTATATCTGCCTAGAGTTCAGTTTTAAACAAGTTTGTTTTTAAAAATCCTCAAATCAAGATGCTCATTTTCAAAATATCAAGATTTTGGATCAATTCTGCAAATGATTCTTCATAAATAATGGGTTGTATATGGGAACATTATTTTTCCTGAATTCCCCTGCATCTTCAATTCCTAATCAGAAGTACTATTATTTATAATATGACAAATATTTTGTTATTGTGTGTAAGACCAGATAAACACTGAGGAATATATAGCTGGTAAGAGGGGTCTGCAATGCATGTCCAGCAAATCTGGTGATCCCTGATCATAATATCAGAGTAAAAAAACACAAACCAAAATAGTGTAACCCAGCAGATAAATGATAACCTGGCTGCAAAGAAGTGAGTGATCCCTTTAGAAGGATACACTTACCAATACCATATGTAGAGATTTTGGAGAAATTGCAAACAGGTCTTCCCGGTCACTGGACTCTGCTTAATGGTGAGCAATGCAGTAACAATCCCAAACAGAAAGTTTATGCTTTAGAAAAACCACAGCTCGAAAAATGTTAAAAACATGAAATAGACCTTAACTTTCTACTGACAATTACACTGCATTTCATATTTACCATGAATCAAATTTTTGACAGGGCGACTTTTACATTCTGGATTTAAGGATGAATTGACAATAGGTCCCCAATCTACTGCACACAAAAACAAGTGACCCAAAAAACATGTGTCCTTACCTGCTGCCAAGCTTGGATTGCAGTATTAATGGAGTGCACAGAGTGTTGTCCAAAGTCTATAAATATTGGATCCACCAGCACTGTGCTGTCAATTAACTTTTCCAGGGTTCCCACCGATACTGATATCTGGCCTTGCACATGAAATTGTTTTACTAGGCTTCTCATGGTCAGGTTTCGGCATTCCAAGAGCTGGCAGTCTGCCTCGCTGGAGAACTGCACCTCTTTGAACAATGTGGTTCCACTCCACTGCCGCAGGTAAACTTGGGGCTCCTTCAAAGACACCAGCATGTATTCAAGATCACCTGGCATTGTTTTATCAGAAATAAATGGCTGCAGACATCTCTGTGGAACTAGAAACAAAATGGTAAACCATAAAAGAAAATTTAGTAAACATAAGTAGTTCAAGAAATCTAGGAGTACCTGTTGATACCATCATAAACCAATCTAAACCATAACTGGATGACAATTGCTAAAGCACTGTGAATAATATTTTAATGAAATATTTTTTTTAACATTTTCATCTATTTTTATGTGTATTTCAGTATCGCTGATCCTCTGACATTTACTATATTCATGTGCATTGCGTAATGTGTGCATAGCCACTTATAGTCTCTACCAGGTGCACATGGACTAATACTGAGCACATACATAGCCACTAATCAGAGCTCCCCTCTTAACAAAGCTAACTTTGTTGAAATAAAGTCATATTAACTGCAATTGTGTATTGCTTCATCAAGACTCATGTTGCAAGAACACAGGTTTTTACACAGGTGGTAGATGTGTTTCTGTATGTAGCAGCAGTGTAGGTAGGAGGGATGTGTAGCAGAAGTGTAGCTCCAGGTGTCAGGCTAATAACCACAGTGGTGAATAGAATGCAAAAAACATGGAAGAGATGACTAAAAAGAACAACACATTGCTAGACCATCAAAAGTAAAACATAATAAAAAAAAATGTAATTCCCTTAAAGACTTCCTTTATAAAGAATCCTAATAGCTCTAAATCGGAACACTTTTATTGTGTAAATTAGGTTTTTTCCAAACCCTAATTACCTTTACACAGCCGAATAAAGAAACAATTTGAAATGGGCATCGTTAAAAATCCCAACCATAAACAGATCTATTCAAACACTATGAAGGCCAAGAAAAACATGACGGTACATGGAAAAAGGAAGCAATTTGTATAGAAAATATGACAGGCTCACAGATTTTCAGACCAGAATGAAAGTTTTATAGTAAGTAAAAAACTTGTCCACTGTATAAATATAGCATGTCAATCACAACACGACTTCTGTAATCTATACAAACATTGGAGTTTAAACCAGTGTGTAAGTGTCAAAATTAAAGGGCAGCTAAAAACCAGCACCTACATATTTAGCTATGCATGGGACGAACAACCCATAGACCTATGGACTGTTACTATTTACTGGAGTCAATACAGAGGGTGCAAAGATGTATGCTGGACTTCCATCCAGGAAAAACTGAAGTATACCAGTTAACACCACTGGTAATGTTGAAAATTATTTTCTCTACTGGTTTGTGATTTAGAAGACATATTCCTAATCAAATCCACTGCAGGCTTTTTCCGGTCTCTCATATGTAGAAACTCCTATGTACAGAAGTGTTTGAGCTAAAACAATCTACATGATTACCAATCAGAAAAAAACTTGCCTCAGAAATTAGTCTGATTAATGATGGACCAAACAGAAAGAGAGAGATAAAGTTGTACAGTATTGGTTTCCAAAAGGAAAGCCACCAACCTTATATCTGAGGATTTGTGGTATCTAGATGAAATGTACTGTAAAGGATGCAGATTAGGATATACTGAGTGCTTTTAGCTGCATTCCTGAATAGCATTTATAGTTCACATAGTGATTTTATCTTTTTCTTGGAATTACCCCATAACAACTTTGCTTTCCGAAGTTATAAGTACTGTACTGTTAATTTTCTGTGTTTTTGCTTGCACCATTATTGATAGCAACATGCTAAAGGGAAAGAATGTGCACACATACCGATGATTGTGAAAATGAACACTGGTTAAGTTACTTTTATATACTGCACAGTGTTTTGTATAGCAGTGAAAAAAACTGGAGAAAAGATGTCCTGCCAACTAGAGAAGTAGAAGGGAAAGAAGAAAAAAAAGCGGCCCTGCAATATCAAGAGGCAATGTAAAGAAGTGTAGACTGAAGCTGTTACCAACAAGAATGCTTGTGTGGGTTGGAAGGATAAGAGGCAGAGATATAAGTGACAGTAGTACTGATGAAGATAAAAGGTGTGTTAAAGTGAGTGCTGCAAGAATAATGACCACCAAAAAATTGTTACTATTTAAATAACATCTTCTTTAATACTTTCTTAGTTATCCTGCTAAAATTATATATAAATATATATATATATACACATACACATACACACATTCAATAAAAATAACAAAACAGCATCAACTTTGTTATTTCATAATAGTTCTAAATGCAATTAAAAAATGTAGGAACCCAACGACAGAAGAATTATGAAAGAGAAAGAAATATGAGAATGATTCAGTATGATTCAGTGTGCATAAAAGGTATTTGTATTTATACAAATAAATCCACACAAATTCCTAATCTGGTCAGAACAAACTTCCTGCTCCTAACAAAATTAAATTAAAAATTCTTAGGAACTGCAAGCTCTTAGGCTAAGGCGAAGTTCAGACTAATGGTCTGTGCTTTCAAAAAATGGCTAACATTGGGCAAATGGGTTAAAAGCCGCATAGCTTTTTGAACATTACATGTAGCATCCAGGGGAGGTTTGACACCTAAAAAATTGTCCACAAATGAAAAAAAAATCAAAAAAAGAAAACTGTGTGGGGTTTTCCCTAATATAAAACCCATTTTTTTTATTAGGCTTGGGACCTTTGTCGATTGGAAATGATGCAGCTAGAGTTTGTGCCCCCCTCCTGTTTATAAAAGCTTCTCTGGAGTCTGGCTTGCCAAAGATGGAAGAGGGCAAAGGACTGTACAAAACCAGACTCAAAAGTGTTGTGAGGGGGAGTTTATTGGAATCTGTAAGCACCCTTAAATAAGGTGGGGTCTCCGGATATCCACTCTCTCACCCTGGGGAATGAGTACTGACTACATAGTACCCCCTACCCATTCCTAGAAATAATAAATCAGATAAAATCATGAATGTGCGTTTAATGAAATTGCCCTGTATAAAGTATTTAAATTCCACCAGCACTCACAGAGATCTGCATCTGAATGCTTAACTGTTAAAAAATGCAACATTTAACAGTAAGTGCCTAATTGGACATGAAAGAATGGCTGGTTTAATGCCATAAAAATATGAAAACATAGCACATGCCACTGTTGCATAAATCAATAAAATGTTTATGTATAATCAGTTCTAATATTGTACCTGAGCCTAACTGATCCAGATGATGGCACAAATGTAGCTCCAGGTGCGCAAACTGAACTGACACTCCAAATGATGGAACCAACCATGGTGTGAAGCAGGAATCCACCCTTGTACAAGCTGCAAGTGCTGTTGGAGTCACAAGTTGGTCACAAGCACCTTGAGATCCAGATTCACTTTCAGAGCTATGGGAAACAATTTTTTTAATAAAACAATGTCAAAAATATAAAATGTTTTATGATAACAGCAGATGGCCTTGTTCATTTGCCCAAAATATTCTAAGAAAGTGCAGCCAAGATAATTATATTTAATTTCACATCTGACCATTAGAATTTGCATAAATATTTATCTGGAAAAAAGTGGCATTCAATTGTGTAATTATATAAGAATAATGTTATTCTTTCCTATTTATAAATACAAATGTTACAGTTAACTAGCCAAAAAAGATAGAAGCAGAAGAAAAGCTAAGGGAGAAAAAAACTGAGGCAGCTGTAATTAATTTACTCATTTAAGAAAAATAAAATTAAAAAAGGAAAATCAGATGTTGGTGCTTCTAAATGACCGGTAATAACATTTGATATTTGTTGTCGCCAATAATACTGTAGGCACAAGGAAAAAGTCAAGAAATAAATACTAACAAGGGCAGATTACATTTTAAGATATAAAAATAAAAAAAAACTATTTACTGTGGTCAGAACATCCCATGTGAAAATGGGTAAAAGTAAGGAAGATAAATTATTCTAAAAATGAAGAATTTGTTGGAAAGGAATAAATTAGGAATTCAACTATTCTAGTCATTACTGCTCTACGAAAGGGGTCAGTCCATTGGAAACAGAAAAGCTGCTGAAACAAAAAAACACTGCTGATTCTCTTATTACAGTAAGAAGCTTTTAATGCGGAGCTAATGACTAGATTAAAAGTAACTCAAGCTAATACCAATATGCAGTGGAAACACTTCCTCCAGCACTATCATGTGAATCCGGAGGTGGAGCTTGGTCACCGAAAACTCACAGGAAATTGGTTGGATGACACTGGGTGTCACTCAACTCAGAAGATAATCAACACCTCAACACTGGTTTGTTGCTACCACTAACATTTCATAGCTGTAACATGTTAACATTGTTTAAATGTTTTTTAACCTTTCATCTTTCATTATAAGAATACCTGGTGATTCCGCAACTGAGGTTCTTGATGGTCCACTGCTCGTGATCTGTTGTGAAGTGAAATCTCCCAACTGTACTCCTTAACTATTATTCCATTTACCCAATAATTAAAGATGAAAGGTAGCTGTGCAAATTAGTTGTGCAGCCAGTGCTGGAGGAGCTATTTGCTATTCCCAGCAAGCAAGAACTTATTCACCCCCGCTTGCCCTAAAGACAAGGGCTTACACCCTGAATGAATAAGAGCTATGTTGGTGAGTTCTTTCACCCCTATAAGCTAGTGCTTCTTGACTAGGGTCCCATGTAACCCTTTAGTTCCTCTATAGGTTGCTAGGGGTTCCTTAATCAATTTGCACCTCTCAGGTCAGTTACCACTAATCTTTTGGCTATCTCTAAGAGTGACATTCTTTCACTGGTCAGCAATGTATGAGGCATTCTTCATATTGAACATTCTTCAAATGTACAATAAGTACTGTACTGTAAGTTGTGAATATATTAACTTTAGAAGGGGTTCCCTGAAGACATCAAAGGTATTTCAAGGTGCTCCCCCACAGTAAAAGGGTGGAAGAAAGCACTCCCACAAGACTTACAAGACAATGTTCTCTGATGGATGGAGATGTTATTCTCACTTGTAGGCAGCAGTTGTGTTTAGTTACAATATTTTTTATAGGTATGTTTTTCACCCAAGAGTAGCTGACTTGGTAAGAGATTGTAAGTATAACCAAAGAATGTAAGTGGACCTTCTAATCTAGTACAGGGACCATTTTTAGACACTTTGAAACTATTAATAATTTATTGACAGGTGCTTTTGGGGTACTGCAAGCAAGTTTCTATTCTCATGGACTTTAATGGGAATGCAAAACCCATCTGATGCAAATAAAAGCCCTTTAACAGAGCCCCCCCCCCCCCCCAAGCTAAGGGGTGAGGAAGCCCCTATGTTATTTTAAAGATTTTTTTGCAAAGTATGACATGTAATGATAGTTGGTTCTAGCAGCAGCTAAAAAAGTTCCTGGAGGGACCTTTTGGGTTTATATTAGGTGGCTACATAAGATATATATAAAAGCTATATAAATAATATATATAAAGCTCTAGAGGTCTTGTTTAGTTAAACAAAAACACAGTCATGCATTTAAAAAGAGATGTTGCTTATGGTTTTGATCCCTTCCTGTGCTTCCCAAGATTTTGAAGACATAATACATGCTTAATTTTGAAAAAAGCAAGTTAATATGTATCTGCCAGTACTGCTATGGACCACACAAAGCTAAGGGTCAAACCATGACATTTTTGTCCCTCCATGATCTGAATCACCCAGCCAAAAATGATCAGCAAGGGGGGAAGGATTTTATAATGTGTGGAAATTCTATTAAATGTATTTGAGTTAGTATCAGTTTTTGACCTCAAGACTCAAACTACAGCCTTTGGTTGCCATATAATCATCCCTCTGCAAACGATCACACCAGGCCAGAACAAACACAAGCCTCAATTTAAATCACATTTAACCATCATTAAAGCACTGTGCAGTTTGGGAATGCTGTTTATGTTCTCACACTTGTGTCCTAACCTAAAACACAGAGATTACTGCATGGTGAAGTGTTTACTTGTAAGCGTTGTTCAAATTAGCTGGGATGTGAAATATGCTTTCCCCCCACAGAAGGATGTTTAGAATGAGTTAGATAGCACTGTTCTCGTAACGTGGGGCCATTTTCATGATTAATGAAAACCTTAAAAAAAAAATTACACATTTCATAAAGATGTCATCCTAAAGTTAAATATGTATATAAAAAAAGACCCTCCTGTTGTGTGAGTCACAAAGACAAGAAGCAATGATATATTGACAAGGTGCAAATCACTTTTGATAACCAAATACATTCTAAGATTCTAATTCAGTGGGTTACCACAAACCAGCTTCTAAAAAACAGCACCCAGTATAATATCTGTGAAACTGTATGAGAAGATCAAAAATATAATCTATTGAGCAGTAACTAGAACTCAGCAGGTCATTATGCCATTAAAAAACCCAATATGATTAAAACATAAAACATTATAAAATAACTATAACTTCATCCTCCATTGGTGTATGCTAAAATATGATTTATACATTTTTATAATACAAAAATGTATAGTAGGGTCTAATAACTCCTGTATGACGATTTACCCCTATATCAGTGAATCTTTTACATGTATACATAGGTTTTAACAAGTCCCTGGCAGGAGAATATAGAGCAGTGTTTCTCACCTGGGGCTTCTCCAGACCATTCTGTAAGTTCCGTGAGCAATGAGGTATTTGGACTTCTCAAGTTAATTTAGATGACACCAATGATCTTTTTAGCTATTGGTATGGGTGGCTGCCTTCCAACTGGCCAGCATTATCAGGGGCATTATTCCCACATGAATATAACCTATAATTATCCAATTTATAAAGGTAATGCAGCACTATATCATAAATACTGTTCTCTTAATTTGCTGTTATATGTACAAGGCCACTGGTATAATACTGCATACAAATTCAGGACCAAACATCTTTAAAGGTAGAATAAAGCAGTTTAGAGAAGATAATAAAAGTTGGTATTAGTATAGTATATAGAAATATACTTGGTGTTCACTGCCTCCCTTTTTGCAGAACCATACCAGGAGTGCTTTGCATGTAACTACATCCTAAAGCAGACCTAAAGTCCTTTTTTCATCCTTTTATATAATGTAAAAATAACTTTCTTTTTTTTTGCATCCTTTAAAAAAATAAAAAGATGAAGCACCTCTACTTTCCGCAACGATCGCCGCAACGGGAGGCTCCTAGCTGAACCTTCAGCACATGCCCAACCTGCAGGCATGCACAAAAAGAGCCTTTTCGGGAAAAAATACCGATCTCAAGCATGTGCAATGAGATTGGCACTCTTTTTTTCTTCATCTACGCCACACAATTCCACGTCTGCGCAGTGTGGGACATTGGGTGACATACGAAGCAGGCCAAAGAAGGTGGTGGCGCCTGGTGCTTCCTCCACTCTGGGAGGAAGGAGGCTACCGGGACAACATTGGTCCCAATCGAGGAAAGATCCAGCGAGATCGAGGAATCTGCGGGATTAAAGGTAAGTGAGATATTTTTTATTTTTGATTGAGTTCTGCTTTAAGGTTCCAGTTATGTTTTTATAATGTCTATTTTTAATATATTGCTTAAAAAACATATAAGGTAATTTAAATAATTGATATATGTGCCCAAAGTTCTATTAAAATATTTTGTACTTTTTTGTTAATTCTTTTATAAAGAAATGTGGCATCATATGTCATATTGCCAGCTAACTGAAAATTCCTATAGTAGTGACAACCATAGAAAGAAGTTGTCATCTGTAAGCCTTTAGGCACATTGGTTGCCAGACTTCTGATATTTACCCAGTTCACCAATATACTGAAAATGGATCTACAACTGGCATAAGGCATAAGGTAGAGCTTATGCAGCTGTTGTCAATTCTTTAGAAATGTCATATTTTCAGTTACTGCCCGTCTGAAGTTAATTTTAAAAAGTTTAAAAAACTCAATTTAAAACCCACAGACGTAAACCTTACATTACATTTCCATCTTATGTTGTCCGATACCCTATTTTATAATTTATCTTTAAAGCTCTAATGTGATTCTTTCCCTGAATTAACCTAGGACACAACCTGATAAATAAAATAAGAGGTAATAAATGTACAACTGTAAAATCAGTAAACCTAACTAAGTGAAGCTGTGGTTAATGTGTCTGTGCCTATACTGTAGCCGGGGATACATCTACATAGTGACTAATTAAATAATTAGTAGTGCATGAAAAGAGAAAGAAGGGTAGTGGTCTCAGGGCACAATATAATCATATATTTTGATGTACTTTACAATATATAAACAATACAAACAGAAAAGTGAAGCATATTTTAGTGGACCTCAACCCACATTTATGCATGGGGTTCGAAAAAGTCCTATTACTAAATAGTGTTCATCTAATGGTGAAAAACAAAGCAATAAGGGTATAAAGCATATTTTCATGGACCGTAACTACTTATTCATAAATATCATTCATAGGTCTCTGTGCTAATTAGAAACATTCCAATATTTAAATACGCATATATTAGTTCAAGGAATTAACAAAAATAGATTATGGTTTGTAAGGTGATTCCATGACTACCAAGGTCTCAAATCCCAACGTCTTTTGCCATTAGGGCATGAAACTGTAATTTTGCTATTGCAATGTGAAGTAGATGAGCAGTGAAGTATAGGACGAAATGTGTCCTTTCAGGGTTTTACAGATCCTAGAAAGGTGTCAGCAAAGAGTTCCTTAAACAGGGACCTGTACAAAACAACTTAGATGGTGTGGTCAACAGTTTGTCTATCTATAAGCTATAATTAAAGGGTAAGTTCTCACTGTTCGCTTTTTTCCACATGCCTTGCCAGCTTAGAACTATAGCACAACTAATTGCACCCCAAAAACTTTCATATAGAGCATGAAATTAAAAGTAGCTTCAACATAAAAATTTACATTTCAAAATTAAATCATCCCTTAAAATACTTCACTATTTGGGATTATAATGTCAAACCGATTGACAAAGAAACACTATGCTGAATTCTAACTAGCAGAATTTAACATTCCCACAGTATTCACATTACCATGGTTCCAAGTCAACCACAAAGGTAATTTTGTGGAGGTCCCAAACTCTAAAGAATTAACCCTGTCTAAAACATTTAGCTTCTCAATGACGAGATGCATTCTTTCACAATTAACATCAAGAAACCAGTCCCAGTTCTGCCCAATTAATGGAAAGCAGATGTTTAATTTTGTTATTGATTTTTTGATCCACTTTGCCGATTTCCCAGATTGTCTTGATATCTTTGACTACTTCTGCAGATGAAGCAGCGTGAAAGCAAACATGTCTATTGCAGAGGAATACTGGGAAGAAGATATTTGAACCGTTCTCTGTAGAAAGCTCTGTGGATGGGCGGCTGCATGACAAATTTCACTGTCAATTCCAAGCTCAAGCACAAAATCTAAGCCTAGAAAATTCCTTCTATCTCCACGGAGGACTGGGAAACTGGAGAAGGGCGTCCAACTGATATCTGCTTTGGGAGCAAGTCTACGAAATAGCTTCCAACTGGATTAACTTGTTGGTTGTTTACTATATAAGCAGCCTACTCCAATAGGACATTTTAATACATCTACTGGGATTCCCCTATTGCTATGCCGAGTCAGGATATTTTCAAAAACCTACACAGCAATGACATGAACCAAAGTTTATTGGAAGTTATTTTGAATGAGAAGTTTAAAACGCAATGTTCAGAAAGAATGATTGGCACAGGCCAGAAATGTAAAATGGGTTCTCATTACGTTGCTCTATTCTAACAGAATGCTATTAGCTGTCTACAAATTGCAAACAATATTACCGATGTCATTAGGTACCATCTACCCTGACCGTACTGGCTGAAAGCTGTTTCTTTTGCAAAGGTGTCCCTCATATATAGACTAGTGAGGCTTCCTTTTTTTTCCCTAATGACAACCAAGATGGAACCTATTAAAGGGAACCAATTAAGACAGGATCATGAAAACTGACATCTTTTTTGAAGGTGGGGTCTTTGCCAGCCATATCCTTTTGTTATTTAAACATGTGAAAGGCATAAAAATTTATTAACTGCCCTGACAAAAAGAGGACCTGGCTAGATGGCATTGAAAGCAGAAAAGTCTTCCCCAACACTACTCTATCAAAAAAGTAATCTTCAGTCCCTTACTCTCATCCTAACGAGAATTCTTTCTCCTTTTTAGGATCCAAATGAGAATATTTAGTGCTTTGGGAAATCCAGCACTCCACACCTTTTTATTTACTACTTAAGGATTTCATCATTGTCTGATTATCCCTCTCTATTAGTAACTGCCGATCAAAAAAAAACAAAACTATATTTTGATTGTCACCAGAACAGTAATAGAGAAGGAAATTAAAAAATATATATATTTTCCAATGGGACACTAGATGGGACATTGGATGCATTTAGGAAATTGATGGATTGACTTTGAAGGGAAAGTACAACGTATGTTTAGTTATATTTTCCGTGTGGCAATGATCTCTATTTATTAAAACTGTGATTTTGCTAGTCCTAGGCAAAGAAACACTTAAAGTACACTTTAAATGGTGGTCCCACCAGAAACTACTTTGCTGATGCTCTGTTCATACACTAGGGGGCAAAAAAAATAGTTACTCTCTATTAAGTTTAAAAAGAGTTCCCTTTGAAGCTTACACTGGGCTGAAGACTCTTTTTCAACAACCATGCGACAGTTCTGGGTGTTTAAACAACCAGTTAACAAGCAATGGTGCTATCATGTGTGAGGAACCGTAGTGAGGCACATGCTCCCTATACACAATTATAGGATGGATTTTCTTTGCTTGTGGTAGCTGAACAGAGCAGCTAGGAAGAGAAAGGAAATATAAGTTGCTGATAGGTTGCCAATAAAGTCAGCCTGTTGCTTTGCTCTGCATGAAAGCAGAACCTAAGAATGCAATGAGAAAATATTGTGGCTTCATGTATATACTTAATTATACACAGAGAAGAGTATTTCAAACAATAACACATACTAATAATTTTACTAAATACCATTAAAAGTACTCTAAATTCCTTTTTAATTGATTAAATGGGTTTATGAATAAACCAGTATTTACTATTTCCTCTGCCATTTTATTTCTCAAGTAATGCAAGAACTTTTACTGGCAAGCCCAGAGTTCTATTTACCTTTGATCATCCATAGCGCTGACATTACCATTCAATACAATTCGCCAAAGGTCTGAAGCTATCAATTCCTTCTGGTCGCTGACCGTGGTGATGCTGGGTAGCTGAAGCTCACACGGTTTGCTCTCGGAGAGACTGAACTCACGGAAGGCAACATATGACCGCTGGAGCTCATCCCAGTACTCAAGGCTACACGGGATCTATATATAAAAAAAAAAAATGTTTAATCATGCTTCAGATATTTTCGTTTTAACATGCAAGAAAATATGCAAACATTGCCTTAAAACATGCATAACTTGCCTTAAAAGACCTCAGGGTATTCTAAATAAGTTATTATGAAAAAGAACCTTACATAGAAATCATTATTTACAAGTGAGTCAGGAAGGCAAGATGACTCATAACGGAATATATTTAACAAAGAAGGAACCTAAAATCAAAAGGGCTTAAAACATAAATTAGCTCATCAAGAAGTACAACAAGCTGTATGAAATATCCCATTGTGTTTGAACACAAGAACTTGGCTCTAAATATAAAGCCCCATCTAACCAACAGATACCAATCACTAAGACACCTCTCTCTAAATATTAGTGGATGACAGGTCCTCGCATATTCCAAAGATTCAAACAATTAAGAATGCTAGAGTGTGGGAAGGCTTGAAACTTGCTTGCTTGTCTCTCTTTTAGGATTGTATTACTGTCTGCCCACATTTCCCACAGTGACACCGAAAAGAAAGGGCAAAATCTTTTTTTAAAGACTATATAAAAACAATACATTTATATTTGTAATCTTTTTCAATTAAAAAAAAGTAAAAATCACATGCAAACACATTTCAATTCATGTCGTAATGCACATTACTGCATATGATTTGGGTGAGAACCCATCGAAATGAACCCAAATGAACCATCGAAACAATTACTGTACCTCCAAACCAGGCCTGTGGTGTCGGTTCAAAAACCCTTTGGGCCTAATTTATTAAAGCTCTCCAAGGCTGAAGAGGGTAGCCTTTCATCAGTGAAGCTGGGTGATCCAGCAAACCTGGAATGGATCTCTTGAAAGTCATTTGCTATTATTCGCTGGCAAATTTTTTAAAACCTGTACCAAATCCATTCCAGGTTTTCCAAAATGTAAACCAGTAAAGTTTATGCCTAAATTTTAAACTAAAAATATAAAAAAACTTTTCATCTCCATATGGTTTGATGAGGGCTCATTGTACTCTATCAGCATGATACAGTGGAGGCTTTTAGGTAAAGGATAGATATAGTCTGAATTGAAGCTGCCAACAACAGTGCAAGAAGGTAAAATGTTAATACTTGTTATTTTATTATTTCACCAGCTGCTCATTTTAATCTTGCCTACATCTAAGATTGCTTTACATCATCTTGCCTATTCAAATATTGCCTAAAATGACAAATTGGGCCTTTTAATTCTAAGTATTATTTCATTCCCATGCAGAAAGAAGATGCAGATACATAGCCTGAAGCTATACCTTCGTCATTAAATGACACAGATGAGTCCTGAGGATTACATGTTGTGTGTGCTATGTGAAGAGTGATGACTTACTCAACACAGGAGATGAAATCCAGAACTATCTATCTGCTGTCCTTAATGCTGGCTGGGAGTCAGCTGACTGATTTGTCAGCAATTTCAGAATGACAGAAATCAGATGGCCTAAACTTCTTGTACATTAAAAAACAAACAAAAAAAAAAACAGATACACCACACATACCGATTTTAGATAGAACGCATATTATGACATATGGATTTCTCATCCAATGTGTGGTCTATTATATAAAAATGCAGTAGCTCTTGAAGCATATTGTTTAAAAAAATGACTGTAGCTGGAGTTTGTAATTATTCATATGACTTTTGAATGAACCCAGCTAGTCCTGGAATCCATTGCTTATGAGTTTATCATTCTATGCAACACTGCCAGCTTACATTATTGACGAATCATGTCTCCCAAATGTCCTAATTTTGCAAGGACGATGTGGATTCTTAGAATCCAAATGGGGAGGCGTGTAATTGTAGAAGTGGATGGAGTTCTGAAATACAATGGTATTGTTAAAAAAAGGGGTTAAAATGATTTGGATTAGAGCTTTATCAATGTAGTCATCTAAGTAGGATAGCTGCATGATTTCATTTTCCTGAGAACACAGAGTAACAATAGGCATTACCAAGCAGCTATTTCTATTTCTATGTTGTATATTAGTGAACATTTTAGGTTGTTCCATTATATATTTATATATTCTTGGTTTTCTTTTGTCGTGGAAGACCTTTTGAAATAGGCGGTGCTGTGCCTTTTATATTGTAGCAACAGAACATCTATTTTTTTTACAACCAAGGTGAGGCCCCATTTACAGCTTGATGCCCTAGTGTGTTGCGTTAGCGGCCATTACTATTCATTGAGTTAAAGCAATTTCAAGTTAAGTCAATTTAATTGAATTGGCTGTTAATAGACCAGAATGTCAAAAATGATGTGTTGGTGTGTTACAACATGTGTATTCTAATAGCGAGTTTAAAATTCTAGACACGGCAGCATGTATTGCTTTATTGCACGTGCTAAAAAAAAGCTGAACTGTAAATAGTAAAAGACCCAGGTACTGTTTTCAAGCGAGGGCAAAGATTGAAAGGAATTAAACATAATGCAAAACAGTCACCTTTTAAAGATATTCCTAGTACAGCCCTCAGTGACAATTACACTTAAACAAAAAATGACAAAACAAAGAGCGTTATGTGAGTCAATATTTTTGGAAGCACCAGGACTAATTATGGGTGTAACTTCTAAAAATACATTTATCATGTTTCTACAATTGACTGTATTTGTCTTTGTAAACCCACGTTCAGTGGGTCACATTGCTAGCAATAAAAAAAATGTACAACTGTAACTGTTTTAGGAAGATCTTTTTACCACAAAGGTCAGAGAGAAAAGTAGCAAGGCTGCAGACTGTAGTTTGTCATAACACAAGTAACAATGAACCAACTGATAATCACTGTGTCTGAATGTTCCAAGATTCCGCCACCTGTTTAAAGATCAAGGAGGACTCTGATCAGAGTAAATATGGAAAGGCACACACAGCTGGATTGTTTAGGAGAACTCAGCAGCATATTCCTGGAGGAGGTCATTGGTTCTGTTATTGCTTTTATTAATAACCTTCCTATCAAAAACGTAAATCATCTTTAGATTGTGGCTCTCGCAGGGTGGGCTTGCCTTGGAGAGAACATCGTTCTTGTTCCAGGAACAACTACTGTACAACTAAATGTACGGAGAAGACAGGAAGTGTGAGCACTTTATCTCCCTCAACAAGGCCACCTAAGAGAAGTGGAGGCAGAACACAATATCATCTTGTATTAGGTGCAGGACACCAGTTCACGCTGGGATTATGAGCCTGGCTTCCTGAAGGAGGGATAAACTGCTTACACGTTGAGCGAGTGTTTCTTCTCTTCTTTCTGTTCTGTGGCCAGATCCCTTCGAACACAATTCTTCCATGTATTCAGCTAAAGGAAAACAAAACGTCCACATGTCTTGAGACGAGAGGGAATCTTGGCAAACACAGCTGTAACTCAGCACAAGCATTTTTCATATAACACTGATCTTTATCGGATCTGCTGAGGGTAATTCAAAGCTGACAAAAGTCGCATGTCAAAACCTATTCCAATAACTATTGTACGCACTAAGCTAAATAAATAGAAGTAAATGACAAACAGATCTCTGTGGTGAAAAAAAAAGAAAAAAAAAAAAATTCTTTCTGGAGTCAGTAATCGGCTATATAAAACGATCTCCGAACCTAGCTTGTGTGGGGAGCTTTATTTAATAATCCTTGCAGGTTACTTGGATTTTTTTTGTAAGGAGCACCTGCCAAGCACATCTCTTAGTCTTCAGTGCAACACTTAACTCTGCCAATCAAAGCCTTTCAGGAGTTGGAACCTTCCTTGGACTTCCACCTCAAAATGCAAAGATGATATCTTAAACTTCATGAAAAAAGTTATTCCAAATTAGTGGCGATGAAATCTGTATGATCAGTCTATTATGCTTTTGATGAAGTTCCAAATTCACAAATTACTTAAACAGGCCTTATTTTTTTTTTATTTTATTTTTTTAGCATAAATGAGGAAACAGGATCTCCGGTTTATAATTTAAGATTTTATAATGGGCTTATCTTGGTAAAAACAGCACAGGAATACAAAATGCTGAAAGCAGTCTCCATTTTAGACATCTAAATAGTGCCCGAGTCTAATGGCCACTGACCAGGGCTGTGTTTCCTTTTATGTTCTGTGGCTGTTTTTCATTTTTTTTATGTATTACTTTGTTGCATCTACCAGGATGTCTTTGAATAAAACTTAATAAAATGGAGAGCAGGATCTATCTGTGCTATAGTTTTCTCGTAATATACTATGCTGATCTATACAGGCTGGAAATACTAACAGCAACACATAAAAGTATAAATACATAGATAAGAAAAAAAATCCTGCCTACTTTCACTTAACAGAACAGTGCATGCAAATGTATTTGAATTTGTCTTAAGTGATTAGTTTATTCCCTCAACTTAACTGTTCTATGCAATAAAGACATACACAAACCACGTGTTTCTTGCTTGTAGTAGTTCAAGTAGCTCATATCTATACTTAGAATCTCATTGGAGGGAAGAGGTGATGACAGGACTTGGTTTTGAAGACATGAATCTAGTAGAGTAGAGGCGTACTTGCAAAATCACACTCTTTGACCTTTGTCATATTTAATTCACCTTTCAGCATTTCATGGCTGCCAAAGCAGAATTTAGCATAAACAGAAAGGAGAGAGAATTTTACTTTGGAAGTTTTTTAGGAAGCAGTGTACTCAAAACAACTACACAAAATTGAAAATATGCTTTTTTCAGGGCTGCAATATCATATCAACACTGGTTTTTGAATAACCAAAAAAGAAAGGTTTACTAAATATAAAAACCTGAAAAAAGCTTGGAGGTGTATGACCCAGTATTTTCATAAGATCCTGCTGAATCAGGCATTTCTGAAAACCATAAGTCCTAGTGGTAAGCTGCCAAATGATAGCAAGCATTTTTGAAAGTGATGAAAGCACTTTTTGTCACATGATAAGATTAGTGGACATATTAGGATGTCACTGGGGAACGATTTTGAACATTTTTTTTGTTGACTTCAATTTTTAAGATTTTCAATTTTTAAGCTTATGTACACTAAAACAAGTATGCTGTAAGTGCAGTTAGTTTTCTTCTATCACATTCATTTACACACATCACATTCATCACATTCATTTACACACAAGACAGTGTGGTTAGAGGTTGTGCGCTGCTCCACGTAGTGAATAAGCAAAATTTATTTTTCTACTTACACATGTATTTGCTTTCTTTCAGATCATGTCTTGCTATGCTGTTTCTCGCTGTAAGTTTCTAAACAACCCTGATTCTTTTTGTTATATCTGTGGCAGTTTCACCACTCCCAGTCAAAGGGCGAACATCAGCACATTTGTAGAGCAAGCCTATTTGGCATATTTCAAAGTTAAACTTGGTGATCAAGATAAGTCTTTGGCCCCTCATAAGGTGTGCAAACAGTGTGTCTAGGGTTTACGGATGTGGACAAAGGGAACATGTGATAAGATGCCATTTGGTATATCTATGGTTTGGCGAGAGCAAGGAGATCATCAGTAACTGTTACTTTTGTATAGTGAAAACTTCAGGATATGACAAGAAAAATAAATGTAACACAGAGAATCCTAGTCTACCATTGGCTATACGCCCAGTGGCTCATTCAGATAAAATCCCAGTACTGGTTTGCGTTACACTACCCTCTCTTGAAAAACATGATTATGGTGATAAACTAGGTGACAACAATGATGAAGAGTTTGAAATTGAAGAGGACTCTGTTCATAAGGGATTTGATCAGGATGAGTTGATTGATTTTGCACGTCATTTGGGACTATCGAGGCTTCAGAACTAGCAACAAGACTGCGTGAGAAAAACTTACTTGAAAAAGGAACAAAGGTATTGTATTTTCGAACCAGTCTAAAGTACAGCATTTCTGCAGTACTTTAAAACTGACAGTGGCTTTGTGTATTTCCATAACATACCTGGTTTAATGGAGGACTTGGGATTTCCAATCTATAACTCAACTGAATGGCGACTATTCATCGATAGCTCAAAGCGGAGCTTAAAGGGTGTCCTCCTTCACAATGGCAATATATTTGGGTCGGTCCTCCAGTTTCTCTTTGTGAAGTATATGCAGACATTAAGAGAGTCATTGAGTTGTTGCAATATCACCAACACAATTGGGTCATCTGTGTTGACCTTAAAATGGTATGCTTCCTCCTTGGTCAGCAGCGTGGATACACCAAGTATCCCTGTTATCTGTGCATGTGGCACAGCAAAGCTTGTGAGATGCATTGGGTGGAATGTAATTGGCCTCCAAGATCTGCCCTAAAAACAGGTGATCCAAACATTCTACATGAGCCACTTGTTGATGGAAGGAATATTATATTCCCGCCTCTGTACATGAAACTGGGTTTGATAAAACAGTTCGTTAAAGCTTTGCCAACTGAAGGAGACTGTTTCCAGTACCTCATTTTGGCGTTTCCTAGCATGCCATTTGAAAAAATAAAGGCCAGTGTGTTTGATGGTCCACAGATTCGGCAGCTCATCAAAGATGAACATTTCATCAGGACAATGTCAGAAGTCGAAAAGAATGCTTAGTTATCATTCAAAGCCATTGTCAAGGACTTGGAAACACACAAGCAAAAAATTACACATAAACAGTCCAGAAACTCTTGGAGAGCTACAAAATGCTTTGTTGCAGTATGAGGATCAAGGTGCATTTTCTGCATAGCCATCTTTCTAACTTCCCGGAAAACCTTGGTGCAGTCAGTGATGAGCAAGGTGAACGATTGCACCAAGATTTGAAGGTCATGAAAGGACGGTATCAGGGTAGATGGGATGTACATGACTGATGATGGCCGACTAGTGTTGGAGCATCCGGTGGGATTGTCCTAACACTGAACACTCCAGGAAAAGCTATAACCGTATTTTTCAAATGTTTTACTGTAAAAAAAATGCCATAGAGTACCAATAAATCCTTTGTATGAACAAAAGAAATTCAAATAAACAGTACATTCAAGTTATTTCATTATTTTTTCATTCTATGTAAAATTTTTATGTTTTTTGACAAAATTTGCGGGTACCCTATAATGTAAAAACTGGATGTGATAACAAAAAACTGGGGTCATTTTTGGATTTACCCTCTACAAATTAGTAAAAAAAACAAGTGTAAGATTTAACTCAACAAAAAATGCGTTCCCCAGTATAATTGTGAACCCAAAGAAGAAAAATGTCATGAGCACTTGGAGTTGGGGATCTCTCACTGCTTTTCAGTCTCACTGAGAGATCTGTTTATGTATAGGCAGGCTGCAGACAGGGAGTCTCCATTGGTTCCTATACTAGATATGTGTGATAAAAGGAAAGACAGCTAACCAAACAGAGAAAACTTTGTGTGCTACTACTTGTCCTATTCAGCGGAATAGGAACAGTTGTGAATCACCTAGTGAATGCGCTTGCAAGCTGTTGCAGTGGATCGTGGTGAATTTGCTTTTCCTTCTTCACCTCTTCAAATAATTTTTTCTTTACAGTAATTCTGAAAGGCTTAGCTTTTCAATAGAGCATGGGTGATGTGCGCTGAGCGTAATTTGAAGTCAACCCAAACAAAACTAACTTCACAATGTAGAAGCCGTGCTTTATTTCCAAACTGAAGTAGTCTGGTATATAAATTCAAACAGTACAGAATGAACAGGTTGTATGCAATTTAATTCCTGTTTCCAGTTTCTGTTACTCAGTTCTTTCTAAGCAATACAATCAAAACTAGAGCGTCTTCTAGCTACAGCTTCTGTGATCATATTGTAATCCTTCTATAGTAAGAACATTAACCCTTAGTAGCCCATAGTATTTATATATGCTACCCACAAACTTCTTTCAACTCTCTTTTGTAATTCATCATCTGTAACCTTTTGAATGACTAATATACTAGTAACAGAAAAGGCCCTGATATCTAAAACAATTCATAAATACCTTTCCTTATGATGCTTTTGTGTACAGTCTCTCAAAATACATTGTTACTTTCCTGGCACTGTAAGCCACATATAATATATTTATAAATTATTTTGCAGCCATGAGAAGTGGTGACAGCTCTGCGCTGGTCACCCATGTCTTGCCTCGTTACAACATACGCTACCTATGTACCGAGCAGAATTCCCTGTGCTGATAGCCATCCGTCCCTGTCCAAAGTACACACATCATAACCACAACTAACATATCCCGCACAACTTCCATTTGCTACTTGTCTTCTGTAGAACATAAGATAAACACATATTTCTTATCCTAACCAGCATCTAAGGTATAATAAAAAAAACATAGTAATGTCACATATATGTCATATTTGCCCTAAAAAACATAAAAAGGGGAGAGAAAAACATTTATCTCGAACAAATAGAAGCCACAAAATCTCCTCCTTTGTAATATTGGAACCAGTTGAGAAACCGCAAGAATTCAAGTGCAGGAAATCATGATTTTATAACATTTTAATGTGATCTACTCCTGGGAACCGGAGCTAAGCGAACACCATTCTGCTCAGGAAAACATTCCAGTGTGTAGCTGCTGTACAGTGAAATGTAGGGTACAGCTGTGGATTCTTCACCTGTACTGGCCCACTGGTATTGTGGCTGTGCTGCGTCAAGATTGCCTTCCTGTCCGGAAAGCCTTCTAAGTACAAACACGAATCCCAGCCCAGGTTTTATTTTCCCTTGGTATTTCTACACGGTAATTTAAGAGCCCTGAGAAATAGGTTTTAACCTTTTCAATGAAATATGTAACTATTTTTCTTTATTACAGTCTCATGTTCTTCTACTTTCCTTCCCTCATTTCTAAAATAATAATAATAATAGAACTGGTGACCCGGCTTTATCAGTTTATCAGTCCAGCGGTAAGCAGAGTAATATGCAGGTGTGCGATAAAAAATGGACATAAGGTTTCTTCTTTTCTTTATCTGAAAATCTTATTTAAAAAAAGAAGAATGTGAATTTTAGTTAAAAGTCACCAGCAATGGAATACCATGCAATTTCTACATTTAGTAAGGGATGTGCAAAATATTATTTTTCAGACTGCAGGGTCAAATAATATTACTCCTGCTACTATTATATATTAACTAGAGTAAATACTATTATTATTTCTTCTATTTTATTGGTATATCTACTACTAACTCTCTTAATAGCATGCTAAAAGATATCCAGGGCTTTAATAAAACTAGAACTTAGCTAAGCACTTAGTGGAAACAACTAATCCATAAAATACAAAACACTGCTGCAGTCAAAATGATAAATTAAGCCATTAGTTGTATGCAAGCAACACAGCATACTCACTAAAGGTTTACATTTTTAACTCAGCATTATGTTTAGTTACCCTATTCCATTTTGACAGTATTCTGGAGGTATGGAAACCTTTTGCAGTGTTTATTAGAGAAGGAACTGTAAACTCCTTGCAGTTTCTCGTATAACATAAATCAGATATGTACTGCATTCAGTGCAGCTGCTCCATCACTGCCGCCAATCGGACCCAACACTATTTAAACATAGGCATCAGAGGGCAGATCCTCTAACCCCACATGCAAGGTGACCTGTAAAATCTTGCTGCAGTGAAACAAAAATGAGCAGATTATTGGGAAGTTGAAAATACAAAAATACAGTAAGCAACATTGCATAAACTTTCTACCACTTCATTCCAACTAATCTGAATTCACTAACATGTGACCTTACACAGTCTCTCCCCGAAAAGAAGACTGGTGGTCCATCTTTATGTCTTAAGTGCCGCCTTGTATTAGAACATTAATAACCTGTGCAAACAAGCTTATAAAGGCCTTCCTAGAACTAGATATTTTCCACATATTATTAAAAAATAAACCTGATAATAAACCTCTGGCTGGGGACTTCATATTACCAAAGCATTTCTCCTTCCCAATATAACATAATGGAATATTTCTCTTTTACTGAGAAAGTCCCAAAAACTTTAGTTAGCTGTAGTTAGTTCCTTTGCAATTAAAGCACAGGTAAAAAACAAATTAGTAACTCTTATAAACTATATGAGATGTTAACAAAGGTAGTACTGCTGTTCTCACACAAATTTTTGAGACAAAAAACACTTTTTTTTGTTAAATAAATTGCAAAAACAAAAGGTTTGTTTCTCCCAGCATCTATCTTTTAAATAGGCTGTGAAAAGCAGACTTATTTCTTTCTGCTTAGAACGAGCATTTTTTAAGGTTTAGTAAACTGAATGTGTTTTCTAGACTAAAGGAGCTCCATTTACTGAACAATCATTAATAAACAGGTATAACCTTCCTTTCAACCCGCCTATGTAAACCGTACTCTTCTGTGTGCTGTGTGGGCAATGCTCTGGAAACCCACATCTGCCGTGTATTTACAATACATAAGTACAAATCACTCTGCCAAAAGTCTCAGCCTGGAGCGTCCATCTGTCACACAGAGGCGAATGCATTTCCATGATGCTGACGACCCTGGCAAGTCCACCTCTGCTGGAAGGGTGAATAATAATGTGGACACCTGTCCCCTACAAGCAATAGACTTCTTAACTCTACATCTAAAACCAAATTGAAATGAAGCCCTCTAAGACTTCAATGTGTTGCAAATGTTCCAAGTAGGGAAAGAAAAATAAAAAAATATATAAAATGAACTCTATATACCATCTTGGTACCTACAGTTCACACAAGTACCAGAAAGTCTCAGACATGTGAAACACCCTCTTTTGAACATGCAACTATTTTTAATTATTGTTATTATTATTACCATTACTAAATAATTATATAGAGATGACACATTGGGCCTGACTTATTAAAGCTCTCCAAGGCTGGAGAGGATACACTTTCATTAGTTAAGCTGGGTGATCCAGCAAACATTGAATGGATTTCTTAAAAATCATTTGCTATTTATTAGCAAATGTTTTCAATGTTGGACCAGATCCATTTTAGGTTTTCTGGATTGTCCAGCTTTACTGAGGAAAGTGTATCCTCTCCAGCCTTGGAAAGCTTTAATAAATATGGCCCATTGATGCAGGAGTTTGGTACACTGAGCCTGATTTATTAAAGTTCCCCAAGACTGGAGAAGACAGACCATCATGAAAAAACCTGGGTGATGTTTTCAATCCTAGACTAGATCTATTCCAGATTTGTTGGATCACCCAGGTTCTCCCATGATAGTTTATCTTCTCCAGACGCATTGGGCCTAATTTACTAAAGCTCTCCAAGGCTTGAGAGTATACACGTTCATCAGTGAAGCTGGGTGATCCAGCAAACATGGAATGGATTTGGTCCAGAATTCAAAACTTTTGCTATAGCAAATGATTTTAGGAAATCCATTCCAGGTGTTCTGGATCACCCAGCTTCACTGATGAAAGTGTATCCTCTCCAGCCTAAATAAGCCTAAATAAATCAGGACCAGAGGGTCCTAATGGTCTCAGAATTATGTGCCTACCATAGTCATATTTTAATGTCCTTAACATAGTCTAAAACAATTTTGGGAGGAAATGACTACAATGGTAAGTTAGAATGTTTTAATCTAGACTGTCACAAGGTGGTTTCTGCTTAACCTAGGCCAAGCATTATTTTTTTGAATCATAGTTGCAGCAGGATAACCAGAATTGAGTGGACAACAGACGCACACAAATGTTAATTAAATATATATTTATGATATATAAGACATTTAATTCACTGTATCCCTCTCTTTATGTGTGCAATTATTATGCATATACTTGTTTATCACACCCCCAAGTAGGAAAGATGATGGCTTTTTGTCATCTCCTTTGCCGTTTTTTTCTGTACTACGTGCTGTCTATTCTGCAGCATCACAGAAGATAATACCACTATTAAAAAATTAATAAAGGTAATTGTTAACATACAATTCAATATTATATTACTTTGTATATTGGCCATATATATATATATTAGGGCAAATACTTACGTATCCTGTTGCCTGTGCATTAGGTAACAATCTAAACTCTGAAGTTCACTGAACTGACACTTCTGGGAGTGTCAACCTCCTTGCACCCTTTTTTTTTTTTTTTTACCTTATCAAGGTCTCAACACATTACAGGATACAGTGACATAAAGGGCAGCAGTAGGAACCAAAGAGATCTGCTGGGAACCCAGGGTTTTGCTATTCTCAGAAGTGTTTATTTCTCTGCGGACTTTGGAGGAAGACTGACAGTCAATGGAGCGATATATAATATTGTATATAGTCCTATTTAAAGGATATGTCTGCTATATCAAATAGATTTTCAATATCACTTTACAATGGATAATGCAATCTTTTTATTTCCTTAAGTTGTTCAAAGTCTGGCTCAGTACATCCGATAATTCATTCTTTAACAAGCAGCATGCAAATAAGGGCCCGGGAGTATGGAAAAATCCTTCAAATTCCAATTTCTTCCCCCAAAAAACAATTGTACACTAACAAGATCCCTAGCACAGCTTTACAAAACTGACTTCCAACAGGACATTTTTCTACATTCAAAAGAATGTGCACAGCTGTGCAAACAAACAAATATTGATCAGTTGTTCCAGAGTATCACTGTGTGCTGTGCTACATCATAAATTACAAAGTACAAGTCATTAGGCACTGCATCAGATTGGGACTAATACATTCAACTATGTGCTGAAAGTCCAGACCACAGGAAGGATTTTTTCCAATTTTAAACAAAGAAAACATTTACCTGGTATTTGCATCACCTGTAGTTTTAAGTACATTAACATTTTTTAAGAAATTCTGTTTTTGGTTTATATAAAACCAGATTAGGGAATAATCGGTTCATAAATAGTCTGTGGTCCTATTTAAAACACTAATAGCTTTATCCAATTCCCATAACAAATTCCTATTAAAATGGCAAGTTCAGATATTTAAACTGTTGCTAATTTTGACACCTTACATTAGTTAGTGTTGTGCTGGATGACCAACTTGATTATATCTGAGAATATTGCCAATAGCAGACTTCCCTTGGCCTGCTTTTCAAAAGTTTTACTGATAACTGTTGTGAGGTTAGCATTCTGGCCTTTGCAGTGCTGGGTCCCAGGTTTGAATGTCGGCCAGGACACTATCTGCATGGAGTTTTCAGTTTCTCCCTGTGTTTGCATGGTTCTACAGGTTCATACACTCTTCTTCACAAGCTACTGAATATGAAACGTGAATGTCGCTTAAGTATAATCTAAATTAAGGTTTAAAAAAACAAGCTATATAGGGTGGAGGGGCTTTTTGCTTTTCTTGCATAACAAAAATAAAAAATCGTAGAGACCACCAAAATTCCTGTAAACACTCTTATCATCTCTTGTCTGGACTACTGTAATATCCTCTTCTCTGGTATTCTACTAACCCGACTCCCTCCTCTGCAATCTATTATGAGTGCTGCAGCCAGAATTATCCATCCTTCTCACCGCTCCTCTTCTGCTGCATCTATTTAAAGTTCTCACAGTTCTTGTCCCACTTACCTTTCTGACTTGGTAGGAAAATACACCCCTAGCGGCTTATTTCACTCCTCCAATGACCTTTTAATGACTTTCTCACTCATAACCTTATCACGCACACGGCTCTAGGACTTTTCTAGAGCTGCCTCGACTGTCTGATATGGTCTTCTTCATCCTATTTCGCTTACTCCTACTTTCTGCTCCTTAAAAAAGGCCCTTCAAACTTGTCTTCCCGTCTCCTAAACCGTCACTACTTACCCACCATTCCATATCCCCCCTCCTACTGTATGCTGCTTTCCCACCTCTTAGATTTTAAGCTCTTTACGGCAGGGGCCTCTCCTCCTCCTTTGTCACTGTCTGTATCTGTCATTTGCAATCCCTATTTATTGTACAGGGCTGAGCAATATGTTGGTGCTATATAAATCCTGTTTATTATTAATAGTAATATTAATAATAAGTAAAAATTTACCAAACACTACATAGACTAACCTGCAGAACATCTCCCAAGTCAGCAGTGCTGATGTCAGGGTCCTCAGTGGTGTTAAAAGGCACAGGTGTTATTCTGACCAATGTTAGAACTCGGGGTTCAGGGTATTTCCACACCATCATCCCTGGACTATCCTCTGTCTCATTGTAGAACACCACTTCATGAGCATTGGGAATCTTGTGTGCATCTAGATAGTAAAATGAAGGAAAAATTGTACTGAAAAAAAAGAATTGAACAGCTATACTAATACTAGAATGGAAAAAAAAAAAAAATATATATATATATATATATATATATATATATATATATATATATATATATATATATATATATATAAAAACTGAATGAATAAAACACAGAATATGAATAAAGACTAAAATTTTACACTGACAATATAGAATTATTTTTTAAAAATTTTAAACGATTAACCCACCATTTTCCAGGATAGAGATAGGTGCAGAAGACCAAGTGATATATATATATATATGTGTGTGTGTTTCTAGTATACTGTACATTGTCCCAGATATGCAAAATCATTACATACACAATTTAAACATGTATTATAAGTTAGAAATTTAATAAATGGAAAAAATGTTAGAATTTTAAATGTTAATGTTAACAAATTAAGAACAGAAAAAACAATCATTTTTTAAACCACAGATATTTCCATGGCAAATGTTTTTTGGTTAGGTATTTAATGTCAAAACGACAAGAGAAAGAAAACTAAATGGAATCGGCAATAACCAGACTTCATACAAATTTTTTTGTTTTGAATATAGGTAAAACTTTTGGAAGGTTTTTTTATTGATTCGTATATCCCCACTGGGAAGATTTCTTTGTTTCAGTTTTGGATGCACAAGGTCAGAAAAACAAGAACTCTCTACAAAGCGGCCAGGAAGAATGACAACTTTTTTTGGTAAAATGGGGGGGGAGTGATTATTATTAAACTTTATTTATGAAATCGAAATTCGGAGATTTATTTTAAAGCTGTCCTGCTGACCCCTAATTTCTTGTCCTGAAAACATTCTATCCCTTTCCCAATTTTCCAATCTATTAAAATAAATAAAAAAACTAATAAACTTTTGTCTTAACTTTCTTACCAGCATCCTTAATGTACTGAAAAAGGCCTGTCCTCAGGTCATCAGAACTGTGTTCTGTCTTACAGGCAGAGGGTCTAACGACAGCAGGTGATACCGGGAGAATAAGCTGTTCAGGACCCGATGTGCTGGATCCAGATTCTTTCTTTAGGTACTCTTGGAAGAGTTCACTTAGGAGCTTTAAACAATTCAGGTTTTCCTGACCCCAAAAAACCTGGAAAGAAAACTTTATTAGCCATGGAAAGGTATAAAAAGAAACCTACAGCTCAATCTGGAAGTTATCTAAACAGCATTTATTCACATTGATTATATATTTTATTTGGCAGCATCTGATCCATAGTTCATGAGAAATGTTAAAAGGAAAGAGATAACTTCCTCCGACTCGTGTTCACGGCACAGTATTGCTATTGTTTTCAGTCC
Source organism: Pyxicephalus adspersus (assembly GCF_032062135.1). Classification (NCBI taxonomy): domain Eukaryota; kingdom Metazoa; phylum Chordata; class Amphibia; order Anura; family Pyxicephalidae; genus Pyxicephalus; species Pyxicephalus adspersus. Next base: position 21,667,318 of record NC_092862.1, read on the forward strand.
TGCTTAATATCAACACAGATAAAGTATCCCATGAATTAAATGAAACACATTACTATTATCTTGAAGGCAACCAAGATGCCCCCTGTGAAAATTAAACAAGCAGTTTTATGAAGCGTATTGTACATGTGTTTTACTTCTTAGGGAGTGTAGTGTAGTGTTTTGTAGATAATTCATAATTAGAAGCTATTTTTTAAACAGACTTTTAATTTTAGCTACAATTGCAAAATTTCTAAAAAAAAGAGATTGAATTAAAATAAGTCAGAACTGCAATACACTAAAAATACCTATCATTCACACCTTAGACCATATAGAACAAGGATAACATTACCCTAAAACATATATTTCATCTATATAAGTGCTGCAAGTTGTAATTAATAAAATTATATGTAATTTACTCCTTTTTGGTGAACACAACCATTCCCAGGATTCCCCATCACTGCCCATACACAGATCATAGTTGGGTTCTTTAACTTCCACCTCCACTCCACTCCAAAATATGTCTCTTCCTATCCCCTCCTGGAAAGTGCTCTCATTATTTCTTGCCTCTTCGTAATTTGTATTTCACTAACTAGGCACTTGCCTCTGCAATATCATCTACTGCTCATCTATCTAATCTCTCCATTGGCTTACATTTCAATTTTAAGCTAAACCAAGCAACTTGCCTACATTTCACAGTTCCTGCTCTCGTTATATTTTGGTACTTTTAAAAAAGAAACATAATCTGTTCAATATGGTAATGTAATTTTAAGTACTAAAGATTGAGTAAGCATCGCCAAATAAATGCCAGTAACATAAAAATGTGCATAGAACAATATTCCTGCGTGAGGCTACAAATTTGTGTCGTTCTGCACATGCCCTGCACCATCACAAACTGAGTGGAAGTGCTCCTTAAAATATTAGGGACAAAAGAAGTAGTTTAAGATTTTAATGAATTTGATAAGGGGGAAGAATTTAGTAACCTATCACCCCGCCCAATGAAAGTAGGAAGTTATGTGGTATAAATTATATTAACATTTCCATAAAAATGTTCATAGTAACTTTAATAAATATACCAATAAATATTATTTTAACATTTTAACACTTGAATGCTCAGGTAAAACCAACAAAAAACATTACATTTTAAACATGTCTGAATCATGAAATGTACTGTATACAAACATTTGTTTTTCAAAACAACTTGATGGTGATGGTTTAAATGTTCCTACGCATTTCACAAGGCCAAACCTGCTTCTTCAGGGGAAGTAGTTTAATCGATTTTAGTCACTATCATTATGTTTATTCACGGTTATACACAATAATTCAGTAATCTTTAATTTCAGAACATACTGACCTGCAGTACCCCACATCTTACATCAAGAAGAACTTTTGGAGAAGACTGGGGAAGGCTTGGATTTCCGCTATGTTTGCACCAGTTGGCATTCAGATTTACTGAACCAGAAACTGGACCAATCAGATTTCTGCTTCTCTCTTTTAGGCTAGTTTTCAAAAGAAAATCACTTATATTCAGCATGAATGATGCAGCAGAGATTGTATCTATGAAAAAGAATCAAAAACACAGATTACATATTTGTTCATTTAAAAAAACTGCACAGATTCTTTGCAGAAGAAATAATATGAAAAGCAAGCACAAGCTAGTAAGCCTATGCACCCATCAACACTTTCCATGCACATTGCTGTACTTGGCAATAAAAATTCTATTATTTTTTATTGAATTGTATTTTATTCACCTAATGGTACCTGTTAATGCGAGAGAGAGAGAGAGAGAGAGAGAGAGAGAGAGAGAGAGAGAGAGAGACAGACAACAACACTTGCTCTGCCACAATCAGCAACCTTTCTAAATACAGCAGAGAGCTCTGCTTTGACAATATATTCAGACTTCTAATGTTGGCAAAATGTCAGCATTGATAGACTTCAGTTTATATTTCTGTGTGTTGATGTACAGTTAAAAGTAAGAAGGAGATCCCAGACTTGGTAAACTCAGTAGATCTGACATGTGGCCTGGTGCTAGGAACATTGTGAACTGTTCAATTTTTGTATTTCACAGTTATTAGTGCTTTCAAAGCTCCTTTTATTGCGTTTACCCCAGAACCACAAACTATTTGTCACCACAAAGTTCTGATATGCAATCTTAATAACAGAAATATATCCAATTGATTGTGACAGTGTGCTAGGTTGACAATTGATTGTCTATATTATGGTAGACAATCAATGTGGTTAAAGGGTAATTCCCAAATGTTATCCATCAAGCCACCATAGTCATCAGTCTGGTCTATATAAATCAGAGGTATATATGGTGTGTGTGTATATATATATATATATAAATAAAAAATAACCCAGAATCAATATTCATTTACTTTCTCTGGCCTACTTGATAAGAAAGACCTGATAATGTCCGCGGTGGTCTTATTCTCCAGATAAGTATTACCTCAAACAGATTTAAATCATTGTTTTATTTAAACTAGATGTTCATGCATTTCCCTAGATGGTAACTGAATTTTATGGTATCATATATAGAACTGCACAGACCTTTGTGATATCAGTTTATCCACTGACCTCATGAAATCAGATCACTTGGAAAAATATGTTCAGAAAGTGGCCTGGGGGACACAGGCACAAACAGATGGTTCAGGTTTCCAGAATAATAACAAAAGCCATATTAGAAATATAGAAATCATAACGGAGTTGTATAAAAGTTAAGACTTATCAAGCTATGGTTGTTGTTGTGGCCTATATATAATTCTATAATTCTGATCAAGAAGACCGGCCTAAGGACACTATGCTTGTTCCTAAAGGTAAATAAAAGGGGGAAAAGATGGGGGGGTTATCTTGGTGATGCATGTCTGATGAAGGAGTAGGAGTGAGCCTTTGCAACTCATATCCTAAAAATGTAAGCTCATTAATTGCACAGATAGGATAGGCTTCTATTTAAGCATGAATGTCTGGGGATGTTTTAATTCTATGGGTAGCAAAGTGGCTCAGAGTTTAGCAGGTACCAGGTTCGAATCTCAACCAAGACACCATCTGCAAGGAGTTTGCATGTTCTCCCTATGTTTTTGTTGGTTTCCACAGTGTATTCCCGTTTCCCCCCACATTTCAAAAAACATTCAGTTAGGTCAATTAGCTTCCCCTCAATTGACCTTAGACTGTGTTAATAACATAAGGCTATGGTAGGGACATTAGATTGTGAGCCCCTTTGAGGGACAGCTAGTGACGTGACTATGAAACTCTGCATAAAATGTTTGTGCTATATAAATACTAGATATTAATATTAAAATTCCCTACATTGTAAATGTAGTTGGTTGGCATTTTGTGGAAGATCAAATACTTTAAATGTATCTAAATTCAAAACTATATAAAGTGCATATATAATACCCCTATTAGGTTTTTTTAGGCTGCCTTTGCCCTTCTGGAGAGAGTTTCCCCTACTTCTTGCTATCTTGACAACTCTAAAATTAATCATTTTTTCCCCTCATCTTTTTTTTCTTGATGACAACAGTCCCCATGACAAATAAAGGGGTAAAGCTTTCTAGCAGGGACACAGACTGCAATAAAAACTCAGCAGAAGATCTAGAGCCGCATACACACTTGATATTATAGTCGTTGGAAAGGATCTTTCACGATCCTTTTCAATGATTAAGCACTCCAGGATGTATGAAAGATGCTGTACATACAGCACCGTTCTGCTCTATAGAGAGGGGTGGATTGACACCCCGCTGTGCGCTCTCCCCTTGCATTACGATCGTTCGTCGTTTATCGTTTGTGGATCCGCCGCCAGGGCGGTCATTCGGACAATGAACGTCGCGCGCTGTACACACTACAGATATCGGCTCTGAGCTGATTAACGGGCGAGAACCATTGGAAGTGTGTACGTAGCTTAAGACTTTCTTGTGATATCTTACGATTTACAAAAACAGGTTTTTCAGGTCGTACACATTAATGATTTGCTTGTACACACAACTTCTATCTTGGAATGATGAATAATTTGATAAAATAGATTATGTTTTTATGCAGATGCTTAGAATACTAGTGTGATGTCGGTATAAATAGAGGCACACAAGGGAGGACTATGAAGTATTAAGCGAAATATTACCGCAGCATTAATTTAAAGTTATTCCGTTTACTTTGCCAACTCATAAAATCATGTGTGTTGGCAACATTTACTATACAATGCATGAGACGAAAGCTAAAGTTTCATCAAAGCAATCAAAGTCAATATTTAAAATATTAAAAATATTTATATTTTAGACTTTTCTTGCTACTCGCCACTTGCTAAAGTAGTCTAAAGTTGTGGAACCAGTTAAACACTGATAATTTAACATACTGGGGACTTTATAAAATAGGTGTGTTGAATAAAAAAATAAAGTTGCATGGCAAATTAGTGAGGGCTGGGGCTGGATCTCAGTTTTGCTTTTGGCTTTGTTCACACTGGTGGTGAGGTTGCGGTGTGTTTACTGCTTCCTCTTGCCAGGGAACCGCTGCCTTTCATGAGAAGCTACATGTGGTTTCTCCCCATGGCACCTCCACAAAGAATGAATAGGGGCAGCAGTTAGCGGTACTAGTAATGCTCACTGCCACCAGCTGCAAAATCTGCAGACACTGGTTCTCAGAACCAGCACCAGTTCCCCGTGGGGAACCTCACAGGATCGCTTGATCCTGAAGCAGCTTTGAATCTGCTCCTAACTTTTGGTATTTTGGGTTAGCCTTTGAGCCTTTTACCTGTGACAGTCCTATTTCAGGGATCCTGGCAAAATGTTATTTACTGTAGTTAAATTTGTTTGAGCTTGACAAAATACACAACATTGCATTAAAGTGTATGTAAACCCTACCCTGTGTTCGGCATAGTAATGCAACACATTATATTAAATGATAGTAAAGCTTTGGCAGTCTCCTATCCAGAGATCCTGAGTCAGTCTTCATGTTGCAGAATGGCCTTGCTATTAGCAGTAGCATTGACAGGCTGGTCTAAAAGAGCTATTAGGTAGCCCAAAGCCAACCATGCACAAGGCAGTCTGACCACACTACTTCTAAAGGGGAGATAGATGCTTAGAGTTGTTTATGTGACATAAAGGACTAGGACCGTCTTTGTTTGGGTCTGCAAGTAAGAACATTTATTACAGATTTAGCAAAACCAAATAAACCAGCCTTAACATTCTGTAAATAGTGATACAAGATGCCAAACATACAGAAAAATAGATTTCTAGTTTACATACACTTTAACATTAAATACACACCGAGATTCCTTTTTTAAATTATACATAAGTGTGTCATCCCCACAGGTAGCAAAGAATCACAATTAATAAGGAAGAAAAAAAATGAAATGTGGCCTGGTTCAGTTTTATATACTGCTGATGCTGTGGTAAATGGAGAGGTCATAATAAGCTGACCATTATTCAAAATTCGTTGGCTACAAAGGCTAGCTCAATGTGAGCTTACTGATTAGATATTCTATCCTAACAAAATAGCAGCCTGTGTGGATCCTGAATGTGCTCAAGTTATGAACATAACATTAGACAGATTTAGTGGTATTTACAATCTTGTAGCACTATATGTTCCTGCTTACTGCAGGCACAGCAAATTCAAGTTTAAGACAATTACCAAGTGTTCCCCCGTCCCCCATTGCCAGCATAATAGTCAGGCAAGCAGTTGTATCACCATCAATATCTAAACCCACCACAACCTGCACCATAAATGCAAAAAAACTAAAAAAAAAAATTAAATAAGTTTTAGAAATCTACAGAACAAAAACATCTTGCTGAACCTTTGATATACGAAAACTGCAGCACTTCAACAAGGCAAGAACTCCCATGTAACATTAGATAAGCCCTCGTCCTTGTGCCAGTTGGACTGGATACATGTGGTACACTGTTTACATGTCAACGAAACCCCAAGTGAAGAGTATTTTGCACAGATTTGTGATCCCTGATACATGAGACCTGTTATATCAGGCATAAAAGCATTACTTGGCATGAGTGCTCTTCTTCCCAAACTACAAGTGTTCCCAAAGGCAAAATTATTCAAACACAATAAAAAAAATATCTCTTGAAACAGAGACAATGAATAAAATTGCATTTTTCATAAAAATGCAACTCTATGCCAACATTATAAGCCAACTCTATTTAAATCAGCAGCTCTGGATAAAACCGATTAAACTCCGTCTCATATAACCATGTTGCCAAAGAGCACAAAACGGCTTACAGCAAGTGTTACAACTTCATGATTCCTCTAAATCAGGGCTTAAACTTTATCTGCCTAGACCTAAACGATTGCAGCAAATCAGCTCTGCTTCTTTATTAGAAGAATAATTCCTTATAAGCGATCATAGCTTACAGAACATTTTATGAAAAACTCATGAAAAAAAAGCATAGTTTACTTTAGTAGTAAAGCAATAATATTAAAATTAGGTAGCTAAATTATTAATGCAATGAACTGAAAATTATGTATTAGAAGAGATCCAGAATATTTGGTGTGGTGACTAATATGGCAGAATACCACTTAATACTATATAGCTCCCCAGTTAGTACATTTTATGGTATGCTGGCAGCATAGGTGGCAGCAAACATGGAGACTTCCTATATCTGTAATATTACCATTATGATAACAAAATTTATGGCTTAGGGGTTTGTAAATCGGGATGAATTTCACATCCCAAATTGGGCCCTCTCATTAACATTTCCTGGGGAGCCAAGTCATTTCTGGTTTTAGGCATCAATTATAGTTCCTAGCATTACCATCTTTTTTTAACATTTCATTGGTATATATATTTTTTTCCATACAAATTTATTAGGATCTACAGTGTTTTTGTGTTTCTTTATTTCAGGACATTAGTAAGTGTGGAAAAAATATTGCAACTTTTTACAGCCAGGGCAAAGCTTCAGCAAAATGTTCATTCATATTCAATTTTGCTGCCAATCTGATAAAAAAAAAATTGTATGAAACTTTCAACTAAATTAGACAACCTTGAGAAACTCTGTTGTTGGCTGGGGTTAGTTCAACGTTGTAAAATGACAATGTAACGTAACAGCATACCTTACAAAGTATTGAGATGACAAGTGACACCTTTCTGCACAATGTATGTAGGCAAGAACAACACGTCATGCCTCAAATTATGCAGACGATAAGGAAAAAAAAGATGAAACTTTCTTTAAGGACCCACACAGGAAGGTGGAATGGGATGCCAGGTCAATGTACATGGTCGCTGGGTCCTTAATGCTCCTGTGTTAGTGTCTGCGATTCTGCAGTTATCCTGCAGACTCTGACTGAGTGGGTAAAAAATGTTTGCAAACAGGTTTAATGGAGAAACAAGTTTTTCAGACTCATTAAGAACCACTCTAGTCTCTAGACCACCCTTCCTCAAAGCATTTACCCGGTAGATCTCTCAAAATTTCCAAGTCCTGAGGGACTCCTGCTAAATCCAAAATGGTGTCAATGGGAAAAAAATCCTTATATTAGAAGTCATCTGGAAGAATGTTCCCCTTACAGTGATGGTCTGAATGCAACCCTAAAGACAGATACAATGATCTCTGCTGCTGGCTCTGAAAAGTGGCTAAAGAACTATGCCTGCACCAGCAAATGGGAGTTCAACCATCCACAGCTCAAAAAACTCTTAGAAACCTTTGGAGGAACCCCGGTTGACAATGGCTGCTCTGGACAGGTAAACTCTGTTGATATTATTCATAGCTCCTCTGGTTTAGGTGTTGGTTGGACAAACCTCTAATAAAAATATGCCTTTTACAAGCAATCATCTCTTTGGGACAATAGTTAACAATATTATAAAAAATATATTTTTTTGCCTCAACTTAAGCCAAACGTTCCAGCAGCAAGGATGGCTTCCCCAACACTTTTACCATTTGCAGCCAAACTAGGTGTCCAGATCCTCCAAGCTCTCTATCATTACCATTTTTTTAATTGCCCAGGATTCAAGCTAGTAAAAATGCAAGCCAACATGTTTTCTGATTGAAGCACTGTACTGTCTCTGCAAATTAATCCACATACAATATAGTAAAGAATAGAATCATGTCAAAAGAGGCTGCATCCAGCACAAAACTTCTGCAAGAAATCTTTTCAGCCTGGCTGGACAACTTTTTTTTAATTTCCTGTTTGCAAATATATATGTGTTGGGACTAAGCCTTCCTGCTCTATCTATTGGATGACATGATAAAATGGATGGCCTAATATTGACTTTCTTTAAGCTAGTATGTACAGAAATGAGCACCATAAGATGAAGAGATTCTGGAACACTCAAGAGGAGATCTTGATGCACGCACAAAAATCATTAGCTGTGCACGTTTTGTTTATATTATCAGTTTACAGAATGGACAGCAGCACGGTGGCTCAGGTGGCTCACTCTGGCCTTTGCAGTGCTTGGACCCAGCTAGCTATACACTTTGCAAAGTTTAAGATCTATTAGAATCCGGGTAGACAGACAGATAGATAGATAGATAGAGATTCAAAATTCCAAAAATGTGGTTTCTAATAATCATTTTCTATCCTTATTTGGGCAGGATATGTGATCGGAGAAGGCTTTTTGAATTGGCCATTAACAATCCTATTAAACTGTACTAATACAGTTAAATTAACAAACAAGTGGATTGTACATGCAATACTTGTAGTTTTTGCTATGTCGATATTGGTAAATCGATTACAGAAATAACCTTGAGAGAAAGTCATAGAGTCTACGCCTAGAAGTAGAAAGCATGAAAACTGATCTCTGATTGGTTAATGCAGCTGTAACTCCCATGAAACCTTACACAAGTGTGTTTTATGCCAAAAAATAACTACTATGCTCATATATCTATTATAATTTAGATATAAAATTTCACAAAATTAAGAGTGGAAAGTTTGAAGGGAAAAGAAATATAACACAGATATATTAGACACAGTGAAAGCTTAATATAAAGCATCCTGTTCAGCTAATGGGTAATATTTGTGTCCAGAAGTGAATATCAAAGATATTCCCATATAATGGGACACTTGGATTTTTAATTTAATTTATTAATATGCAACTCAAATTACAGTTTTGTGCTCCAGAGATTGTATGTAAGACAACAGATATCAGCAGTTAACAGTTGCTGCCATGGCCATTAATTTTTATGGGCAAAATGCCATCATGCACAACATTCAATCTTGGCTACAGCCTGCCGAGAAAGAACTGAACAATTTATTTACAAAAATAACATTTTATAAACCAGTAACCTGAAGGAAAATAATCTCTCTCAGCTGTTCTTTCCTTCTTTCTGTTTACTTTGGAAAGGCTGTTTAACAGAGACATTGACGATTACGAATCCTTACGCCAATGTACTAGGAAACTTCAGGATGCCGGCTGCTTATAGCAAGCTCTAATCAAACGGTAAGGCCCGGTACAAATGGAATGGATTTGGACACCATAGTATGAGGTCAGGCATGAAGGCCTGACTGCAATTCGTATTTGTTTTTGTAATCCTAAAAGCCAAATTGCACAGGAAGAAGTGCAATCAACTTATCCCATAAATGCACACTGACTGATCAGATCCTTAAATGGACCTCCTTCCATTAATTTGTGCATGTAAAGTCATCTTCAAATTACAGAGAACAGAAGAGAAGAGTTTCCAATCTGTATGGTCAGTAGTGACCATCCATTTTTTAGGTGCCAAACTATGTGCAGCACATTCTGTTCATTGTTTTACCCCCCATAAAATCTTGTTACCACATCCAACTCCCTAACTAATAAATATAGGCAGGTCATTCTTGTTAGGTGTACTCACATTGGCATTGTCTGCTGCAGAAACTTGTGACTTCTATTACTTTAAACAGAAAATTAGGTCATCAGAATGTTTCTCCTGGAAATATAAATATCTAGTAGGATTGGCACCAAGAGAAACTGCATAGTAAACAAATAATAGCGAGCTTACAACGCTGTGGCTTTTAGTGCCAAGCTTTTAACACTTTTGTACTTCTAGTACAGACACTTCTGTGACTTGGGGAGGGAGCGCTGTGAACAGTGCAAAAGTTTCATGCTCTGAAACACCAGGTGGTGACAATATTTGAGCCATATTGAAGGCCTGTTATCTTTACTTAGAACCTTGAATTTCTGGAAATACACTTAATATAGATTGTCATCTTGAATTTTGTAGTAAGGGTAGGAGCCAATCAGAACCCGCCTTCGTAAGCCTGAGTATACCAAATGGCTGAAATCATAAATTGTTTTCGTGATCAACTGCAGCTTTCTTTCACTGCCCTATATAATAAAGTAATCCCAACAAGTGAAAAATAACACGCTATATAATAAATTAACTTAAGATGTCTAGGGAGGACTGAATGAAAAACTGTATTGCACATTGTTCAACAGGACTAGTTGGCTATTTTGTAGTCAGAGACTTCTGGAATCTGAGCAGAAGAAGGGTTTATTTTATTCTGGATGTAAACTCAGGTGAGAGTGGCAATGGGACTATCTTCAGTAAGCGTCTACCTCAACCCTAGTTAGCCCTGGTGGCAACAGGGCTACCCAACCCTTGTTACTCAAAAAGTAACCACTTACCCCCAGACTGCAAATACAGCTAGGGCACGTGGACTTTTAGTGTAAGTAGACACCGTGATGGAATATATAATGTGATGAATCATTACTTATGTTAAAGATACATAAAGCAATCTGAAGCTAACACTTAGCAGTTTGCTATTTAAACCTGTGTGTGTTAGAGACCTGCTAGAAATTTGCATTAGTTTGGGTACCAGTTTTACCTACAAACTTCGGGGATTTTGCAGGTTTTACCAAGTCATATCCAATACAGGGAGTTGGTATTTTATCTAGCAACATGTGAGTAAAAGGTATGGCTTCTGGAAACGGTTATATTTTCTGTGCCATGATGTCAACCACAGGTATATAGGTAGCTACATCAGCACCAGGAAATTAAAACACGACATGTTTAGATCACTACTTCCAACACTCACAAGTGCTTGTTATCATTAGGGAATGATCTCAAGTGGCAAACGAAACTGGAAATGGTTTTATTATTTGAAAATACTAGGCCATTGATTGCTGGCATTAGCATCATATGGCCAGAACCTGTAAGGCTATTTTACAGAAATAAAAACATAGTGAAAGTTTTTTTATGCAAAGACTCAATCTTAAAATGCATTTAGGTGACAGGCTCCCTTACAAAGAACTCCAGTGCAGTGATGTTAAACAGATGCCATCTATTGGTGAATTAATAGGCGTTCTTGCCGAAGGCTGTTACACTTGCTGCAGAAAGCTCATTGTATCACAAATTTCCAACACTCACACAGCCTGGTCTGGAAACCTTTTTAATCCATCACAGGCAGTACAGGACTTAATTTTATTGGCTAGGATAAGGTCACAAGTGGGGGCCGAGTTCCTATGGTATACACTATATCAAAAGCCCTTAATTACCTTTTTAGCTTGGGCCAGAAATCCTATTTTCTATGTAAACATGGTTCACAGGGAGTTCACGTCAGTGATGAATCGGGCACAAAGACAAAGATGCTAATTTGTTGACAGTGAACTCATTATGGCTGACCCACAATACACAGGTACAGCGCCATGCACATTGGAGCCTGATGAGAACGATTATTCTGTAACATATCTCGTTCCAACACAATCATACAAGGGGTTAGTGGAGTAAAAATAGCAGAAATGCTCAAACTTGTCTATTTAATTATCTGTGGTTACAGCAGCCAGGTAAACCAGTAAGCCTGGAATCATTACATTGGACATAAACTGAAAACGCAAAAATCTGCTATCCTTTAAGAAACAGCTAGCAATTTTACAGCTCATATTCATAAACCCCCATCTCCCATCTCTCCATTTATCCCTCCACCTCCCACTCATTCCCTATGAAAAAAGTCTGAGATTTGATTTACTTGGTCCAAATTCATTAAACAATTTTATCAACAGCCCAGTTTTCAAGTTTTATATAAGGTTTCAAGTTTTATATAAGGTTGCTTGAACTCCATATACTGCTATATGCTGTATTTGGTTCCCTTAAATTTTGAGTCAGTTTAATGTTTGCAAACTGCACAAAACCCATGACCAAAGCCTGAATGCGTGAACAGGATTCAATCAATGTCTGTACCATTTGTAAACTCAGCGTGAACACAGCATTTTTTTGAAGCTAGTTTATCAGTAGCCACTCAGAGAGAAGCTATAAACTAACAGTAGGGAACTGACCAGGATTAATAGTGGTACTCAACCCTGGGATTAAATGGTGTCTTGTTTCATAGGTTTTAGGCCATCTGTTCCTCCCTCCTACATTCTACTTTTTGCTCAACTATAAACGCACCTCCACCTCGGGGACTATAGAAAGGAATTAGAATTCTTCTGCTTCTCATTATCACAAGATTCAGTAACTCACTTCATTGTCAGGATAATCCCCCTTTACTCTTTTTTTGTTTTGCACTTGCACAGAATGCCAAAATGACAAATACAATCCCAGATGTGTGTGAGCTGATGAGGTCTCCAACTTTGCTGGATCATTTGGTCTGCAGGACTTGGGTCAAGGTGTCAGCACTGACAGAGCCCCGTATACCAGCACCCAGTACGCACTTACTTTTGTTAGTAATTTGTTTTGCTGTCTGCATACTAGGCTTCCACCTTAATCCCTCTTGGCTATTTACATTACTTAGCTTGTCCTCTGGCTTAACCGACAGAGAATTCATTTCCTATTGTTTGAGTGCTGCAGAGTTTTGATTTCTTTGTAAAAGTTAAAAAGCCCTTTGGGGTATTTAAAACGGCTGGTTTCTGTTCCTTATTATTGCAGGTAGTCAATTTTAATTTAATGTTTTATTTCCCTCTAGAATGCACACACCTTCTGTCACTGTAGAGGAGAAAGGGGGATAAAGGGAGTGAATATCAGCAGAAAGGGTTGGAGAAATTAAAGTACAACTCCAGGTGACAAGCATGGCTAGAGAACCACAAATGCCATTCAGAGACTAGGGCAGCTACTAAAAGTAAAAAAAAAAAAACACTCAATGTATCCATACTAGTGTATTTTAAGCCATTTGTAATTTCTTTCTAGATCAGTGCTTCTCAATTTTTTTAACTCGTGGGAACCCCTAAATTAACTTTCAGGTCTTCAGGGAACCCCTTCTATAATTGCTATATCCACAGCTTACAGTAATATTGTGGTATTATCATGGTGGTCAGTAGAAAGAATGCCTTCTACACTGATGGCCAGTGGGAGGGCTGCCACTGATATAGTGAGCCAAAAATATAATTGGTAACTAAAAAACTGACCTGAGAGGCACAAACTGCTCATTGCTCAAGGAAACCCCAGCAACTTCTGAAGGAACATTAGGCTTCTCCAGTGAACCCTGTTTGACAAACACTGGTCTAGAATAAAAAAATGATTGGGACCTCTGTCAAGTTTTTTTTTTTTTTTTTTCACTGGGGAAATTTAGTTTTCCTTCTTGTCCAAGAGAGACACAAGTCTCCCCCAATTCCCTGTACAGAAGTCAGGTGACCGTCACAGGAAACAATCATTAATGATCATTACCAGTGATAAATAAATGAATGTGCACTGTAGACACACCCGGTTCTGTTCTATGGAGAGGGGGGGGGGGGGAGGGACTGCTAATTGAACAAACAGCATCCTTCTCCAAAGGATTACACATTGGTCATTCCCAATCAGTTATTTATCAATCTGCCAGGGCAGATTGATGAATGACATTGGGGGATGACAACAATTCGTCTTGGGCAACAATCATTTGATGTGTGTACTTAACTATATATGTGACACCGAAACAAACTTTCCATTGAAAAAAGCTCGTCACCTGTTCCTGTGAACTGTCTCTATGACAAGAAGGGAGGTACAGTAAATAATGCAGAGTAGAAAGAGAGAGCAAAGGAGAGACATCGGGCATGATTTATTAAAGCTCTCCAGGGCTGGAGAAGATACAATATCATCAGTGAAGCAGGGTGATCCAGCAAACCTGGAATGGATCTGGTCGAGAATTAGAAACATTTGCTAACAAATAGAAAATGACTTTGAGGAAATCAGTTCCAGGTTAGCTGGATCACCCAGCTTCACTGATGAAAGTGTATCTTCTCCAGTCTTGGAGAGCTTTAAAAAAACAGGCTCATAGTCTGAACTGTACAAATGCTCCTGGTATGCCACTGGGGGTAGAGATGCTGAAGTTGTCCCTTTGGTCAACCAAAAGACCGATCCCCAAAGGTGTAAGCTTTAGAACCTAGATGATTTACCGAAGGTAAAGATTAGTCATTCAATTTGTCTATTTTGATTAGAATGGGGAAGGGTTAGATCTCCTGTTGGGATTTTTTTTGTTGATATGTGTCCCCATTAGGAAGATTCACCCTCCCTATTTGCACCATTGTCACATACAAATAAAGTAAGGAAAAGTCCAAAATTTCAGTGTTTTCCCCAGAACAAAATGTAAAGGAAAACGCTCGATGGGAACATCCATTCAGGGGACTGTCTAACAGGGGAATTCTGATCACTTAGGGAGAATTCTGCTAATTTTTTTTTTTTTTTTTTGTCTTTGGGACAAGCCATGAAAGTTATTATCACCAATGATACTGAGAGAAGAAAAAAAACTTTATTCTTTCCCTATTCTAATTTGAAAAAAAAAAAAAACGTTTTAGGTATTTAAAGACCTAAAATAACTTCATATTTCTGTGCCAAGTTCAGAAGTAGACTGACTATTCCACTGGTCCAAAACCATCAGGTTTCATGTTTAAAAGGACAGGACTTGTGGCCCCAGAGACATTGTTGGCTCCATTGTTTACTATAGTGTTAAAATGCACTTCAATAAGCAAGTCTATTTTAACCTGACAACCACCAGAGGCTTCCATCACTGCGTTTTTCTGAAATTAAATATGATAGATTAGAGTTAAAGAAGCCAGTTACAGTGATGGGGATTTTCTAGCACTATGTTAGGTAAGAGTGGGAATTTACCTAATCTTACTTTGATTGCATGAATTGATAGATTATTATGTTGTATGAGTGTTCCCAAAAGCAGCATTTCTTACATGGTAAAATATGTGCAGAATAAGGTCAAAATCTAAATCAGAATAAAGTCAGATGTTTCACAAATCAGAAGGGAAAATTTGATTTACAATGCTAAGACCGAGGACTGGGAAAATTTGATTCACATTGCTAAGACCGAGGACTGGTGGATAACTTTTCTTACACACCACAGCAGAAAAGAAATTGGAGCTCTGAACATTTCTCTCTTTCACTTCCAAATTCCTATCTGTGCAATGTATACCTAAAAGGGTATGACTAAATCTACAAGATAGGGTCCTTGTTTAATAACTACAGGACAAACTACAATAACGATTGAAAAGCACAATAATTACAGAGAATAATCAGATTTCTTTTTGCTACACTAAGATCAGTGAAGCACAACAAAACTCATTTAGGTTCATCAATAAAAAGCAACCTCTTTACAGGTAAACAGGTAGGTAGGTAGCTTGCATGAGAACCAGAACTTGCCATTTTCTTCACCCAATGCCGACCTTTAGTATGTTGGAAGTAGTCAACATCATTGATTGCGACTTCATCTTAAAGGTATTTTCTAGCTATCTAGTGATAAAATGGGTCCGATTTCATAAAGCTCTTCAAGCCTGGAGAGGATACACTTTCATTGGTGAAGCTGTGTAATCCAGCAAACCAGAAATAGATTTCTTAAAAGTAATTTTCTATTTGTTAGCAAATGTTTTCTGTCCTGAACCAGATCCATTCCAGGTTTGCTGTGTCACCCAGCTTCACTGATGAAAGTGTATCATCTCCAGTGTTGGAGAGCTTTAATAAATTAGGCCCAATGAATATTTCTTATTGCTTAAAATACTTCCTATTGAACTCTGGCGGTTCAGAAATTGTTTGATAATTGCAAGAGATATCCAAACCATTGACTGTAATTATCAATTTATGTGGGTATGCTAAATCCAGTGCAAAGGGTATCAACAAGAGATCCACTGGATTTTTCAAGACAGCCACATCAACATCATACTGCACATTTAACACACAAGAGCAAAAAAGTGAAAAGGTCTGCACTTCACAAGCTACTTAAGAGCAAGAAGAATGTAGCCCTACACTGATGGGTTCTGATGGCCTTGTAAATGGTGGTAACACCTGCCCTGTCTGTTAAGCACAGGAAATCTGGAATATATAGATGAAAAATAAAGATGAAAATCAAGAATAAAATTTATGTAGATAGACATCAGAACACATACATTATCTTCTTCATCTACTGAAGTGCTGTAACTGAAAAAAATGTTAATCTAGAATTTATTTGCAATACACTTCCCTGAGTCCTAAAATACAAGTTACATTGTTCCCTATTTTGGGTTGATTGAAAATCTTTAATACCATTAACCACAATCCTGTGATATATATCTGTATGTAGAGTCAGTCACTTCCAGAGCGACTAGACATGTCCTGACTGATAGAATTAATTTTTATTCTCATATTGGAAAGTGGGCTGCAAGTAAACAATAGTGCATGTACAGAGGGGAATAAGGTACATTTGCAAAATACGTTTTGTTTTCCTGAATATATTAACAAATCAAATGCATCTTATTAGTAAACGTAATAGTGAACGTAATTTTTAAAGCATAACTGAATTATCAAAGCACTTACAACTTTTTTTTTAAGCCTCACATTTCCCCTCCCATTCGTATATGTAAATTGGCACTAATCTAGGGAGATCTTCGTATAACCTTCTCTTTGCCTCCACATTAATAATATTATTACTACACAGTATTTATATAGTGCCGACATATTATGCAGTGCTGTACAAAGTCAATAGTCATGTCACTATGTGTTCCTCAAAGGGGCTCACAATCTAATGTCCCTACCATAGTTATACGTTACTAGCACAGCCTAAGGTCAATTTTTTTAAGGGGAAAGCCAATTAACCTAACTGCAAGAGAAAACCCATGCAAACACAGGAAGAACCTGTCAACTCCATGAAGATAGTGTGCTGTCTGAGATTGGAACCTGGGACTTAGCCACATGACAGGATGTTCTTCATTGGACTTTTACATGGGTGCCACAATCTTCATTTGGTCCTATAAAGAGTACAAACATTTAACTTGCACTGAATGCTGCAACACTTCTGGCAGCAGCATATTTCTCAATAATTAAATTAGAAGGACAGAAGGAAACAGTGTTGACAAAAATGCATTGTGAGCACTGGCCACTGGATATATAACTCTCAGAAGCCACATGGTGTCCCAGTATACCCAAAAACAAGAAAAATATACCAGCAAAAATGTTTTTCTGGTCAATGCAAACTCCTAAGGGTGGTAAATTTGAGAATCTGGTGAGAAAATCTTACCCCTTTAAACTTTAATGATAATTGTTAATGAACCAATGTGCAAATAGATGGGTAGGTTTAAAGTAGAATGTAAAAAATCTTATTACCAGCAGACTCTGGAGCATTGATTTAGCATATCCAGTATACCTGGCAGCATATAAATCAGTAAGATATAAAGCTCTGGACTGATAGGTGACAACCTCCTGTCAAAGCTCTAGGTATCGGTTAGCTGCAATGCCCATATATCTGGGATGCTACAGTGTGCACTAGCTGAGATAAATGCACAGCACATGTGGCTCATTCTTCTGGGCCTTGGTTAAGCAGCATAGCAGACAGATTTAAAAAAGGTTGACTGCATAACATGTCTTTCAGGACAAATAAAGAGAAAAGGGAATGTCAGGTTAATCTTCATGAGGTTCTGATGCCTTATTAGTTGGCTCATCGGATCATTCTTCTGTGATGGATTATCTGGTGGATGAACTTGTACAAGGGCCAAAGTAGGCTGATCAGTCCCTGAGCACGGACCGGGTGTGTACAGACAAACTGCAATAAATCCCAAACTATATAAAGATTACTTCAAAGTGAACAAGACAGGTAAGGTGAAATGCAACTGCTTGGTTAATGGTAACAGACAGAAAAAGCCATAAGCTGACATTAAAGATGTTTAATGTAAAACAGGATGTTGTTTTAATATGATAACCAAAATTATAATCAACCTTTTCATGCTTTAATTAGCAGTGAGAGTCCAGAAATTTAAAATGCTAAAGATCCTTTTATCTGCACCTTTCATTACATTATGCTTAAGTTGGAACCCCAGCCAAAAGCGTCATACCACTAACAATGTTCAAAGCCAACATTAACCAGTTAATGTTTCACGTCTGTGCACTCCTTATAAACCAATGCAAATTTTACATTTCTGGTACCGGCCTGTTTTTTGAGCAGTGTAATTTGTATATTTGTGTGTGTCCAAGATCATGTGAGCAAAAAGTATAGTGCAGGAGACGAAATGGTAACCTAAGCTCTGGACACCTTTCTGCAAAAAGCGGTGATCATACAAGAATAATAATGCTTGCCATTGTGTTCACATATAATGCAATAAACATCCTCAAGGGTGCATAAGTGCAAGAAAGTGCATTTTTTTACACATACACATATGCAACACCAGATCTCTAAATTGTACTTAAGTTTGTGCCAATAAGGGCCAACTTATCCCCCCTCCTATTATGTGCTGCTTCCCCAACTCTTAGATTGTAAGCTCTTTGAGGCAGGGTCCTCTCCTCCTCCTGTGTCATTGTCTGTCATTTGCAACCCCCATTTAGCGTACAGCGCTGCTGTTGGTGCTATATCAATATTGTTTATTATTAATAATAATAATAATAATAATAATATTAATTATAATAATCACAAAAGGGTGATCAGTTGTCATGCGGTTAATGTAAGTTATGCGCCACAAAAGAAACAAAAATAAGTCCTGTTGCATTTTGCTAGTACAGTACACTGCAATGCAAGGTGATGCAGTACCAAATGTTATGTTTTATTGCCACGCAAGTGCCCTGTGGAGATGCTTTGGCGTGCCATTGAAAATGAATGGTGCCACAGTATAAGTATGAAATGTAATTCTGGAACAAATAAACTAGGGAGGGATAAAAATACAATCATAGAATAGTTTTCACAACCTTTAACTAAAAAAATATTCTACATAACAAACTTGCTGATAAAACAGGTGAAAATACTTGTTTCATTGTTTATATCATGGAAATTATATATTGTTCCATAAGCTTTTTCACAATGTTTTATTTGTTGTTTTTGGGTGATTATATTGATTAGTAATTTGCATCTTTTGTTCTAGTAAGAGTTATAAACTGGGGATAGTTTTACCTAATTATTGTAGTTTTATTATTTACTCACTTTTTCTCAATTACTATTTACTTTGGGTGATTAAATTTGATTAAATTGGGTTGGATAATTAGACCTGATTTATTAAAGCTCTCTAAGGCTGGAGAGGATAATTTTTCATCAGTAAAGCTGGGTGATCCAGCAAACCTGGAATGACTTTCTTCAAAGTCATTTGCTATTTGCTGGCCAATGTTTTAAATCCTTGACCAGATCCACTTCAGGTTTGCTGGACCACCCAGCTTCGCTGATGAAAATGTATTCCCTCCAGCCATGGAGAGGTTTAATAAATTAGGCCCATTGATGGGATCTAGATCCTTCCTAGCTGGTCTGGGGTGTTATGGTTATATCCAGTAAATTATTTTGTGCTAAGGAATGGATATGGCATATATTATTCGTGGTAAGAATATATCAAAAGGTAACTCAATGAGAAATGCTGTTATTTTGAATGGGTTAGGGCTCTACCTGTTGGCATATATATGAAAGATATTTTAATAGAACAAAATATTTCTTTGTTCCTTATGAGTAGTACAGATTTGTCTTCTACAGCATTTACATTAATACTTCCCTGCATACAGAATAACGTTTATAAATGGGTAAACATTGGGTTCAACTTTTACCCATGATACATAATCAACTTTTACCCATGATACATACATTTTTCTAAATAAATCCAATCTGAAATGTGTGAATCTCACCTCATCCATCCCAATCAAACAAAAATGTACACACACACACACACACACATATATATATTTATATATATATATATTTGTATATTTAATTTGGGAAAAAAAATATATAGGCAAAACAACAGTTCTATTGAACTATGTTCAGTATTCCCAAATTATTTTGGACAGGCTAATCCACACAAACGTTATCCTCAGATTTCATATGAATTATCTTCTGTCTCTAAATTAAAATCATTTGGAAAGAAGAGTCTAATACTGTTTACAGGACAATGTCATATAAAACGTGCAAAAAAAAAATAAAGTCTTTATTCCACTAAATATAGCTTGCGCAAGAGAGGGATTAGAAGAATGTTTTCTCCATTTCTTCAGCCGATTTTACAGTCGTTTTTTCCGTGCTGGGTACAATTGTGTTTACACGAGTCAGCACAAGGACACCGATCAAAGGCAATACTGGTAAGAACGATCAAAACCCCAAATGGATTATTTTTTTTCATATGGGAATTCTGCAGATTTTAGTAAACAAGTGCGAATTGTTGAGGTTTTGGTGAAAAAAAAAAGAAAAAAATAGTTACCATCATTTTTATCTTAGGTAATTCTATATAATAACATCTGTAGAGCAGATGGCTACAAGGCAGAAAAACAATGCTCCGTTTTCTTTCTCCTGGGCGAATGTATATATGAGATGACAAGTTTTGTCGCTGCACTAGGCTTGGGTCAGCAAATAATTTGTAAAAAGAATGCAGCTGCTGCAGATGGCCGTGTTGCCGGGCCACTAAAAAATCAAAGAGGGAGTGAATTATTTTATGTATTGGTTTCATGCTATAAAAATACTGACATTTATCTGGGTGTGCTGGGGGTATCTCATCAAGATATAGATAACACATTTTTAAAAACATGGATTTCATTTTGTGGATGTCTTGTGATATTAAAAAGCTAAAAGACCTTCTGAATTGCTTTTTTATAGCATATCTGTTATTATTAGCACAGGAAACTGATACTTAAAGGGAAATATATATTATGTTCTAGAGCTAAATGTTCATCCCCTGCAGCTATTGGAAGCAGAACACTGTAGAAAGGCAAAGGGCATGTGCCCGTGGGCTCTTATTGATATGAATTTGTTTCTTCCCAAAAAATACATATTAACCACGGGGTACTAAATCTGGCACAAACTGGTGCAGAGGGGTGAGAACAGTCCCCCTTTTACCCTAATTGTATCAACAATTAGTCCAAATTTACAAAGCTTGACCCTCTTCTCACTCTCTCAACCAGTACAAATGTTCCATGTGATTAAAGAATAGCATAAAGTTCTGGCTTACATTTTAAAAAAGCTGCAAGAAGCACGTAATTTGGCTGAACATATTCTAGTGATGGCAATACTGTTACTGGTCACAAACGACATCCCAGGTGAGCAATGAAAAGAATGACAGTACATGAGGTTTGGCCAGGTGTGAACGAATATGTTGCATATGTTGCAGCCAAATCTTTTGTTAAAAATAAACCACATAACTGCCTCTCTCAATTGACTAATTGGCACTTCTAAACCAGAGGATGAATTTGTGCACTTATTGAAAGTCTCAAAGCTATATTAGGGTACAGTTGATGTTAACGAGACCAGCGGTCGCCAACCAGTGGTCCGCAGCTCTGGCCGGTGCGCCCCCCAGCGCGGTCAGTAGTAGGACCCCATCACACCGGCCACAGCCGCGGACCATGTCCCCCTATATGGTTCACAGGCTCAGGGAAATGGCTCAGACCTTGGATGGGAGAGTGGACGGATTCTGTCATCATGACGTCATTATGGGGGAAGTTTCTTCCTCTTTGAGCCACACCCATCTCCCCGCGCATGCACAGCCTGGTGTCTGTAAATTCAGTGGTTTGTGGGTCCGAAAAGGTTGGCGACCACTGAACTAGTCATTGTAAATACTAGTGACATTCATACAATCCAATGCAATCTAAGCAAACAATCAAAGCAAACCTTTGATGAACTAAATATTGCAATTATTCTGTTTTATGCTTCCATAACAAAAAAAATATGTAAGTAGCAACCCATGCACATGTCAAATAAAATGTTAACGAAAAACTTTATTGGAAAATTAAAACTAATTTAATTCTTTTGCATGTTCAACACAAACATTTTCCATACATATCGAATGGTCATTTCATCCACAGGTGACCTTTTAGTTATGGTTTGATGTTAGTTGGCTGAATAACGCACAGTTATGATCCAAGTATTAAACTGGGAATCAAGAGCACTGGGGGAGCAGCTATCATTTTACACTAAAATCCTCAACATAAAATATAATTGTGTTTTACTCTTCAGTCCATCACACAAATATTTTAATATAGACTGGAATACTATAGACGAGATCTCCAGAAAGAGACCAGTTAGTAAGATTGTAGCAATCAGCTTTATGTTCCCCCGTGTCTAGCAGTACAGCTTAGACATACAGCAGTATCAGACATACAGCTTAGTTCAGAAGAGGAGTGTGTGTAATGCAGACTCCTCCATACTAGATATTACCATAAGGCAAAATGAGAAAGTAATCCTTGAAGTGACCATGAACTTGTCTTAAGCATCCCAACCCTGGCTAAGGTAAACGTGGGAATGAGAGCAATGTTCTGAACTGGTCTGAAAATGTCTTTATGGCTAAATCAAGAATGCCGCCCCAGAGCACTCCCCAAGCCTTTCATGTTGCATTTTCACTTACAAAGCATTTGCAAAATGCAGTGAAATGTGCTGAGGCCTGCCAGACTTTTTGAAGTGAAAAAAAGGGAAAATAAATCACTTAGGTTTGGCCCGCTGTGAGTACTTCTCAGTTACAAAACATTTCCTGTATCTGTTTTGTTGCTATGTCAAGTTTTAGTTTGTATTCTTCTTTATAAGTATGTCCTATTATAGAAATGCTTAGGTTCTGCTGGCACTGCCAGGCTGGTCCTGAAAATTTTCATTAAGGCCGTATTTTTCCCTTCAGGCCCTGACAGAGGCTGTTCTGTAAAGAAACTGCTAGTGCCGCCAGCAAGGTCAGGTCTGGCTCATGCAGTAGGCCTTATGGCATGCCATCAATTGCAGAAATGGCGCCAAAACTATTCACCTCAGCAGCTTGCTGGAATAAGATGACATCCTAAATACCATGAGCATTTTACAGAACCCTGTTGCGTGGAACATAGTAACAATAACCCATATGGAGTTTCAGAAAGCACAGTGCTCTCTATTCATAAGTTTTTCCTAGTAGTACTGTAAATCTACAACACTCAGCTAAGTATCACGTCTTTTACAGTGCAGAATATGTTCCATATTTTTCTTTTAAAGATAAATAAGATATAAAACAATTTTTAAAGTGCCTCTTAAATGCTGTATTTGGAACTGTACAAATATGTAGGAATATACAAACTGATTTGCTAGAGGCAAACTTATGTTTAAATGCAATTCCAAAACTGTATACTGAAGTCATAAACCAATTAATATTAGCTTACAAATGGCAGGCTTTTGAAGAGATGGTAAAAATTAAGGAAGAAAATGTTTTATGATGAGATATGTGATCTTGATGCTAGAAG
Organism: Pyxicephalus adspersus; assembly: GCF_032062135.1. NCBI lineage: Eukaryota > Metazoa > Chordata > Amphibia > Anura > Pyxicephalidae > Pyxicephalus > Pyxicephalus adspersus. Next base: position 21,690,723 of record NC_092862.1, read on the forward strand.
AGCAAGAGCAATTAGTTTGATTTTGTAAATATTTCGGAGTGGAACAGCATCATTAAATCTTTTAAAAATTCTCCTGGGCGAATGTCAATAAACACAACAGCACAAAATGCGACTGTTTATAGATGCCGTGAAAAGATAGCAGCCCTGCTTAAAGTTTATTCTTTAGGATGAATTTTCAGGCCATATTTCTGCTCTTGATATAAGAAAGAATATTTTGGTAAATACGTACATAAAAAGAACAAAACAAATTAAAGCAATAAACCTAAAGCTAACACAAGCCAAAAAAAATACAATCTGCTGCCAATAAAAGGCACTGAAATCCTATTATTTATACTTTCTATTGTGAATAAGGGACTGAGCTGCCTTGTTCGGAAGGCCTTAGAAATCCTCAAAATGCTTCCTAGATTTATTTCGACCAGGGTTGAGTGCTTTGTGGTTACATCCTACCATTTTACTACTCAAGAGCCACATTAATATGACAAACAATGAACAGACACTAAATAACCTATTCTGTAAAGAATAGAGCAAAGTGCCAAGTTAGGTAACTGCAATAAAATTATTTTAAAGTCATAATAAAATTTTTACTGCTAAAAATTAATATAAGGGTGATCCTACAGCAGAAGATAAAAATCTGAAATGGCATGCTATAGATTGCTGTATTTTGTACTGAGTTACCAAAAAAATCACTCAATAAATTGGAACTATTTGCTAGTAATGTTAGTTGAGTATTTTATAATAATAAAACTCTCTGATCACAGACACTATCAAAGTAAGCACCCATGCAGTTGAGAGCAATTACAAATTAGTAGGTAAAAATAAAGTGTTGCAAATTGGGTCTTCTACTCCCTTGCAAGCTACATTTCATTTCCCTACTCCATTATTTGTAGATCTAACAAAGGAAGAGCATCACAGTGACCACAAATGTCTTTTGTGGAGTAAATCCACCAAAAGCAGGAAACGTCAGGTAGTTGATTCTTGGTATTATAGAAAGGAGGAGTCAAAGTTCTTAAAAGGACCATAGCATATAGTCTAAGTGCAAGGTTGTGGCCCTCAGACACACTATCTAATGTGGCTATAGACTGAGGTATGACAATGACAAGCAATACTGCAGTAAGGAACAGGCCACAAATCACGGTGAACAGTCAGGCACACACAGGAATAAGTAACTAGAGAGACAGTAATATAAGAAATGCATTAACATGGGATCATTGGGGATTAGAGATAGAAAATCCCAGAATAACAGATGTACTGGGTTGTTTGGTCAATGGAGAAAAAATGGATGCTGGTGAACAGAAGAGAATGCAGCGATGAGTTGCTACAGCTTTATTATCTGCAACAAACAGGAGATTGTGTCTTGATTGAGTATGGTGTTGGTTCTCTGGGCAAAACCCAGAAATGTCAGGGGAACCACAGAAGGAACCTTACATCATGTAAGAGGAAAGTCTTTTAACTATTCACAGCCTTACTGAAGAGTGGGGATTCCCAAATGATGGTGACTACAAATATATTAGCAATTGTCAAAATAAAAAGACCCAAAAAAACAAATCTCAGAGGCCACCTCTCTCTCTTTGTTAGTTGTGCATCACCCTGATGCCATCACATAAAATACAGGACTAGGATTTTTGCATTGTAGGTGAGGGTGATGAGGGGACGTATACAACAAGTTTCTTTTGAGTACTGACTGAAAGGTATAAAGTAAAGGCTCCCTTTGAAAAGCTAACAGTTTTCCGTTCTCACAGAGTAAAGTTTCAACCCTTGCAAGTATTATCACAATTTTGTTGTCTCTCCTACAACAATGATACTAACCATTGAGGAAGCCAACCATATTAATTACCAGATAGGAATGCAAAGAAGCCAGACTGGGCAGGCAAGCTTTAGAGCTTTTACCAATCTGAACAGCTTGTCATCAGTACAGAAAAAGGAAAATTACAGCCTGCAGCATATAGCTGAATATAGAATATTTTGTAAAAAGCCTTGGTATATTTGTATATGTGGTACTGCATAGTTATACTTTAAAGGTTAAATTGAGATTTAACATTTTCACTGAAAAGGAACTTAATATAAAAATTATATTTCATCTAATTTATTTATAGTCATCTCAGATTACAAAAGTAGCATCAAAAGTGAGACTTCTAACCCAACAATGTAAAATGATGTAATTTCCCTATTGTTCAGGCTGTAATGAGCAAGCTATGTTCTTGCAGCTGAATGTCCTAATTACTTGTTTATCCTACAATATTGAGAATGCACTGAGGGAGTGTGAAACCATTATCTGGCTTTATAATGGCTGCGGCAGTTGGCATGGGACAGGTAATTTATTAGGAATATGGTCTATCAAGAGATAAAAAAGACACCTGCTTGCAAAAATGCAAAACCTAAATATTAGGTATAGGTAAACTAGCTTTTAAGGTGGTCACATTCAGTCAGATCTTTTGTTGTACATGTACTTACCCTAGAAAAAGTAAAGAGTTTAAAATCCCAAGTATTGGCTTGTTCAATAATTACTTTAACATATGTTCAGTTAAACGACCATTACCTTCTCTCCAGAGAAGAGGGAATAATCAAATGTTCATACACAAAATGTTTCCACTGCCACAGGGATAGCCATTGCCTGTGGCTCATTAACCCACACACCATCCAACAATCAAGTGGTTTCAAAGAGTGTCATATGTTGTAAATATCTGAACAGCTTTAAAAGAAAATGAGCATTTATAGACACGTTAAAAAATGAACATTTAAAGAACTTGTATTTACCAGATACTTTGTTTCCTGTTTGAATATTAAGACATCCCTGAAGATCTGAGAAAGATGTCAGAATGCAGGGACTCTCTGGGTGTGGCACTGTCTCAAAGGAAAGAAAAACTTGTCTAGTTTGCAAAGTAATCTTCTGGAATAAAGATACTAATCTCCACATTCCTTGTTCAGGTGATGAATAAGATTTTGAAGTTTCTTGGGTCAGAGTAGCAGGATCCTTTCTACAGGTTGATGTAACTTTAATATCATCATTTGGAAGGAGCCCATCATCTGACAATATGGTCTCTGGTGGATGACAAGCCTCAGTCTTTAAGATATTTTCCAGGAAATGGTTAACTTGGTCCAACTTGACAAAACTCAAATTAACTTTTAGTGGTCTTGATACATCAATGTTGACATCAACTGTTGAGATAAAGACAAACACAATTCATTTTATTAATTTATTAAATCATTTAATATTACAGGAGGACTATTTTTTTAAATTTAACTTTTGCTTTCCAAATATTTATTCTTTATTTTCTTTAAAATATAAAGTGGTATGATTGCATACTTGCTTTATATGGTTGGTATGTTTGGGAACAAGCCTAAAATGGGTTTAATATATAAAAACATATGGATCCTTTTGTCCCTAATTTAGGCAGAAGACAGAGTTAGTGGGCATTGTCACTATTTTTTGTAATGAAAATAAAAACTGTATCCTAGTGTTACCTAAAATTTATGACAAAAAACTTAAATGCAAACATTGATGCTTGTTGATTTGATAAGACAGGTTATGTAGACTTTAAAACAAACTCGAGCCACAGTGCTTCTTGCGATGGGAAACCCCGGTCTTCTTGGCCTGACTGTACTTTGGATTGGATACTTGCTTTGTATGGTTTGTCTTATTCATAAATATTTTTGGGTGATTTGATCCTTCTTCAAATGTTGCATTTATCATATTCCATGACAGTCTGGGGCTATGGAGTCTCAATTACACCACAAAATAAATGGAAGGAAAAAAAAAAATCGCAAAAGCAGATGAAGTTAAGAAAAGACATAGGAAACAAATGTTAGCAGAAAATATTCCCTTGAGTAGTAAAGTCACTTAGTGTTACAAAACTAACTTTTCCAGACTTCGTGATTACTTAAAAAATACATTTCACCTTTCACACTTGGCAAAGACCCATCAATCAGAAGAAGTTCTACATGCCAGATGGGATTAGACAACAATACAGAGCAGGTTAGGAGCTCCTAAGAATCTTAATGTAAAGGGTGAAATAATGAAGAAGAAATCAGGTCAGTTTTAGACTGTACAAATCCAACCAGTTACTCAGATATCCGATACAGCCATGACCCTTCAATAATGTGGTAAGGGATATGGCAAAGAAAAAGAAGACAGATGTACTTTTCATGTTAGGTCACAATGATAACTGTAGCATACATCAATTAAGGTGTGATGGATAATGTTGAAAAAAATAAACCACCATTCAGATACACCATTATTCAAATAAGGAAAAACCTTTCTTACAACAGCTACCATGACCGCTAACTGCCAGTAGTTATGATGGGGGCTCTACTTCCAGACCATGGTTCTGAACTAAATGGCTGTTTAATCCTAAAAAGCCAAGACATCAATTCTATTATACTACAATTATTTGTTTAGGGAGTTTCAATTCGCTAACATCCTGAGTTGACTGTCCATATGTTGTCTAGACATCCAACCAGATCATTGCATGATATAAGACATTCACAGCTACTGAACTGCAGATGCAACTTACTGTTATTCAATCCATATTGCTCATGCTCCTATTGTAAGTTTTTTTTTTAAATTATGGGAATTCAACATGAATGAGTAAAAGTAAATAGCTTTAAATATTGTCTGCATTTATGTGACTGCAAGCCTCACTTTTCATAGATACAAACATAAGTCATATACACTGGTCTATGTATGGAGAGGACATAATTTCTTTACTAGATCTGGGGACTCTTATTTAAAGGCATCTGACCACAATGGGCTCCTTTTTTAAAACAGGGCATTTTAACAGAAGATTCTGATAAAACAGAGATTCCCCAAAAACATTCCCTCATGGGAATCTTCCAGGTTCATGTGTTTCAATGGCATGGCAGTAATTGATATCCACCAGGGAATGCTTGAGGTATTGTCAGATATCCTGTTTTATAAATAGAGTTCCATGAGTGTAACTTCCAGTGGAGGCATCCAGTTAAGAGCTTCCAGTGGTCATGAGAACAATCTCCAACAGTACAACACATGTATACTGTACATCTGGACATAAAAAAGAATTCTAGATATCAATGTACTATGTATAGACATAAGTGTTGTTTAGTTGTTATGTTCTTTCTTTATTTAAATTATTTATGGTACAGGAAAGGAAATGTTAAGCAACTAATTACCTTAACCACAAAGATTGTGTTGTACATGGAACAGATTTGTCACATAAAAAATATTGGGTACATTTTTATTTTAATTTAATTCATAAAACACACAAGTATAAGTGTATCTATGTTCACAAAACTTGATATTTTAAATCAAGTTCAGTGGGGTGTTTTAGTGAATACCAGACCGTTCCCCAAACATTGTACTTTGCTCTCTTGGAGTTCTTTATTTATTTTACGACACAAAGGATCCACTAACTCAATATCACATTCTGTTTCACATTCAAGAAATCCATTTTACATTTGCTGGATCACCCAGGTTCACAGATGAAAAAAGAAACCACCATTCGGATGTATCTGAAATGTATCCTCTACAGCCTTGGAGAGCTTTATTAAATCAGGCTCAGTGTTTTTGCTAATAGGAAAATTTGTTTTTGTTTTTTATTACTGGATCCTAGCACAAAATATGGAATACACAAATGTTTACAGATGTTAACACTATTGAATGACATTTATTTATTTATTACTGCTGGCGCTTACCAGTAATTTTTTTATATTAAGTGTTTAACATTGACATTAAGCAAGTGTGAATTGTTATTTTGTATTTCTGCAAACAAAAACAATTGAGGAAATGTTTTGATAAGTTTAAAAAGCAGCCAAAGATTTTATACTATTTATGCCTGAGCCACTATGCATTCCAACTGCATTTGAGATGGCTTTTTGTTATTTTTAAACAAAAAGGCCTACTAATATTTACATGTTATAAATATCTTTATATGCTTATAGTAAAATATTTAGGAAAAAATACTACTGAATTTAGCTTTCCACTAATTTCTAGCCTTTGGGATTGTGTTGATAGCATTGGTTTTAGATCCTTCTGAGATCAATTTTCTAATTCTGAAATCACTTGAGCAAATGCGTGGAACATATGGATGTCACTGTAAGTTTTAGATACAGGCATGTGCCATCACCAAATGAGCAATTTTGAACCACAGTATATTTTTGCTATAATGCGCATATATACACACAGAATAACTGCACATTAATATACACTGGGCATAAAAGCTATCCCCTATAGTGATGCAATGTCTAAATTTCCATTCCAGGATGAGGTAAGTCCATTGCATGTGCATGGGTGTTCCTGAGATGCAATTATGTTATAGCAATGGCAAATACACTGCATATGTGAGACTCATTGTACTCTGATGAAAAATCAGGCAGGTAAAAACATCTATGATAAAAGGAAACATACAAAATATATTCATAATAAAGCCTGTAAAGACATTTTTTTAAAAATGACTTTAGTTCTGCTTTAACCAGCACTGCAAATAACTAACTTCCCAAAACAAACCTAACTTGTGGTGGCTGAATTGAGTATTAAAGCTCCCCCCGCTCTTATTTCACCTTGCAAATGACACTTTCCATGTTCCCAGGGTGGCTATGCTCACTTCTTCTCTGTTGCCACCTAGGTTGAAATACAAATCTGTCTGCTTTTGTCCATTACATGGGGAGTGGGAGAACAGGTATTTTTGAGAAGATAAATCAACTTTTATTTCTTTTCAGCTCACCAGAAATGATAAGGACACTGTATTTTCTTGCAATATCAAAACATCTTTTGCACTTGCTAAAAATGTTCTTAGTCTCAAAAAAAGAAAACTAATGACTGGTGAGCTACAATATATTACTATTTAAATCTTCAACATTAAATCACCGCCTGTGCTGGATTTTCTGAATTATTAGGTACAGACACAACAAGCCTAGGTTGAAATGTTATTGAAGTTTTACCCAATTATATAAAAAAAAATGCTTTCAGTGAGTGCCTTTTTAACATACTGTATCAGACAATGTGGATTGGTCTAGCTCCTAAGCCAATGAGGTGTCAAATTGAACTCAAAGACATGAGGTTTCCAGGCTGAAATATGCCTTGCTATTGTTGGGGCTTGTATCACTGGGCAAAGGTGCATTAGGCTGAAATTCTTCTAAAATTATTTTGAGTACACTGAAATGTGCAGAGAACTTCCTCCTGACCTGCAGCTGACCTTCTCATCAACCTGCTACAAGTGCATTTGAACATGCACTGCATTGACAAGGAATGCAAAGTGAATAGCAAGGCATACAATGTGTGAAAACATGCATTTTGATGTGCTTTAATTGAAAGTCCAAGAGGGAAAAAACTGAATAAGAATAGGTGTGTTTCCAGCCTTAAGTTTAAGGTTACATATAGCTTTCAATTTCCCATTTTGTAAACGTGAGTGCGATTTTGTAAATGTGAGTGCGATCCAAATACCTGTGTCCCTTGGTCTACCTCAAATGCTCTGCTATTGAATAGTCAAATTTACTATTCAATAACAAAAAGAAAGAAAGAAAAGAAATAGTATTTTAAGAACGCATAGGTGGGTTTAAATGATCATTGCTCTGCAATGGGTGTGCCCTTTGCTTAAATATTTTGTACTAAAAGGTGCCCCTCCATCCTATATCAGAACATTGGGAGGTATGGTTTACAGAATATTCTAGCCTACAAAGGCTTAACCAGTACCAATCTTTTCTCTCAAAACAAACCACAAATATGCTATCAGAGCATGAGTGTTAATCTATGCAATTTGAAACTGTAAAGTAGCAATATGATTTTAATAAAATATCCATGTTTGTAAATTTTTTGTGAAGGCGTGACACGGAGGATAAAAAAAAGTTCAGATGACAACAGGATCTTGGCTGTCAAATTAGAACTGAAAGTCTATTTTGTGACATCTCACAAACACTACTGCCATTTTAGTGCTTTACAAATGTACCTGAACCTGCCCTGGTTTGAGCTTTCATTAATACTCTACACAGCAGTGCATAGACTGGAAGAAGAAGATGATGACAATTTTTTTAGCCAGTCAGGCCACAACTGCTTTACACAGTGCTGCCAGTGTATGGTTATAAGAGGGGAAAGAACAGGGATACTTTTTTTTGTTGCAATATCTTCTAGTGAAGGTGTTAATTCTTAATAATAATTAGTCTGCAATTGCATGTTAGCTACGTCTACTAAGAATTTTGTTATTGTGTTTAAATAATCGAGGATCGGTTACTAACAATGTTACTCACGTGTCATCTGAGATATTGGGTCAGTTTCTCCACCTTAGATTTAGTTTCTGTAAACTCTGTTTCAATTTTTTTCTAATGTTTGGAGACCCAGTACCATATCTCTATGTTTTTGTTTTCCATACGCGCAAAGGTAAAGACACAATGGGTCGAGAACCAGCCTGAAGCTTATATATTCATTTATAAATGCAAAGGTTATTTACATAAACCAGTGCATGAAAATTATTGTTCATAAGGCTAACATAGAAGTAAGTTTGTTGCCACTGGTCAGCATTGAAAACCAGGCTAAGTTTTAGAAGCCCAAATTTAAAGCATCAGACTTTTCATGCAAAACAGGGGATTCCAACTCCTTACATACTGTAGACATAGACATAGTCAGTTTCCTTCATACTGCAAATGCTGCTGAACTGAAGTCACAAAACCATGTTTGCAATGCACTAACGAAAAACTATCAGGAGCCGAAATGTTTTTTAGCAAATGACCCTCTGTTAATTAGAAAAGTCTGCACTCCAGCCAGCTCCACTTCTCACATGTCAAGACTCATTAAATCAAAAGGAAGAAAAAATTCTTATTTCAAAGTTAACAAATGCCATGCTTAACATAACAGCTAAAATGAAATGAAGTGGGCACATTCTTGGGTTTCCACATGAAGTCATGCTAAGAAGCCTACAGCTTAACTTGTAAGAACCATTAATTACTTTTCATGAAGGCAACCCAACCTAACTTTTTCTGTATTTTGTAAGCAAAGGAAAAAAAAAATCCTTCATGCAGTTGTGATACACAAATGACAAATACTATAAATACACTAATCAATCAGCACAATTACATATTGGTAAATGAAAATGCTCTAAAACAATTTTACTGGATACAAAATGCATCTAAATTCATGATGCTGAATCCAATTTAAAGGCTTCATGTTTCCCAATATACCTATTGCATAGCTATATATAGGAAAAGAAACTATATCAACATTTGCATATTTGTATATAAATTACTATATATATATATATATATATATATATATATATATATATAGTCAATAAAGCTTCCATGGTAATTTGAAAGAAAATTATACCCGAAGAAATATGTATATTTATTTTTCTAGTTTAATTTCCTTACTTTAAAATAGATGTTTAATTAGGATGTCACAAGTACAAAAATCGCTTAGTGAAGGACACAGGAGTAAATAATTGTCACAAGTACTAAGCATGTGACAGTTATAAATAAAATAAAATGATGCTTCCATTTCTCATATCTTTCAACATGTTGAGATCATTTACTTTTGAACATCAGAGCTTACCACCATTTCAAAATAATTAAAAATGTTCTTTTTTTTTTGCTTAACTAAAAATCAACATTTTTACATAAATAGTTTATTTTTACTAAAAATTAAAAAAAAAAATAATAAAACTAAAATGAAGAAAAAAAAAATATTCACTATTCATTTGCAAGTGATTTCAAAATTATTTGTTCATCTTGCATTTTCAGTATTTGTATTACATTTTATTTTGTATAGCATTTTAACTGATTCTGCAAAAGATATTATCACAGGTTGGCTGTCAAAACAATTATAGTGTTACAAGGGAAAGTATAAAAGAATTTTGGTATGATGCTGTATAATCTGTGATGCACAAACTTAATACTACTACTGTAGAATCACACACAGTGGCACACACATGGGTGACACACTTAGACAGCACACACACACACACTTGCCCTCTCTACCTCTGTTATTCCCCAGTCTCCCTCTAGTTCAGCCCTGCCACAGGCTAACAAAGTTGGGAACAGGTGGCCCTGCTTTCAATTACGGAAGGCTAGCATGGCAGTGTGAGGCCTGGATTAGTTCACCTTCTCACTGGGAATTTGCCTCGGTTGGGATTGGATTTATTATAGCTTCACACATGGAACGCAGCTCATGTCAGCTGAGGGCAGTGACACATCATATGATTCAAATTAACCTGCTGTGGACTGTTCCGCGGGGCTCGAGATTGTGTATTAAAATGACGACATTTTTAAAACAGTTTGATGGAAACCAGGACCCTTTAAGTGCAATGGTTCCAATTTGTTCCAACTAATCTATCACCTGCTGGATATATTATTCTAAAGGGTTTTTGGTAGCCGAGCCTTTTCCAGCCTTTCATATAATGCTAAGCTAGCTAATGGGTGTAATTGTGCCTTTTTAAATGAAAGCAAAATATTTTTGTGGCAGGGAGAAAATGTAATGTGGTATATATGTTCTCTGACAAACAGCTATGAGGTAACTAATGAAACAAGATTATAGTCCAGGAACAGGCAAGTTTTTGCTCCGAGTATAATATTTCAATACATTATTCTTGCATACATTTATTTTACAAATGCCACACTAAACTTCCATCTGAAAGCTTAGTATAAATCTGTGCTGAAAGCTTCTACTTTATCAAGGCTTAACTAAAAGTTTTAGCTCTGTGTATAAAGAGTATGTATAAATGGTCTTTAAAAAAAGAACAGATAAAAAAACAATAAAAAGAAACTATCATGCATGTTTAATGAAAACACAAATGAGTTCACACTGCAAAAGGGATTGAGATAAGTGAAACCCAAAAGCACAGATAATGTGCTGAATTTCAAAGCAGAAAGGGTTGTCCATTTCACAAAATTGTAAAGCCTTAAACTTTAAAGGTTAATATTTATAAAAATAAATCCAAAGAAAATGCGTTTGTGTGTCAACAAATTAGAATGAAGCCCCTGCAACCCTGATATATTTCACATTTCTTTATTGTAAATATTCTCCAAAATGTTTTTAAATCCATATATTTAAACAAAATTTTATGTTAGCAATTTGTTTGTTTATTAAGCTCATGTTTACCTGAAACTGAACTACTTAATAACTGCTATTCGTAACATGCATCTTTCAAGCACAGACTTGAGTAAATTTGCTAATACTACTGACCTTAACTTCTTAGTATTAGTTCTTATTATAGGGCAGAGTTACTTGTGCTCCTTCTACAATTGTTTTTTTTCTCCTAAAACATTAAAATTATAAAGAATAAAAAAGGATATCAAACCTATAAAATATATTTATTTTTACGCCATGAAAGACTATTACATTTCTGCAGACATAAATCTTGCTTATGTTTTCATAAAAACTTTTCTTATGTTATAAGAGTTCACAATTCCGATGATCAGACTCCCTCTGGTTTTTAACTTAATGCATATAGTTTCTTTGCAAAAGAATATGACAAGGAAAAAAAATTACAATGTAAAAATTTAAAAAAAAAAAAAAATTGTTCAATGATATGTTTGTATTGTATTCATGTACTATGGTATTTATGTTTAATGGGGGAAAAATGAACCTGAAAACTGAAAACAACATAACCTAATAACGTTTTAGGTATTTTAAGGACTGGCTATAGAAAAAAAAGAAAGTAAAAGTTTACTCACGTTGTATATGATTATACCAAAGTAAGCTAAATTACTTAAAGTTTGGCATAGCATAGCGTCCAAATCTTTACTGCTCCAAAACATGAATTCTTTAATCAGTGACTACATTTACATTTGAGTTTGTTCTTTTTTTTCCCAAAACTAAGATAATAAGAGTAATTCTCTAAAGGCTCATTCTTTCTTTTGGAAGACGGCACAAATATAAGGATGTGGGTGTCATTTATATTAAACAGTACACATTGGGGGCACCTCCATATTTTTCATTTACATTTAAACTTTTAAAGCACACGCAATAATCTAGCAAAATGATTTAGGCATTTTATCTTGTATTTCTTTGCATTACATAATAGCATAATACACAATGACCGTTTAAAGTTTATTGATGGCATTTCAGGCATCCTATTTTTGTTTCATAAATTTAAAAAAAAAAATGATAATGCAAGACACAATACAAAACATGTTCATTTTTAAAAACATACATGACTGGTTAAGTGATTGAATTTCAGAACATACTTTCTCTTTCCAGTTACATTTTATAACTGTGAACTCAGGGAGCCTGCCAAAATATGTTTAACAATTTAATAATACACTACTAGAGAGTTGACTAGTATATACAACAGTTTATTAGTATAGATTATTATATACATAAAGGATTAAAGATGTCTGAATTACTCTAGTGTAATGGAATTGGAGATAGCAAGAACACTAGAAAAAAATAGTCTGGACACAAATGACCCCTAGGTGGTAGTGCTGCTTCAGAATATACACAAGAGCTTCATTTGACTCTAAGCAACTTCACACAATTTGCACTAAATACAGTGCATCTTTCTGTACAGAAGAGCTAATTGTTGCAGAGCATATAACCAGCATTAAATTGAAAATAGGTAACAAAATATAAAAAAGGAAAACATTGGTAGCAGTTTATTTTGACATGTAGGGCAACATTTTGAACTGCTAAATCTTTGTAACCTTCCTTTAGTTCTAGTTTGCCTGAATGCCTACAACCAAATACACACAAACCCAGATGCCCATAGAATAGAATCCGCCCAAGTTCTGGGAGACAAGTGAGCAAACCATACTCAGGACGCAAAGGGTCAAGTACACTGGGTCTAACCAGGCAAAAATAGGGAACTCAATGAGAAATGGGCAGTCCTGCATTCACCACACATGGTAATGATGTCAGGTGAGAACACTATATAGCATATATAGCAAAAAACAGTGGAAGTTGAAGAACCAACATGATCCCACCTAGTGGCAGAGAATAATTTTAACAAACAAAGGAACAAACAATTGTGAGAACAGGATCTAGAAAAAAAGATAATAATCAGTAAAATGGAAATCCACAGTTCTGAGGAAAATGATTTACTGAAAGTATACAAGCTGTTTACTCAGCATGGTGAATTACCTTGCTACAGAATTTTCACTTAGCATTGTGTATGTGGTGAAGTTTTACTCTGCAAAGAACACCCATGTGAATAGATATGTATAAAACATTTGCATTGGATTAGATAGTCATCAAAGCTTCATCTCTTCACTGTGCCATTTTTTCATGGTATATATTTTCTTAGTAAGTCAAGGATTGAAAAGGGAGAACCTAATAGACAGAGATCATTGATTTAAGTCATGTCTACCTATTTAAGAACATCAAAACAGAAGCTCAGAGAGGGCCAAATTAACCCAAGGTTGGTTTGGAAAGGTTCAAACAAAATACAGGGTGAGAAGGGCCCAGGAAGTGAGCAAGTCCAAACATACATATCAGGTGCACCATCAGATCAAGTCAGCAGCACCAGTGAATTATCCAATAAAATCTGAGGCTGAGCTGGGATCTCAGAAGGAACATACTTAGCATGCCCCAATTTCAGCACAGGATTTATCCAGAGGTCCGGATTTCATCAAGCCAAGAATGAGTGCCTGGAGATGAATTACTTTTGATAGTCAAAACTCCCGTAATATGTGGACATACTTGCATCCTATGCAGAACATATGACGTATGTTTCCTGCAGGAAATTTCCAGGAGTGGAACATTTCCCCAACCCGACAATAAGGTGATTGATCAAGGAGGTTTAGAAATACCTGATCCTTGGAGTCTAAAAGGTCAGACTGATAGGAAGTAGAGAAAAAAATTGTAAAGAAAAAGAAGAGAGAAAGAAGAAAGCTTGCTCATTAAGGAATTCACCAGGGAACTAACCCTGATATCCAGAGGTCCACTGATCTTCCAGCCGAATGACTATAATGCCTAAAAGTCTAAAAAGAGTAAGACTAAAAGTAGACACAAAGTAATGGACAAGGTCCAATGTTGATAGGTGAAGTACCATTAATATTGCTCTACATACGTATATAAATAACGGGGCCATGTACAAGATGAGATGGGAACCCTCTAGCAAGCCATCACAAATGGGTTGCAAGCCTTTAGCCATTAGTTTCACATAGTTTTACATTCCAATAAAGTAGTGCTCACAAACCTAGTATGGTCACAGACTTGGTTTAAAAGAGTTTATCAACACTGCTATAGTTTGGGAAAGCAAGTTACAGCCAGGCCTGGGCAAAGGACAAGGGCTGCCAGTCGGAACTGACACCCTAAGAGAGAGCTTCCAACGTATCTTCCATAGAGGATACACACACACACAC
>NC_092862.1:21705061-21765916 GCF_032062135.1 Pyxicephalus adspersus
ATATATATATATATATATATATATATATATATATATTTCTGACATTTACCTGGTCCATTAAGGAAATCTTTTATTTGTAGTGTGATGAATGGGGGAGGAATCCCTGTTTTGGCATTGGCTTCTCCTGCTGCTGTCTGTAGCCAGATTTTGGTGTAATCAAGGCCTTCTGGCAAGGTCTTTCCAGCATCTGCAAAAAGTAGAAAAACAAAATATACTCTGAAAATGCTTAAGAAATGACAAAAACATAGGATAAAACACTGGAACCAAAAGTCAGTTACCAATATTGATAGAAAAGTGACCAATTACAAAAAGAATTCCTTATAAAAATTATGTTCTTTTTTCTAAAATAGAAAATAGGGATAAAATAGAACAGTAAAACAAAGAATTATCTTCCACACCTAAAGTAAACCTTTGCTGACAAAATATAGAGCCTGCCATTGATCATTTGGCATACATTAGACTGCCATTTGCACATACATTACCTTGGGAGTTACGTTTACATAATGGCTTCAGTAGTTTGATTTTGATTACTGAATTGGGAGTTTTGACTTTACTTTTTTTTGAACAAACTTGCTGCAAGTCAGTTACACCAAGCATTAAGGCAAGAAAGCCAAGCAAAAAGCATTCTTAGAAGAAGATAATCAATGGCAGATTGAATATTTTTCCTAGTGCAGGCTTACTTTATTGTCTACTAGCTGATTACCTGGCCCTGGCGTTGCCCAGGTATTTTTTTATTGCAATCTTATATTATACAGGAAAAGAAATTAAAAGAAAAGAAATTTAATAAAGACAAGATTTTCTTGTCTACGGTGTTGTTTCATTTTTTTGCCTTTAATTGCACTCGGCCAATTGCCTTACGTTTTCTCAAAGGCATTATTACAGGCCAGAAATTTGTAAGAGTACAAAAAAAGGATGTAAAAATATAAGCAAAAGGCACACTGTCACTGAGCAATACATACATACATACATTCATACATGCAAATATACCTCTGACATATACCACACCGCTGTACAAAGATCAGAGGCATACTCACATGAGTCGGAGTCATATGTCTAGCAATTCTGGTTTAAATGTCTCGATGCGTTTTCCTAGTGATGACATACACACATACATCCAAATATTGCTCTGACATACAGCAGAGCGCTGTACAGAGGAGCTGACACTCTAATGTTCCCCCCACAGTCACACACTATTATTATACATTTATATACCTCTGACATAAACCACAGCGCTGTACAAAGATCAGCGGTGTCATATGTCTAGCAAGTTTGGATTAAATACCTCAATGTGTTTCCGAGTGATGGTGGATAGCAAATTTGGTTGAAATGCCTCCATGCGTTTCCTAGTGATGACATACTTACATACATCCAAATATACCTCTGACATAGCACAGCGCTGTACAAAGATGACAGGTGCACTCACATGAGTCTCAGGTATATGTATGGCAAGTTTGGTTGAAATGTCTCCATGCGTTTTTGAGTGGTGGTGGATCATACATACACACATACATGTGTACATACATCCAATTTTATATATATATATATATATATATATATATGTAAACAGTTTCAGCCAGTAGCAAAAAAATCACTGTGTTTAACTCAATAATAGATGCAAATACAAAATTAGGAAGGTGCGATTGATCTTATCTTACTTTGAAAACTACAGAAGTGTCCCTCCTTCCCATTCCCTTATCTCTAGAAGTAGTGGTGCTACAATATAGCATTGACAAAAGCAAGCCTTGCAGGGTGTGATGCCTGTATTTGACTGGTGTAAAGAGTTTTATATACTGTGCACAAGTGAGAATAAAGAAGAATAAAGCAAGTCATATTTCTTTGTCAAGAACGTGAATAGATGATTGTAGTTTTTAACTTGTGGTTCTGAAAAAAACAAGCACTGCAAAACATTTTTATAATGTACTTTGTATTAGCAAATATGTTACTACTCATTGTCATTGTCCTGCATCCTCTAAATAGAGGTGAACATTAAATCCAAGAAAAAGGGAAAGCAGTGTTTGTATTTATTTGGATTGCAGTGAATACTGGGCAGCTGATACAGCACAGGACCCCCATTCCTATCGACAAGGTATGGCCATAGGTGTTAACTGCAGAACCAACCTTGTACAGGCACACAGTACTTGGAATTTCCCTGGCCAACACAAGCACTTGATTATAATTAACATTTTTCTGAAAGTAGTTGCCTAGGGTATGTACATTTTTAATACTACTGCTACTATTAATTACTCATTAAGGTTAAATTTAGCTTTTGAAAGGGGTGGGGGGACCATGACTTCTTGGAACATTTTAAAGTTTATAACTATTTTAACAGAAGACAACACTCATTGTAGAGAATAGTTAACCTTCAAGATTTTAGATTGATATCAATGAACTGCTTTATGTAACCTACTAGTTTATAACTGTAAATTTGTATGCTTACCATGTAGGTCAAAAAGTTATAGGACAAATTGTCTTTTTAACATAATAGTTTGACCAAATTTACAATTTGGGTCTAAAACAATTGCCTTTAAAGTAGAACTAAACTTAATTAAGAAAAACATGTGAACCGTGTACAATGCCGGGTATTCCAGTGTAACTTTGGCTGCCAGACATGAATGAACTCCCAAGTGAATGCATTGGAGTTACATCAATTTGACCTAGCCAATCAAGAGGGCTGAAAGGGAACTGGGTGAAGATGTCGGCACCAGTGATGAAGTGAGAAGAGGCGAGTGTAAATAAAAAATTGTGATAAGGCAAGTAGGTTTATGTAATTGGAGAAGGGACATGATCTGTTCCTTTTACAATACATAACCTGTCTGCTCTCAACTGCTCTTCTACCAGTTAAGTAAGTTCTGCTTTAGGAAACTAAACTTTAGATGAATATGTGTTTTGTCTAAGCGAAGTCTATCTGGATGGCCTGGTGACTAATTTGAGGAGCCTAACAAGCAGTGAAAAATTATTTTAGGTCTGTGAATGTATTCAAAACTACCTTTAGCACCTAGAAAACTGCTGAGAGTGCAGATTTTACCTCCAGAACCCTTTATCCAAAATAGGCTTCCAAATATCAAATAACCTATTTTTATTCCTATAACCTATTTTTATTCAGAATGAATCTGAACAGAATCTTGCGGTTTATCGAGTCTTTAACCCACTAACCCTACCAATGCCAAAAGCCCACTTAGTCTTTAACTTCAAAAGCATGTAGCCATTTGCAAAGATGAATGTAAATATACTGGACAATATCCAAGCCCTGCGAGCACCTTGCATTATAAAACTATTTAGAAGGAATAAAGTCTTGAACTGAAAGCAAACTCTTTCTACAAATAAACATTTGAAATGTAAAGTTCAAGCTGCCAACACATTTTACTTATTCTATATATTTGTATAGATTCATTATTTGTATTTAGTGTCTGTGAATATTCACTGCCACTGGGGCCAAGGGAAAACTGCTCTTTATGGACACAATTAGTTATGTCTTTAAATCCCTTAATAGTCAATGAAAGCTCTGACTTTAGCCCCTGAGACTACCATAGTCAGTAACGTTTCTGATTTGGATATGCAAAATTGTAAACAATGTTACAAATATTTAGGTTTCACTAACTCTGGCAACTAGGGATCAGCATGTCACAATCTTTTTAAAGCCTGCGGGAATTCACATGGACCTATAAATAACTTAATCCCTGTCTTATTGCTGAAGTAAATGGATTTACATAAAATACACCCATAGTAGTAAGAAATAGTACTAGCATGGCCTCTATGGGCATATTAAATGGCGGTCGTTTTGATGACTATAGCAGAAAACCACCAGCTTGCTTCATGAACCTAATGAAAACCTGTGCTTTCCTGTCAATGACAAAACAGGTTCACTTTAATTCCTCTTCAGCATACACTTACTTTACTTTATATTTGAGCCCTGTTCATCCTAGAGGGAATCAACTAAAGGTTTAATGGTTATTTAAAAAGCAAAATAAAATGCACTACAATAAACTGAAACTTGTAACAATCAGTAACCTAGAATAACTTCAAAAATGTTTATAACATTATTCTGATGGCTCAAAACTGGTCAGTGTCAGCTGCATGACAAGGGTTACTGCATACTGTAACCTCATCATATTTCTCCACCATAGAAGAGGATTGTAAGGAAGATGGTAAACCCTTTTTGCATACTGTAAGAATCTAGGCCAGTCCATGCATTTTCGCCAAACAGATTAGATGCTAATGTTATTCAGTCACCGGTGCCTTCCCTAACTTCAGTTTGACTATTTCTAAACTGACTATTGTTATATCTTTGAATGGCCTTTCTGCTGTATTTAATTTAATTTTAATTTTTCATATTTCTCTTTCCTGTAGATCTTTTAAATAAGCAAATGCTGCTGGGGAGAGGGAGAAAGAAGTAAACCTTCTAGATTGTACTTCATGGGACAGGTTCACTTTAAGTGGAATAGTTTAATACATTAAAATACATTACTTATGTTGATAAATCAAAATCAACATTATTTCCTGCAGCCCTATGAATTTTTGCAGGGTAGGAGGGTACATCATCAAAAAAGTCAGGCAGTTGACCCAAAAGCTTTTCTGCATTCAGTGCATGTGCGCAAGGCCTAAAATAAACCCTTAGGCATCTTTTTACTTCAAAGGATTTCTTACAAGCTGCTTTTTTATTTTTCTGTGCAACAAAATCAGAAAGTTTTGCTTATTCCGCAGTTATAAAGCAGCAGCTGAAATAAGTACGCAATACCGGCTTAAGAAATGCTCATCGGAAGCAATGTGCAGTAAAGAGCACCAGCCGCTAAAATGGAAGAGCAATTGTAAACCACTTCTGAGGCTGCCTCTTGACCTCCATCAAACAGAAAATAATAACAGTAGTTGAGGAACAGAATTTGTCTCTGTAGGAGTTTCATTATTATGAGTTCATCTGAAGTTCTGTGTACCGAATGTGGAATAACTCACAAGTTCCTGCCCACAGCTAAGATAGGCTGCCAAAACAAGCTGCCTACTCTGTGATTAAAGGTAAAACATCAAAAAATGTACAAAGTGTGCATTAAAAAAAAATAACATCAAAGAACATTTTTTTAATTCTGGAAGACAGCAATAAGGATCCTTATAAGCTTGAAACATGCTGTGATCAATGACTAAAGATACCTTTCTCAGTTGTGCTTTTCTTTCATATTATGAGATGACGAAGGACTTCAACTGTGTTGAAATGCCTTACATACCTCTGTTTTTTTCACTGTATAATTTATTAAAATAAAACTACACTGGACTGTAAAAACATGATGATGTTATAAAAGAAGATATGGCAACTACTAAAAACAATCAAAGTATATAGTTACACCTTTCTTTAGACCAGGAGAGTTTTAGGGGCTGCTAACCTAAAGAAAATACCACTCCCTCCACTACATTATGTTGTCTTGCATCTCGAGAAGTGTGAGGAAGTCTCCTAAATAGGACACAGACAAAAATGACTAAAATTATAGGAGTTTTCCCTTCTACAACCCAAAAACAGAATTATAATTTTATCAGCTTCTGACCAAACTATCAACACAATATATGAAGATGTGTGATTGTGGCAGATACATTGGATCTTAAGTAACTCTGGAGCGTGATGAAAACAGACTGATATGAATTGCTCCATGTAACCTGCAACAAGGTGTGGAAAAGTTATAAACATACAAAAATTTCCATATTGCTTGTAAAGTGATATAACATTTTCAAATCCTACAGTACAGTCTTTGTGATAAAGAACTAAGGCTTTCCCCTCAAGGTAAATATTCCATGTAATACTGGACTTCCTCTGCAAATGATTTGGTGGAAATGACCTTGATGCTTCTCTACAAGAAAATCTCTTAAGACAATGTTATTTTTAAAGTAATGTAATTGTAAATAAAAGCTCCTTATCGTTCATGAACTATGTTTTCACAAGCTTTTAGAAAGTGATATTGGGTTACTATATTATTTTGCACTGGCAAGTGCCACTTTAAAATGTTAAGTTTTGTAACAGAAAACATATGAGCGCTTAGGTTTCACAAAAAAAAATAATTGTTATTGCAATATCTGTTTATAATATATCTCTTCGACTGTATAGTTTTATTTTATGGATACTGAAAAAAGACACTTTCCTAACAAGCATCAAGGGTCCGATTTCTACAAAAATGTTCAAGGTTACCTACTAATTGCCAAGGTGTACAGTCATGTGATACTGTCAAATGCATGTTTAATCTAGACCTTTAGCTAGGCTATGGACATAAATGTACTAACATATTCTTAACAATTAGTATGTCAGCTTTACAATCTTTCTCAGTGACCTCTGCAGTCAAAAAGGAGCTATTCATCCTTAACATTCAGAGCAGAAATAATGATGCCAGCCAAAGCTGTTCTCTCTGCAGCTCACCCTCTACTAGAGATAATCTCCAGCTTGTTTATATAAAAAATTGGAGTTCTGGATAGATGCTCATTCACTGTATGGTAGAGTTGTACAAGTTTAGCTGAGCTGCTGTAAGAACAACTTGGTGTAAATTATACAAATGTGTAGGAAAATTAAAGTTTTTGTGTTATTTTTTTTTTCTGGACAACATATGAGATATAGTGAGGAACATAAGCTTACGTAAGAGCTGATAAGCTATGATATTAACTTGTTTACCATATCAAACCACTTTTGTTTGCTTTCACTAATATGCATACCTGAACATTTGTATTCTGGATCCACTCCTTTAAGTAGTGCATCAAAGAGTGATATTTCCACCTTCTGTTTTCTGTGGTGGCAGCTAATTAGCAAAGATGGCTGTGACACTGTGAGATGAAGGAAAGGTTTTAACTGTAGATCTCCAGTTCCTCTTCGGCCAGGCTGACGGACAATAGTGATGCCCAGAGCCTGGCGAGCCGAAGATCTTGTTGAAGCATGAAGGCGCTCTAGAGAAAACAGGCCAGCTTTTCCATTCACTGGAGAAGAGGGGTTACTGGTCAAAAGGTCCTCAGCTGTCAAGGTGGAGATGCCTGACTGAGTAGATTTGTCCAGGACCTCATCTGTTTCTGTGTTTGTTAAGTTCAGGGAACTTTTTCTGACATTCTCGTGATCACTGCTGTCCATCTTTGACTTGGACACTGAAGAGCATGAGTAGGTCATTAAGGATATGCGGCTGGCAGTGATAAAAATATCAAACGGTATGAAGTTAAGATTTTTTACAATAGATGACTGTTTGGACGGCCGTACAATTCTGTGATGGCTTGTACCACTTTGGGGTTCAATTTGAACTATTCTTATCTTCACACTGTCACTACCAATGCCACTGTCCTGAGCACCACTGTAGCGGGAGGATGTGTCTGCTGTGCGACCTTCACCAACATCTCTTTTCTGTTCCTGTTTTGAAACCTAAAAAAGATGGCACATAAAATAATTAAAAGAAAAAATGGAACAACAATTTCTTTTTAAAACACCTTATCATGGGTTATTTGGTCTTTTATTAGGTCGTACTTATGATGATGAGTAAATGAGTTAACACAACCAGCTTTTTACTTTTCATCTGTTTCAGTTAATCAGATAAGGGGAAGTTGAATTTTGTATGGTACTTTTGCTACTGTATCTTACCTTAATAAATAGGAAGATATTTCTAGGGATATATAAAGGATTGGACACGCAATGGCAAAAATATAATTCTTAAACAATTTTACAGTTAAACTTTATTAGTTAACAGCTAGTATTTGAGATCAAATGGATGGCTGCATGATGGTGTCAGATAAAGAATGTTCAATAGGAGGTGTGTGTTATGAGGATGTAGGGATTTGTGGTATTTAAGACAGCAAGAAAAAGGAAAATGAGTGTACATGCATCAACAATTTTCATAGATATAAATTTAAAATGCTTACAACCATTAACTTATACTACATCAATGCTCATGGACTTCTACAGTTTAGGGGACTAAGACTGTAAACACAGGCCAGCCAAATAAATATTGCTCTTAGATTTCAGATCAAGCTTGAATCTATTGGTGGCCCATTGTTTCAATAAAACAAATTCATATAAAGCTCCAGTATTTGACCACACCAGGTATAATAGCCATTTGTGTGAAATCAACGAGATGAATGGCTTACTTAATGAAGCAACACCTCCATTAATTCAACAGATCAATAGAGCGTATGTTTTACTACAATCCTAAAGTGTAAAAAATGTGGGTTTCACTCGACGTTGATTTATGATGCACGCTTCTGAAACTAATTGAGTATATTAACATTCTCCCCAAGGTACGGTGAAAACAAAATATGGCAATTAGCAGGAATGACTACTGGAAAATGAGGAGCTCAGAAAACAGCCCAGGGTTTAACTGCTGCTCAGTGAATGCCTGGTAGTCACCTGTTCTGCCCATATACAAAAATGTCCTGAGCAAAGGTTTTGCCTTTGGGTTAATCCTTGTGATTATTCAGAAAAAAAAATGAAGGAATAAAAAGAAAACAAATAAAGGCTGCATTTGTGAAGGGAAAAAACTAAAACCATTCTTCTGTAAACAAGTACCATGACCTGGGCATTAACATCAAACATGGAAAGAGCAGCCAGTTGTATGACTAGAAAGGAACCATTTACTACTGAGTGCTAGAAGGAGAACTGTACTCGTATTCCTCCTATAAACCATTTAAAGTAGACAATAAAAGTTTTCTTTAATTAGCTACTGGTGTGCATTAACATGAATATGATTAAACCATAAAAAACAACTGTACATTACTCTCGTACCCTCAACCAGATGGTTTGAATTACCCCATTTGAAAATGTACTTTAAGCCTTCCCTGCATACATGCATACAAAAACTACACACACACACACACACACACACATATATATATATATATATATATATATATCTCGACCTTTTGCTTTTAGAGAATTAACTACATATTACTGCAGAGCAGGAGATAGTATTTCAGACCTCCAGGCATATATTAAATATACTGGCAGAACATTAGACAAAATGCTTGACTTATTAGATACTTCCTATTCTAAACAGTGTCATCAAAGTCTAAAAACAAAATTCATATAAAAGCAGCACAAAGCTTCCACATATAACTAGTGCCAAAATCTCTCTACTTTCCAGTTAATGAGGAAAGGATGTGTACTCTTAACATATGAATGTAAGATTTTCCAAGCATTCATGTTAGGAAACATGGCCTATTGGTTCCATATGGTGAAGGTTAAATTAAACTGTATTGGTAAAATAACCTTTACGATAGCTGGCATGATAAACAACTAGCCAATGGATGCGGGATTTATTTGGTTCAACAATAGAAAATTAGGACAGCAAAGATTTTTGTCTAGAATGAACAAATGTCCACAAGATAAAGGTAGTATACTGGGTACAATTTGAGAGAGAAGGTACATATACAGCTGTTTTACATAACTGCGTTTTTTTTCTTAAATGTTAATTTTTTTTAGATAATTTGTTCAGTAGAAAGACCGACAAAGACCAATTACAAAAGACAAGAGTAAAGTATAAACAATATGTACAAAACTTGCGAGATGTACGTCTAAGATTGTCATATAAAGAGTATCTGGATATGGAATAAAAAAAATATATAAAAACTCATAGTAATTCTGCCAAATCAGATAACCCAAGGCCCTTGTGACTATACCCATCGGTACATCCGCTAACACCCTAAAAGTGAAACAGAGGGGGTACAAGGTCTGGGAGAAGAGTAGGATAGAAATAGAGTGAGGTAAAAGAAATAAGTAGAGAAAAGGGAAGGAGAAGGTTAGAGAAGGAGGTGGCAGACAAAAGAGCTTAGCAGGACTATAGAACACATTGACCCAGCCACACTCCGAAAAGTGCTTGTCCTGGTGCCAAAGAACTAGCCAGCAGCCCCCAAAAGGAGAAGATGGTCCAATGTGGCCCAATGTGCTTTCTGTTTATCAAGTCAGTTTATAACCATGCTGACAGTTGCTCCATTTACTGGACTTTATACATGCGTATAGATCAGGGATGGCCTAGGGGAAGAGTGGACTTCCACTGGGCCGTGATAAGGCATCTTGCTGCTGTAAGGATCTGGGTAAGTAAGTTGGAGACTGCCCATACTGGAACATTAAGTAGGTGAGTCACCAGATCCAGTCTAATCTCTATTTTTGCCAAGCAGAACAGGAGATCATTTACCTCCTTCCAATAATGTATTATGCCCGGGTGCCAACAGAAAGTGAGGAGAGATTGCTGCTCATGGGGAAAATTGCCTGTAGTTTGACCGGAGTGAGATAGTAGTGCAGACGAATCTTATAGGTATTCTTATAGAGTGTGCATACCAAGGTCTTATGTGTCCTGCTCCAGTTAACCTGCTTTAGTTCAGTTGAAAGTTCCCGAACCAATATTGACCATATAACTAAGTTTTACATGTACATATAAGGCAGCGAAGACAGAATACTTAGGAGTCTACTGATAACATTTTCTGGTTATTAAATGCAATGGGAGGAGGGGGTGTTATTGTGGGTGGGGTGATATTAATAAAACTTAGCTCAGAATCCCTAACTTTTTAGAATAAGAAAAGTTAGGAATACTACAAATAGTCAAAAATAAAATAATACAAGAAAATTAATGTTTGCTAGGGTAGAACGTGTGGATGGTGGATCAGTGGAATACGAGTCATCACAGGAGAAGAGGACATCAGAAAAGTACAAGATGTCCAGCCAAAGAGACATTAGAAGTGGTTGAAGTTTCCAGCATTGAAGGGTCAGATGTCAGCAGCAAATAAGCTGCTGGGAAGAGATAAAATACATATCATTGTGGTGTGAGATTTAGGCGAAACGAATGCTAGCAGGTGGTCACTTTAGATACTTTTCAGTATTCAGACAGACAAACCAACCTTACTGGTGTGATGAGAGGACCAGAATTTGATAAAGCTTCTAAATGTACTTAACTAGTTATTGGCATTTACAGAATATCTATATGTACACACACCCTGACACATTTGAACACCCTTTAAGTATAAAACCCATGTCTTTTTGTCCACCTTACTTTTTTGCAGACTGATCCAGAACATATGCTTGCATGCCATCACATCTATGCAGCACAGATGCCTTAACATTTTTGCAGAAAACAATTACTTGATTGCTGCAAATACCTTCAGGGTGGGTTTGTAATTGCGGTACCAGAAGAAGGAGCAGTGAAATAAAGATACATCTGAAAAAATAAACACTGTTACAGATGATACATGGTGAAATGCATAGAACTGTGCTCTGCCGTGACTCACCAGCAGCAGTGGAATCTCTACCCACATCCATTTATAAAAAGCCTATCTTGTTACAGACACTCCTTTTGCTCGGCTGCCAACATACACAAAAGATGTGAAAACTAGAAAATATTAATTATGAGCTGGGATAAAGAAAACTGTGCTAAATCAAATTTGCCACCTGAGATTTCCAATAGAAATAGTTCATGTTTGTTCTCCCACCACATGCCAGTAATTCACATAATACATTAAAAGCAAGCGATTCTTTGTGGCTTTGCATGTTTCCAAGTGAACTGGACTAAGACCTCAGTTTAGAGAATGTTACAAGCCTTTAGGGAACTGCTGGTGTAATTGACTTTATTATTAATGTGAGCTACGTAAAAACAGATTATTGAACTGGGTTAACAATTTATTAATTTTTCAAACAAAATTTAAAATTATTATTTTTTTATATAAATGGCATTTTTTTTAATCAATTATTTTTACTTTCATATTTTCTACTTGTTCTTGGATTTGGATGCACTTGAGGGGTTCTATGAGTCTGACAATCAATGAAGCATTCCAGATGAAGAAACAATTAGTGTCATTGAAACACATGGACCTTGAATATTCTCCACCAGGGAATGTTTCAGTGAATCTCTGATTCACTGCTTCATAAAAAGACCCCTAAACAAACTCTTAAAAAATGATTATAAGTAATGGAAATGAAGCGTTAAAAGGTAGTATTTTTCATAGTTCAGTGTTAAAGTATGAGTTAGTGTCGGGTAATTGTCAAGATTGATGGTTGGATTTAGAACTGCTTCTTTACACTTTTAAGTTTATATGAATGTATTTTTAAAATATTTTTATTTTTGCAAGGAAGTATCTATAACAAATAGTTTACAGCAGTACATTTTCCAATACAGAGCTTGGGATTTTAGAATTTTTACAGAAGGTCATATCTAAACTAATACAGTAATTATTCTCAAGAAGCCTTAAACAACAATAACACTGGGGAAAAATTTTGAACACGTTTTTTGTTGACTTCAATTTTTAAGCTTATTTACACTAAAATAGGTATATGCGGATTCTGAAAGTGCAGTTAGTTTTCAGGTCAGGTTTTTTCTCTACGGCTTATTTTATTGGGATTACTGTAGCATGGATTTGTATAGGCTATTCATTTACACCCAAGACAGTGTGGTCAGAGGTTGTGCGCTGCTCTACATGGAGCAAAATTTATTTTTCTACTTACGCATGTATTTCCTTTCTTTCAGATCATGTCTTGCACTGCTGTTTTTTGTCTTAAGTGCCTAAACAACCCTGATTCATTTTGTT
The DNA here is from genome assembly GCF_032062135.1 of Pyxicephalus adspersus. Taxonomy (NCBI): domain Eukaryota; kingdom Metazoa; phylum Chordata; class Amphibia; order Anura; family Pyxicephalidae; genus Pyxicephalus; species Pyxicephalus adspersus. The sequence goes on from NC_092862.1 coordinate 21,717,569, forward strand.
ATATCTGTGTCAGTTTCACCATTCCCAGTCAAAGGGTGAACAGCAGCACATTTGTAGAGCAAGCCTATTTGGCATATTTCAAAGTAAAACTTGGCCCCAAATAAGGTGTGCAAACAGTGTGTCAAGGGTTTATGGATGTGGACAAAGGGAACACGTGATAAGATGCCATTTGGTATACCTATGGTTTGGTGACAGCCAGAAGGATCAGGACAACCATCAGGATATAATAGGAAAAAAAAATGTAACAGAGTATTCTAGTCTACCATCGGCTATACGCCCAGTGGCTCATTCAGATGAAATCCCAGTGCCGGTTTTCGTTACATTACCGTCTCTTGAAGAACATGACTACGGTGATGAACTAGGTGACAACAATGATGAAGAGTTTGAAATTGAAAAGGACTCGTAAGGGATTTGATCAGCATGAGTTGAGTGATTTGGGACTAACAAAGAAGGCTTCAGAACTCCTAGCATCAAGACTGCGTGAGAAAAACTTACTTGAAAAAGGAACAAAGGTATCGTACTTTCGAAGCAGAAAAATTGTAATTCTGCAGTACTTTGGAACTGACAGTGGCTTTGTGTATTTCCATAACATACCTGGTTTAATGAAGGAATTGGGAATTTCAATCTATAAATCAACTGAATGGCGACTATTCATCGATAGCTCAAAGTGGAGCCTAAAGTGTGTCCTCTTTCACAATGGCTATATATTTGGGTCAGTCCCAATTGGCCATTCAGTTTCTCTTTGTGAAGAATATGCAGACATAAAGAGAGTCATTGAGTTGTTGCAATATCACCACCACAAATAAGTTATCTGTGTTGACCTTAAAATGGTATGCTTCCTTCTTGGTCAGCAACGTGGATACAACAATTATCCCTGTTATTTGTGCATGTGGGACAGCAGAGCTTGTGAGAAGCATTGGGTGGAAAGGAACTGGCCTCCAAAATCTGCCCTAAAACCAGGTGATCCAAAAATTCTACATGAACCACTTGTTGATAGAAAAATTAATATATTCCTGCCTCTGCACATGAAACTGGGTCTGATGAAGCAGTTCGTTAAAGCTTTGACAACGGAAGGAGACTGTTTCCAGTACCTCATTTTGGCATTTCCTAGCCTGTCATTTGAAAAAATAAAGGCCGGTGTGTCCACAGATTCGGCAGCTCATCAAATATGAACATTTCATCAGGAAAATGTCAGAAGTCGAAAAGAATGCTTGGTTATCATTCAAAGCCATTGTCAAGGACTTTCTTGGAAACACATGAGCAAACAATTACATGGAAATTGTCCAGAAACTCTTGGAGAGCTACAAAATGTTTGGTTGCAATACGAGCATCAAGGTGCATTCTTTGCATAGCCATCTTTCTAACTTCCCGGAAAACCTTGGTGCAGTCAGTGATGAGCAAGGTGAACAATTCCACCAAGATATGAAGGTCATGGAAGGATAGTATCAGGGTAGATGGGATGTACATATGATGGCTGACTATTGTTGGAGCATCCGGTGGGATTGTCCTAACACTGAACACTCCAGGAAAAGCTATAAGCGCAAATTTTTACCTTAACCACTAAGCCGAATAATTTTAAAAAGTTTTACTGTAAAAACTGACTGTACTGTCAGAGTACCAATAAATCCTTTGTAAGAACAAAAGAAATTTAACAAATTAAATAAACAGTACATTCAAGTTATTTCATTATTTTTCATAGTATGTAAAATTTGTATGTTTTTTGACAAAAATGGAGGGTAACCTGTATCGTAAAACCTGTATGTGATAGCAGAAAACTGGGGGAATTTCTGAATTCAACACCCAAAAATTAGTAAAAAACAAGTGTAAGATATAACTCATCAAAAAATGCGTTCCCAGTGTAATATATTAGCAATCACTATGAAGTATACAATTGCATTCACATTCCCCAGGAAGCATGTTTTTGTATAGAGTCATTAGAAAACTGGTACATGAAGACATAGCAGGATAAGTTAGAGACACCGGTGAATCATTATTCAACAGAGGGTAAGTATACCATGTGGTGTACTCGCGGAGGTGATGTGTTTCTTGGTGTAGTCTATATAAATTTCAAAGCAACTTTAAGCAGAGTAGGAGGTGAATTTTGGGCAAAATGAACCTGAAAAAATTCTAAATGATTTTAGAAATGTACCAAATGATGTAAAAATCCTGTGCATTTGTCTATATATGCCCTATTTACCAAAGGCCTTGGGGTTATAAAGTACTTTGAGATATTCTTCACCATTTACTGAAAAAAGATAGCAAACAACTTTATTTTTGTTTGTTTTCAGCATTAAAACAAAAAAAGATTGCCAATAGCCAATGTGCCATTTAGGGTATGGTTTAAAAATATATCCCAAAGGGAGAGTTTAGTTATGGAAGGTTGTGTAGTCTTTCACATATAAATATACATTTTGAAACACACAGCCTACTAGTTAGATAGCAAGAAAAGCTTCTACTGGTAATTGTGTGTGCTCTCTATGATAATAAATAAAATGACCACCTTGCCTTGGGATGTGTACACACATAGGGGCACAATTATCAAAGTATGAACTGTGTGTTCATCAGAAAAATAGCATTAATTATACACCAATATTATTATTTTTTCAGTTTGCCTAATCTTTCCGCTGAAAATATTGCCAATTCTTAGCAGGATCCCCACTTTTAGAACATCATCCTTTTCAGTAATTAAAGGAAGGAATTGCCACATTTATGAAGCCTGATTGTCATTTTTGGACTTGATAGTGGCAAATGCCATAAAAAGCAAAGGGGTTGTTTACCACTTTTGCAGCTTCTTGCCACTTGCCAAGCAATCAAGATTACTTACTCCCTGAAAATGTGAAGCGTGGAACATGCCTCTTTGCAATTGCATGTTAACATGCTGTACCAAAGCACTAAACTGCACCCAATGAAAAAGTGATCAAAACAAGAAAGTTTAGGTTCCCATGTATGTCTGAAACATTATTAAATGGTACAAATTCAGGTTGGTGGCTGTGTCCTTCCTATGGCTTTCTGTGATTTATGACTTGCTCAAGCAGAATTACAATTATGTACAGGGCAATTTTAGGGACTTCAAATTACATTTGGGACTTGATTTTCAGTTTGAATAGGGTAAGTAATGGTTTGTTTTTTAATATGTCTCCCATTCGGAAGATTTCTTTTCATATGGACAGAACAGAAGTAGGAGGTGATCTCTCCAAAGCTTTATTGTATCCACTCAAACAGTTGTCACCAGAACTGGCTTTCCCATTAAAAAATGTTTAATCTTACCTCCTGATCCTGGAAGAACTGAAAAATATTGCATCTTTGCAATATTTTTGCAATAAAGAACTGAAAAATATTGCATCAGTAAATTTCTGTACAAAAGGAAGCGATCTAGCAATATTGCCACAAATGTCTTTGTTTAGGGACTCTCTGTTCTACAAATGTGATATTGTAATGACAATGTAATGTGAAGACATTGTAACCATCAGGAAACCTACCCTAAGAAATGTCATTAAAGCATCACTGGAGTGTTTGCTGGTAGACTGAAAATGTTAAAAAATCGGATGCAAAAGATCAGCAAACACAAAACTGAAGACAAAAAAAAAAGATGAAAACAAATAATTCTGGATGACAACTGTATTTTATACACATTACTTTAACAAATGAATCATCATATAGAGTTTAGAGTTCACTTTAAATCTTTCACTGCCCATTCAAACTAAAATACCAAGTTCTTTATGGAGCTGGCCCTTATTAAGTAATAAAGTGTTTAAGTAGAATCTAATTTAAAAAAAAAATTGCAGACCACCAATGCCTTAGGCCAAATCTGTGCGCCGGGTTTGTAAAAACATATGAATATGAGAAATAAGTTCTCATGAATTGTACTTCACAGTGATATTCCCCTTTCCAAAATGGCTTTTTTTTATATTATCTAATTTCCTTACTGTCAACACGCAAAACATAATCGCCTTGCTGTCAAAGAATATTAATGTGACTTCAGAATCTGTAAACATGTATTAAACTTTCTTTAGCCACTAAAAATAATAACGGTGAAGTGCAGGAAAATCTTTCTTATGAAAATTCCAGATGCAGGCCAGGAGCGCAGTTCACAGATAGCAAGCTTGAAAGGAAGATTATCTGATGTCACTCCCACACTGTAAACGATACAAGGAGGAGGCAGATTACAAGACTTTGAGTCAGAGCAGGATTCTCCTTATATAAATTAGCTGCATTTCCTTTTTCATTTAGAGGGGAAAAAACGTCTCTTATCTGCCGGAGTTTAAAAGTATGAATGATGTGGTTAGCAAGTCATAACAACATTACTGCAAATGATATTGTTTACAGCACGGTTTCTTAGATAGGCACAGATGCTCAGAAAATCAATAAGGAAGCTACCCTTCTAAGTAAAGTATTGCCCGGAGGCCACTTTCAGAGACCAAAGTTTGGTAACACTTCACACATCGCCTAACAAGGGGCAGGTGGACAGGGGTGCTTTAAACCACAGGAAGCTATTAATTGTATTACCTAGTGCATTAACAAGCAGCAAATGGAGGGAAAAGGACTGCAGAATAAAACAATTTTTTTGTACAAAAATCTTCCTAGCCCCTTGAATATACTGAGCTCTGCATCGTCTTGGTACACTACAAACCCTTCAAAGCTTGCGTCCTTCTTTGCTGTCTGCAGCCTAGCCAGTAACAATGCACTGCCAGACTTTGCACACCTGTCCATTAATGTCGTAAAGACTTAAAATGTAGTTCCTCCTAAATGAAATGTCGCATTCCGTTCTATAAGATGTTCATGTGCAGGTTTGTCTTGTCTTTGACATAGTATGTATGAGTATGAAAAATATGTCATTCTTTTTTTAATATTTCCACCACTTTTCATTTGAACACCTTGGCTCCCTACCAGAAAAACACTATCTGTGAACTCTAAACCACTAACAGTGAGGGGCACAGGCACTGCTTATAAAATATATATATATATATATATATATATATATATATATATATATTGAAAAAGGGACAAGCAATTTTCCTTCTGCAATATGTATTCTTACCTGACTGATCTTTGGTTCAGGTGTTAAAATAGTTAAACTGCTCATGTGTAGCTCAGCATTGGTTGACAGGATACCCAGCACATCCCTGCTTCTCCTGTTGCCATCTCCTGACCCGTCCAATCAAGATGGCTCAAGATTGCAACAAGGAAGGAAAGAATGAAGATGGTGGTGCCCACAATGAAATGTGGACAGATGAGTATGACAGGGTTTGGTTCCACTTTAAGTATTGGTGTTATGAAGGTGTGCCTAAACCTTTGGAAGTAATAAAAAGATTGGTTAAGGCCGGTGTAATGGAAATGGAATTATGAGGGATGAGGTGGGAGGGGACAGAAACAAGGGGACAGGTAGTGATACAATAATACCATTAAACAATGCTAATCAAAAATAATAAAGGGAGGGCGATATTACTGTAAGGTATTCTTTGCCCAATATCAAAGCCTTTATGAGCTGCCCAGTCAGAGCACTGATGACAGATTTACTTATCTGATGAGTAGGGCCAAAGATGATTCATGGAAATAAAATGCAGAGATCAGATAGACCCGTGTACAGAACATGGAATTAACCTCCCTCTGTTTTCTTTGTAAAGCTATACCATTTGAAATGTAGATAGAAAAAGTGTTCCTGTTGTTACAGAAAAAAATGTGTTTTTTTTCCACTTTTTACCAGCAAATGGACATTTCATCAAGGAACCTTTCAATGCTGGATAAATAGGAAATTCATGAGGTGGAGACTACATCTGCAGAAGAAGGGCTTTTAAAGAAAAAGGAAAGGTTCTCAATTTTTCCTTAAAAGACAACCTATAGCTTTTTTTGCATGTAAATGGGAAAAAGATCCACTAAATATAAATAACCTTATATTTGTCATCTCACTGATATGGTCTGTCTATGTGAAAATAAAAGGTACTCTGTGGTCCCTCTGTGATGTCAAAAGGCCAAATAATTTTTCACATGTGTGTGTTATTTCTTATTATTTTAAAACAAAGGCAAACTCTACATTCCGCTTTGTGTTAGTGCAAAGTGCACAGCGGGGCTTGTGACATTCAACTTAGGTTTAAAGAATTTTTTTTCTTTGCATGTACAGTCTGCTGCCAGAATGTGTCCTTGGTGATATGGAGGAACATTAGCTGGGCCTGCAAGTAAATCAACATTGATACACATTGGTCTGATTTATTAAAGCTCTCCAAGCTTGGTTAAGTTAAAAAATCTTTGGTGTACCTGCGACAATGGTATTATGATAGGGGCAACAAAGCCGATTCACTTTTGGCACGCCAAATTTGTGATCAAACAGCTAAATCAACGTCAACAGCTATAATATGACTCCGAAATTATAGCTAAGATTTTTGGGGAATATCATTCTACACTTTATAGTAAGGTGTATGGCTCACAAAAGGGAGATCAGTCAATCCTCAAGGCCCGGATTTCTGAATATTTGGCGTGCTGTTCTTTACCTGTCTTGGAAGACTCGGTGCTTGAAAAGCCTAATGAGTCTATCTCCTTGGAGGAAAACACTGCCACATATATATCGGTATATATATATACCTATAGAACTGGTGAACTTAGCAACGCCAAAAGACCTGGACGTCCACAGAAGACAAAAGTGGTGGATGAGCGCAGAATCATTTCCATGGTGAAGAGAAACCCCTTCACAACAGCCAACCAAGTGAAAAACAATCTCCAGGAAGTAGCCGTATCGATAACCAAGTCTACCATAAAGAGAAGACTGCATGAAAGTAAATACAAAGGGTGCACCACTGCAAGCCACTCATAAGCCTCATAGAGTATTGAATGAGTATGGCTCCCTCTCTGGGTATAAAGTTAATTCCTCTAAAACTGAAGCCCTCTTTCGAAATTTACCATCTCTTCTACGACAGCAACTTCAACTACAGTATCCCTACCGAGCGCTCGGATCATGTTAAATCCTTAGGAATCTTACGGCTCTTTATATGCTACCAATTACCCCCCGTTATTTAAAGAGCTTACTTCACTTATACAAGGGGTCCATCTCAGGGATCTAAGTATTTTAAATACTGAACCAGCTTGTACCTTTATCAAGCACCAATATATGTTAAAATGGGAACGTACATTGGGAAGAGAATTACCATTAGAATATGGAAAATTATATGGGATAGTGCGTGTAAAAGCTTGTTTTGCACACTATATAATGAAAAAGCATATAAAAAAATGATGCCATGGTATCTTACCCCAAGTACACTACACGCTATTTTCCTGACTGCTAGCAACATCTGTTGGAGATGCAGAGTGGAATTGGTACTATATACCATATTTTTTGGTCATGCCCTCTCATAACACCCTACTGGTCTAGGGTTGATACCCTCCTCTCTGATATATTGGATACTCCTATATCACTCGATGTAGTCACTCATTTATTAGGCTTACCTATATCTAACGTTTTTAAATTGAATAGGAAATTAGCATGCCACATTTTAATGGCTGCTAAGTGCCATATTCCTAAACACTGGAAATCTACTTCCCCCCGGGCATTATTGATCTCTATGCTAGGATAAAAGAAATACATTAATGGAACATCTCAAGGCCAGAATATATGATAGGTTTTAAAAATTCACAGAAACTTGGGCCCCTTGGGAGGCCTACTTATTGTCCACTTCTAATATGTTTTGTCATGTTTCCATGTCTCCACTGATCCTAACTTGGGTCTTGGCAATATGTCTTCTGCCATAATTTCCTCAAGACCTACTCCAGAAAATTCACCTAACAAATACCATGCACTTGTTATTTGTCCTACATCCTCCTATGGTCCCATCCTCTATATTTCCTTTAGAATTGTGGCTGAGCCTCTATACATCTAAACCTGCCTTTTGTATATTCTTTTCTTATAATTATTGAGAAATTGTTTCTGCTATTACCACTGTTATTATCTTCCACCCAAAGTAAGATATGTATATAATGTATGTGTTGCCATTTATGACTTGAGTTAAACGTCTTGTTTTTTTTTTCTCTTTCATACTATGCAGTTCGCCTCGCTATGTTTATGTTTATATTTATTGTTCTTTTTCTCTTTGTGTTTTGTTTGTTTGTCTAAAGGCTGGAGAGGCTGGGGAGGATATACTTTCTGGGTAATCCAGCAAACCTGGAATGGATCTGGTCCAGGATTCAAAACATTTGCTAGCAAATGGCTTTAAAAAGCTTCACTGGTGAAAGTGTATCCTTTCCAGCCTTGAAGAGCTTTCATAAATCAGGCCCATTGTCCCAGTAAGCACAATTACAACATTACATCACAGTGACTACTCACTGCTTCCGTGGATTCTTTCTATGAACTTTTGCTGTTAACTGCTTTAGCACACTTCACAATGACCACTAAGTACATTTTGCTACTAAGTACATTTCGCTACTAAACTCAAGTGGGTGTGCATATTTCCCTTCTGAATTACACTGCAATAGTGCATTTTGGCATTGGAAGCCATTACAACCTGGTATTGTCACTGTTGCTGTTTGCCACTTTAACTGTTTATGTCCTCTGAACACCTCTGGAACAGTGCATTTTACATCTCTCCCCTGACCACCACTGTATTAATGTGAACTTGGTAATGCCATGGTACCTGTGCACTTCTTTTATGACCACCACCTTACTCTCTACACTGACCATGATCAATGTGACAATACAGCACAGATGAACTGCTGCTGTACGTATATGCAGTACATTTTACTTTGCATTCCGTGCACTAGGACATTTTGGTACATTCAGTATTAAACCCAATTTCTGGACACCCTTTTTCTAGTTTTAATAATAATTGAAGCAACAAATTAAAAAGGTCATCTCTCCGTCACCCTCCTGCTAATAAAATGTTTTTTGTCTTCACGTAGCATACCTGAATTGATCCCATTTCTGCTACTACTTGCCCTGGTTGTAGCTCTACTGTACTGGAGGGCAATACTCGGTCAAATTCAGATACTTTAACTGTGTGAATTTGAAAAAATAAATTTATGATACACTGTATTAATAAACACAAAGCTGCATACGTTTGTATCATTTCTATCTGTGCAGTGGTCAGCTTTCAGCAAAAAAAAACAAATTAATCCCAACATGTCAATAAGAATATTGGCTCATTTGTAGAAATGTCAGAAACTGACCAAAAGCACAAAAGACATTAAAACCACATGGTTACTAGAAAGCACAGCAAAGTAAGGAAGAATAGAATTCTTCAGCTCAGTAAGGGTTTTGGGTGGTCGTCTGTTTTAACATATCTATTCAAAAAACAAGCAGAGAGTTTCTAACAACAGTATTATTTAAGGCTTTCCAGCTGTTTCCAAAATACGCAACACTTAAAAAACTGTTTATTTACATAATTTTTAAAGACTAAATACCAGCACTAGGGGGCACTGGTGGAACCCCTAGGTTCTATCTCTCAGCCTCACGAGCCAATAGAGATATAGTAGATTTCTTGAACAGCTGGGGAACTACAGGATGGCCATTCCTAGTCTAGACAAGTCAAACGAATTAAGTCCATAAAATGTGGAAGGGGAAAAGAAGCATACAAGTCATAAAAGCAAAAGTTTACATTTCAAGAAGTCATGTAAACATAGTTTATCCATGTTAAGAAGTTAAACATGCTGAGCAATCTAACCTATCATGTCAGCTCAGTGCACACATTTGTAAAATGTCAGCACACCTTGTTGTTCCATCAATTATACGGGCACTTAACCCAAAAGACCCCTGCTACATGGAGATTCATTAATCACATTGGTCAGTTAATGCACTCTAAGACTTCTGAGTATTTCAGGATCACCATCAAAGGGGCTCTTTTATGTGCATCGTGAAAACAGCTCAGTAAAACACTGTGCCATGTGAGAGCTGCCAAGTGGACCAAAGCCAAGCAGCAAATTACTGCGCGTTGATGAACTCGTTAGATCAAAAGAAATCGCAGTCATGCTCTGACTCCGCCGAGAGTACACCTTTGACAACAAAGAATGTGCAACTCTGTTTAAATAAAAAGAAAGAAAAAACATAATACAATCACAAAAAATGTTGATTTTAGCCATAGAAGTGGTATAGAAATGTTTTCAGTTGTCTCAAATTTCACACGTGAACAAGACATAACACAAAAACTAGTCGTAATGTCACAAATAAAACATGAAGTATAATTAAAATAATTAATAAAAATTGGACAGGCACTTGTCCAAACTTTGTCACTGATCTAGATTGGGCATATGGGTCAAGAAACCCCTGAATTACTGGAGTGCTTTTTCTAGGTCTACTAAGAAATAAATGCAAGATGGTCATCGCTACGTCAGAGCTTGCACTTTCATGAATGATAAAATGCCACCTACTGATGTCATTGTGTTGCAAATTATCTTAAAATCTATAGATTATATCTGCAATGTATATAGTTCAGCACTCAAAATCTGCAAAGATTAGCATAATATTTGTTTTAATATATTTTATTCAGTGACTTGATGTACCTTGTCAGATACACAGATCTGTGTGAATTATAGATTACGTTTAAGAGTAAATTTTGAGTTTAGCAGTTAAGTTATGTATCAAGTGTATCTAAACTCCAAATGAAAAATGTTATGTATTTAATGTATCAGGGCTAATTTATCCAGCCTAAAATTTTTGTACATGGGAAGTTACACAATGCATATTTGTCATGATCGAGATATTGCTTTTTTGGAGCCACATTTTATATGACAAGTTATACTTAAAAGAGTAATACATAGTAAGTTACATTGGGAGTGTATGTAAACCCTAATTATGAACATGAACTGCTTATTGGATTTCAATGGTAGAACTAAAGTACCACTTTTAAAAATGCTCAGTCAGGCAGAGCATTATTTCAGAAAGGGTCAGACAATGTGCCTTCTGCAAAAATCCTTCCTACCTGTCTGATCACTCTGGGGGAATGCCAGAAAAGGATAAGAAGCAAAAGCCAGAAACCCCAGCTTTCCCCTGCACTTGCAGGACTGAATGAAATCCCATGCCTCTGTGCAGGAATTATGCCCAGCCAATCAAAATGGCCAAAGATCACAAGGAGGAAGAGAGGAAGTAAGAAGATGGCAGCTTTCTGTGATGGAATGAGGGCAGGTGAAAAAAGTGGGTTTAGTTTTGCTTTACCATAGCACTAACAGAGAAAATAAAAGAAATTCATATTTCCGGTTTACATACAACCTAAATGTACCTTACTAAGTATTAGGTTTGTAAGTATAACTTAGCATCCAAAATGTGTCTCCAAAAAAAGTGCATCAACTACTACATGCCAGGATTTCAGTGAGAGGTACTCAATTGGTACCAAGTACACAAAGATTAGTGTTTATTCAGAAATTTCATGGTTGACTACATTAAATATCTTAAGTAAAAAAAAACTAAAGACAAAAACATAAATTAAACCAACTTCTTTTACAGAAAGTGGAATATCTTTGTATGAACATGTATTCCTGTGAGCGATATATAGATATTTCCGGCAATTATGAGGTTAAACATCACTCCGAAACCAAATCCCCAGACGTTGGAGGCTTTAAATAGATTAATGGCCGCCTGAACTGACAGTAAACTAAATAAAGATTAGATTTCCATTCCACTACTAAGCGCAGAATGTTAAATGAACATTTCAGGATTAACAAAACAAAAAGTCTCTTACAATTTATATTTTGTATCCAGTCTATTTTTATCTCCTTTAGCCTGAGATTTTTTTCTTTTTTGCGGCAGTCAACCGCTGACAGATTTGCTGACAAGCCGTCATTTCAAAGGAGCTTTTCAGGATGTAAAAATGCTCCATCGATCTGTAAACATTTGTTCTAAAAAAAGTGAAAACATATATGTGTGAAATATCCACTGAGAACTTTATCCATGGAGTAGCAAAATTCCAGTTAAACCCCTGACATTCACCATTAAAATGTTGTACCAACTTCTAGTAGAAATATAGTAACCAAAAAAAAAAAACAGCAGTTTCTAAATAAAATTTTAATAAATAATCCCGGATACAATCATTTTCTTTACTGTAAGTGGCTACTTGGAATACATTCATGTTTACAAATGGCTTTAGCAATATTTCAGTCTCTTCAAACAAGCACATGCAAAATTAAAGAGACACGCTAACTTTTATTACGCTGTAATATCTGCATGCAGCTATATCTACAGTAAAGGCAGCCATGGCTTATCTGTATGGTCCTCCGCAGATTAACCAAACTACATACTTATTCAGATGAAAACATAAATAGTAATTTCTGGTTCACCTACTTTGCGAGTCAGTAAAAACGTTCCCACTTTTAATGCTCTACGCCTACTTTATTGTTATTATTTTTATTAATAATAATAAACAGGATTTATATAGCACCAACATATTATTCAGCACTGTACATTAAATGGGGTTTTCAAATGACAGACAGTGAGACACAGGAGGAGGAGAGGACTTAAGACCAACACTATAAATACTTTATTTTTGGTGACTTTTTTTCCTATAGTGTTCTCTATTGAAACTGGTATTGCTGTGTGCTGATGGCCATCATTACATGCAGTGCCATGTGTCATTCTGTGTTTAGGTTCCTGTTACAGTGCACAGAGATGTGTTTTCATGCCTGTTCATTGATTTCAACAGAATAGAGGACTCAAAACCCATCATTTCAAACTTGCCTACCCAGCTTCTTCTCCTGCGTTTTAAAACCTTTACTACTTACAGACCACTACATATATACCCTCCTATTGTGTAATACTTCCCCCACGTCCTAGATTGTAAGCTCTTTGGGGCAGGGTCCTCTTTTTCTCCTGTGTCACTGTCTGTATCTGTCTGTCATTTGAAACCCTGATTTAAAGTAGAGCGCTGCGTAATATGTTGGCACTATATAAATCCAGTTTATTCATTTTAATAATAATAATAATAATAATCACTTAAATACATGTGAATAAAGCTTGAATTTTTGTCTAGTGCACATAATTTTACAAAGTCATTTCCAGTGTTAGTGCAGAAATAGGATTGGTGGGCAGAAGAATCATACTGCTCATCACAAGCCCACATTTGACTGTTTGAGGTAAAGGTGGTTCATTTATTGAATAACACCTGATTTTGTCAGGTCCACCAGCAGCTAAATATCAGTAACAGAATAAAATAAAAATGGTTATTCAGTTGTTTGGAAGGATCTCTTTTGTGAGTGAAACTGCAGTGACATATACATTGTAGAAGTCTCAATAAAAACGTAGTGTGCAAATGTTATAAATATACACACATATATATTTCACAGAAACACACCAAGCACAATACACTTGTATTCCTGTGTGTAACACTAAAATGTGTAACCCCTGTGTTACACACCCTGCGGCTATAAAAAGTCAGCCTGTGACCTTCGCAATTAAATTTGAATTAGTTTCTACTGTGCAGAATTCTCAGTGTCATGTTTAGGATAGACCACCTACATGCTTCCTCTCAATATATATTTTAGTAAGAATTTCAGTCACAACCACACTTTAGTGTCACCAAGGTGAATGTGCACAACTCTTACAAATGACAGCTGTGACCCTTTCTGCTTTCAGTATTGACATATGTCTAACATGTAACAGTAATGTAAACTTCAATAGATCAAGATGTCCATGTAACTGGCACAAAAATAAATGTAACAAACTGCACTTATTGAGTATTTGTATTTTAGACAATTTAAGGAAAATGTAAAAATATAAATCTGCTCTATATATGTAAGGGAAAAACTTTATATACATACATTTATATACAAAGACCGCCTTTCCAAAAAGAAAAGTCACATACTTAGACCAACTTTAGCTTTGATAATGACATGCATTCGCTGTGATATCATTTCCATAAGCTTATCCAATGTCAACATTTACTTCTATCCAGCGTTGCAATATTTTTTTGCTAAGATCTTCTAATAATGATGGGAGAGCCTGACCGCTGAATAGTCTTCTTCAGTACACCCTAAAAAATTTCAATGGGGTTAAGGTCTGGATTTTGTGGTGACCAATCCATGTGTGAAAATGATGTCAAATGCTCCCTGAACCACTCTTTCACAATTTGAGCCCAATAGGGAAACCCGTCCGGGTGCACTCTGTTTCTCTGGAGCTGACATGTTTAGTAAGTGGGTGGGAGCCAATGTTTTGTCAATTTAGGCTACTGACCTGCTATGAAATAAATTCTAAAACCACTGACAAGTCAAATGAACAATATCTCATTACAATGGCCCATGTGAAGGGGTGGGGTGTAGTAAACAGCAAACAGTTCTTGAAGGGAAAATAGGCAAGAGTAGGGAGTGAAAAAAAAATGACCAGATTGTGATAGTGGGACAAATTAAACCATCTGCAAAATCACAGGTTTTATGGGGTGCTTCTGGTGTGCAGTGGTTAGTACATGATAGAAGTAGTCCAAGGAAGGACAACCAGTAAACCAGCAACAGGGGTATGGACCCCCAAGGCCCAGTAATGCACACGGAAACAGCATCTGTTGCACAACTTGCAGAAAAACCTGATGCTGATCTTGAGAAAAAATGTGTCAGAGCACAGTGCATCGTTGTTTCCTCTATATCGGCCAGATCATGCTGGCCCTTATCCACTTTCAAAATTGCAATGGGTATATGTGTAAAACATAACTGGTTCATACTGTCAACACAAAGAAAATAAATAAAAAAGGGAAAAAAGCATACCAAAGAGCACTGTGCAACACAGCAGGTAAAGTAGTAATCATTAGCCAAGCTTAGTGTTCTAGGACCTATACCAGCTACTGGTTTTCTGGAACAAGAAAAACAAATGTTGCAGTAATTTTTTTTTAAATTTCAAATTTCAGATTCAGAAGTCTCACATATGCCCAATAGTAAATCCGGGCCTCTCCAAGTCTCCAGCAATGTTTCATATTTCATTAAGTCAGATACTCTGTTTCCCCTTACAGATCTCTTTACCGTATTTTATATACTGCTCCCATTTTAAAAGCTCTGCAGAATTTTGATCTGCCACAATATACAGTATAATAATCTCTGAAAAACAATAGCAAGAAAACACTCACAGGGACAGGGTTGAAAGTGGCTCAGCAGCTTTCATCATATGTCAGGGCTGTTTAATGTTTTAGCATTTCTACTGCAATACGGCCAAAATATACTTGGCTTTGGTATTCAGTTGGCTCTTGAGCTCACAGTGTGCCAGATGTGGCTAAACATGCCAGTGAAAAACACATTCAACTACTTTCCCTCTGTTTTTTCATAATGTTTGCCATGTGCTAATTAAGAAAATGACCTCATTGGAGCTTTACATGGCATGACCTATTATTTATAAGCCTGTTTGCATTTAAACGGATGTGTCACTAATATGATAGCAGGGTCCACTGACATTCATTAGTAGGTACATATATACCTACTATAAATGGTCCATTTTTCTTTTTTGACCCTACAAATGTGGGTAGCAGATAAAGCAGCTTTTAGACTGGTCAGTACCACTTTCAGTGATTTATAGGAATTAGGGCCTTCCAAGAGCATTCTAATTTAGAGTCTCTGCACACACAGGAATAATAATACTGCAATAAAGCAGTTGCTGATAACAAAATGTATATATCAGATAATTTTTAAATGCAAGCTTCTCAAATGTTCTTGGAGAGAAACCCTAGATGGACGATGTTAGGTTTGAGTCTAAAAAAAAATGTTAATAGTGTGTCCCCCCAAATATGCCGTCATCTTCCTCAGTATCTTAGGGCTCTAGATCTCTTCCAGTTCCCTGTTCACCACTCCGTGCCTACCAACAAGTGTTTCAATATTGGTGGCACATCTTTACTTTGACCACCCCTCATTATCTGTGCCCACTTTTTTTTTTCTTCACATAAATCCAAAAATAATAATTAAGGTAGAATAATATTAAATAGTGTGAAGCAATACAAGTTCTTGTAGTGCTGGGTCCTGGGTCCTTTCACAGCTGGACAATACCTGCTTCCCATGTGTGGTTTTCCTTCATAAGCTCCGATTTCCTTCCACAAGCCAAAAAAATCTACTGAAAAGCAGATTTGATTCCTCTCAGATTGTCATGATATATGGTTTAAAACCTAGATGCAAATATAAATGGGGACGGGGACTGTTGGTCACACTGGTACATATACTGTAAGGTGACATGTGATTTGTGAATAAATCAAATACATGCGTTGACTTATGGTACGGCTTTTAAAAAAAATAAATAAACGCAAACTAAAATAAAATCACACATTTAGAAGTAACCAGTACCCATCTTCAGGGCATGAGGAATAACGAGTGAGGTTTAAACCCCTGATTGTATTAGTCACCATCATCCAGTGTTTCATGTACATTTTTTATTCACCCGTCAGACAAAGACTAAAGCAAATATTAATTAGTAGTGTAAACTGAACATTTCCTAAGTATGGTGGAGGTGAATCAAAATCTATAGCATCCTTTCTCCAACCCATAATGTGAGCTGACCTTTCCTGAACTGCAAAACATGTAGGGAACTGGGAAGCTATAAAGCATGTAGAAGTGATGACATTTATGCATCGTGTTTACCAGACTCCATATACTCTATTTGGTAAAGAGTTCTGCTAGCATAATAAACACAACATTTCAGAGCAACCTGTGGTTTCTATGTCACCAAATCCTTATATGGTGTTCACATTTGTTACCAATAAAGCATTTGCACATATATATTTAAGGACATAATTTACTGTTTTACTACTGAAATGAATTGCATTGTTGGAAGAAAACTTCCTTTTTTCAGATGAAGGGAGATAAACAACAAAAATTAGATTCATAAACCACTCCATTCAAGGAAAGTACACTATGTACTATGGTTTCATGGGTCCGTCAAATGAAACTGAACATATGAAATTAGCAAAGAGAACAATAACATAAAACCCCAAGATGTATATGCTGCTATTTTCAGACTGCTCATAAAAACAGAAAGACTTGCAGGTATGATTTAACTACCCATCAGTCCTGATGGACCTGTAAACATCAATGGGGAAGAGGATCAGAGGTGTTGAGGGTCATGACAGGTTTTTTAACCGAAATAATTGTTTCAATCTGACACTCAGTTGCTATTGGCCATTATTTGACATATATATTTGCTACACACTCGTTTTTATTTTTAAATATGCCATTACTATAATGACCTCAACATTACTATAATGACCCAACAAAAAGTACACTGATGTGTTTACATTGTTACATGATTTTGCCTTTAGAGGCAATAAAAATGCAAAATAAAATAATATAATTAGAATGGCTTTTGTATATGTAATAATATGTGTAATAAACACTCATAGCAAACATTTGAAAAAAAAAATCTGTTGTATTTGAGCCACATTTTTTTCAACCTAACTATGTAACTTTTATCTTTCCTCCACATCTACCTGAACCATAAGGGCTAATCGTGCTGCTGTATCATCACCATGTCACCTAAACTAAAAGTGGTCATTTCAAAACTCATTGCACAAACATGTTGCTCTTATTGAAAAAACTAGAGGAGATGTATAATGGTAAAAAAAAAGCATTTATTTTAAACAAATTGGCCATTACATAGCAAAAGCAGTGGTTACATTAGTATTTTCATCTACTTTGCATCTCCATCAGAAAGCATCTTTAAAAATGTGGCGGGTTCTTTTTAAATCAGGAAAAAAAGCAAATTTACATGTGTTTTGCAGGTAAGATTTAGGCGTGCCCCATTCACCTAAGTCTTAAACCCTGTCAGCGAACTCGATGTTCCTAAAGAGAAATTCCTCCTTTATTCTCCCACATGTGATTTATTTTAGTTGCTGCTAGAAAACTTGGAAAACAAAGAAAGCTGCAGAAATTCTCTATAACAATGGGGCTTTCTATTGTAAGACATGAACGTTTAATTTAGGAGCTTCACATACAGACAACTAACACAAAAAGCATAAAACAGAGACTGACTGCAAAACCGCAAACATTCAAAGTTGTGCATGTTCTTTAAGGACATGGACAGGAGACAATGTTCTCTGTAAAAAGCAAAGACTCTTGTCACAGTACAACAATGATCTTTTATGACCTAATTACCCTGCAAACATTTTGTAGATATGACATATTTACAGTTTTGTATTTTGAAATAAAGACTGTAAATGGCAGGCTTAAGAGTGCCTACTTGCATCATCCTAGACAGTCCTCCACTTTCTTTCGAAAAATTCAGAATAGTCTTGTTCATGTGCTACTAAACAGTGCTAAGTATAAGATCAATGTCTAGAATCTGCAATACAATTTGATGTACCGCCCTATTATTACTAGCCCGCATTTTACACCATATGTTGCACATTCAAAGAGTCTAGGTATCTGAGAAGTGCTTGCAAAGGTAAGGGAATTTAGGATGACCTCTTACTACCTCTTGATTTTACAGTAGCAGGAATGTTACTCATTGTATTACACAAGTCTCAATTTAAAGAAAAGTGGCCTGTTGTGAAATAATTAAAACGTATTTAAAACCACTCAGTATGCTTGAATTGTCCTCTGAAGCATCCAGCTACAAAACTGTGTAATCTGGTCCAACCTGAAGCAGCCGATTTTCAAGTCTTGGAAATTGAAAACTGTTGATTTTCCCATGCTGATTACTTGGCAATAACACAAGCAATTAAAAACTGTAAGTGCTTACTGTATGGGCTTGCTGTATATTGTACATTTGCATTAGCTTACACTTTTTCTCCTTTTAAAGCTGAACTCCAGGAAGATATAAAATAAACACTGCTGAATACAGTTATATATTTATTGTAAAATATTTAGATTTAAAAAAGCAATCATGTACAAGTACCTGGATCTGCACTGTAATTACCTGCATGAAAGCCCTTGTACAGCAGAAGTCAGAATGGGAAAGAAAATGTCAGTACTCTGAGCCAATCAGGCTCTGCTGCATGAACATGTGGACATAACGAAAGAGGAAAAGTTACCTTTGCTGCAGGCGGTCTCATCACATGCAAGGAGCTGACAAAGCTACATTTCCTAATTGCAATAAAGAAAAGTCAAGCCACTAACCTGGCTCTGCTAATTTTAGGTAGCAGCTTTCATGTATCTTTTTAAACTCTTTTTAAACTCTAGTTAAATCTGTTTTCAACTTTAAATACTTGATTATTGTTTGAATATGTTTTGTACCAACAAATACTTGAATGAAAGAGTCAGACAACAGTGACTTATGGGACATTCTGGGGAGCAAAAGGTTAAACATGAACTAACCCGTCATCTCTTACCTCAGCGGCCATGTTTGTTTGTTCAAATCCAGCCATGTTGGCTTGTACCAGCTGTTGCAGAAGTTGTGCTTGAGCCACACTTAGGAAGAAGTCCAAGCTTGTGGTAATATTCACTTCCAAGGAATGGCCACACACTAAAATATCCTGAGGTGAAAAGGTAGATCGCATGTCAATTATGTTTACTCAAGCTCGGGGGACCAAACAAACCTCTAAAATATCCGTGTCTAACATATCTTAAATCAACTGCACCTGAAATACTGACATGTGGGTGCCAAATTCTTCAAACAGAGATTATTTTCATTTGCAATCAATACGAATATTCTGCTGCTGAGCAAATCTGACATGTCAAAAATGCAGCCATTCACTTATATACCTCTGAGAACCTCTACAAACAGAGTGAAAAGCTGCAAGGTTATTATAATATGTACACTGATGCAAGTAAGAGCAAACAATTGCAAAAGCATATAGAAAATAGACTCTGGGGGTCACAGCCTGCTTGGTTTTGGGGCATAGAGCTGGAGGAATAAGTACTAAAAATGCTTTAGTAAAACCAGAAATGTAGGAAATGGTATACCGCCACTAGGATTATCAAATATTGGAAGGAGTCTGCAATACATATGATCAAAATCCTGTGGCCATGTTATAACTAGAAAGGCAAATTAAATCAAATATTCAGTGTACCCTAATTCTTTAGCATAAGAGTGTGGCTGAATGTTATTTACTTATTTGTTCAGTTGCTAAAGAAAAAAAAACTCTTGAAACAAAAAGCAAGTGCATACTTTGAAAATGGGATCTTTTGGGACATGGCAGTTCATAGTCATATTTATGCTTTTAAAAAAACATTAGGTGATCTTGGTTTTGATATGTCAATATAGTGGGGAAATGTTTCCTATATCATGCAATTTTATCATTTTTATTTTTTAGAATTGAAAGGGAAAAAAAACATAGGTGTGTAGGAATCAGTGCTACAAACTCCTGAAATACAACTCAATAAATTGTTATACTCAGATACAATTTTGTCTCCTAGTAACAATTCAAGGTAAAAATAGTTGGAATGTTGGATGAAACCTTTCTATCACAGAGTAGGACAACAAAGCAAAGGAGAATGGTCAAACTACATAATATTCAAAAATATATATAATATATATATATATATATATATATATATATATATATATATATANATATATATATATATATATATATATATATATATATATATATATATATAATGTACATCTCTCCAGGGCTACGGCCCATGGGCCACATGCAGATTTGCTAGATCTGGCCCTCTGCTCATTCCCTCTCTGCTCCTTGTCTTGAGATCTATGAGATTGTGCTGCCCGGAGAGGGAGCTTCCTGGGCATGCTCAGTGTTATCTCCCTGAGATGTGATATTTTCAGGGTACATGGGGGATCCTAAGAGCTGCTACTTAATCAAATTTAGCCCCTAAACATAACAAGTTGCCAGATAAGAGGTCACAAACATAAAATTCTAATTACAAGCAGGAATATTTTTACATTAACGGGGGGGCTATTTCAAGATCTTGGTACCCAAATTGAGTTTGCATGTTAGGGAACCAGTTCGGACTGGTGGTGAGGTTGCAGTGCGTTACCCCTTCCTCATGTCAAAGAACCTGGCCTAGGGATAGACGTTCAGTACTGCTCACTGCCGCCTGAGATCAAATCTGCAGATGCTGGAGTGTGAGGCACTGAGCGGATGGTGGGGTGCCTGTTATATATAGCTGACCACTTACTTTCAATGATTCTCAATTTCTCGGGAACAGAGGGATGCTGACAACTGGAAAGGTGGGAGCCAGTAGGTAATGCCCTGTCACACATACCTATTTATTCCCTTACTTCTTATGAACCCCAAAGAAAAAGGAAATGTAAGTGCAAGTGAAGGACTCCTGTGGCTAACTCCCTCTAAAATTTTATTGTTGCAGCGCCATCACAAGGTAAGAAAAACTATAGTTATTATAACATGCTTCCCTGTCACACATAGATGGCCACTTACCTTCTGTGAACCCTAATTTCTCAGGAATGGAGATATGTAGGGACCTGAAGATGTAGTTGTAAGAACATGTACACATTGGCTATCTGAATACATGAATTGTGTTTCTCTGGAAGAATCCATTGTAGGGATTTTAGGGTACAAAAAGGATAGCATCCCTCTATAACTGACAGGATGCATTGTATTATGTAGTTTTTGGTTTTAAATACAGAAATGGTGAGGGGGGAGCATATTGTGACTGACCAGCACTGTATGATATATTTAGTGTTGTATCTTTCATTAATAAAATGTTGCATTAATAAAATGAGCATCAAATGGTGAGTGCAGAAATTCTTGATTTGTCATTTCCTTTATGTGGTGCATGTATAATATAACTAGAAACATTTCAATTTAATTTCATTTTAAATTAAAACTATTCAAGTTTTAAACATACATCTTTAATGTTTGTTTGCATTGTGGCCCACATGTTTTATCCCAATGCCAACAGCGGCCCCCAGATGAAAAAAGGTTGGGCATCACTGCTCTAGGGGAATTGATAAGTGCTAAGGATTGTCTCCTCATGCCATTCAATAGCACTGGGTCAATCAGCAAGCATAGTGTTGTCATAAAGAAGAAAAGGTAGTCATCATGATCATATATACTGTAAACTGTGGATCAGTGGTATGCACTCCAGCAAGAATCTTGGCAAGGACATTGTCTGCATGGAGTTCTATGTTCTTCCTGTGGGTTTCCTTACACTTCCCAAAAAATATACTTCTAGGTATATTGGCTTCCCCCAAATTGGCCATGGACTTTGTTATTGACATATGTTTTTGGTAGGGATTATGAACTTTTCAGAGAGACAGTTAGCCTCATGACTATGGATTCTGTGAATGTTTTTAGCGTGATATAAATAAAAAAAAAGAAGTAACAGCATAAGTACACTGATGCCATGCAGGAACTATAAGACAATTATCGTTCTTACCTCAGGGTGCATGCTGTCATGTCCAGACACTTTACTGAAGATTATTGCTGGAGCAGCCGTAACTCTCACTGTGAAATCTGTTAATATCGGACTCAATATGGCTCGACGTTCCTGATGCCGCTTTATACTGGAGGAGAAAAAAAAAAAGTAAGCATTACGAAAAAGTTTGTAAAACATAAAACCTAAAGAATAAAACATCGATGATCAGTGGGTGCCAAGAAAAACCATCCTACATTTCCATATACATAAGCTCTTTTGGGCAAGATCTTCTCCTCCTCCTGTGCCATTGTTTGTATCCGTCTGTCATTTGCAACCCCTATTTTATGTACAGCGCTGTGTAATATGTTGGCGCTATAAAAATACAGTTTAATATTATTAATAATGTTACATTATTCTCCTAGTTTACTCTGAACACTTACCTCAGAGAAAAGTGTTAACTTTTAATAAATGAAGGTAGCAGGTCTCTCTGTAAGCTGCAAAAGACTTGATGCCTGACTTTGAAGCAAAGTGTCAAAACAAGAAGGTAAGGAAATATTGTATTTTCAGAAATACTAAATATCGTATTTTTTTTGTCCCACTGGAAAGTAAGGTATTTGAAATCTTGTTATGTGTCTTTGTATGATCCATATGTTGGCTTTAATTTATGAAAGCTCTCCAAGGCTGGAGAGAATACACTTTCATCAGTGAAGCTGGGTGATCCAGCAAACCTGGAATGGATTTCCTAAACGTTATTTTCTGTTTGTTAGCAAATGTTTTTAATTCTGGACCAGATCTATTCCAGATTTGCTGGATCACCCAGCTTCACTGAGGAAAGTGTATTCTCTCCAGCCTTGGAGAGCTTTCATAAATCAGGGCCATTAAGTTGTATGATACTATTTGGAAACAATGTTGCATATGAGAGTTTAGTATAGTACAGCTCTGCGCAATGAGTTAAAAGCTATTGTGGATCCCTCTGATGGGTCACAGTCTGCATGTGAGTTCCCAAATGCTATCAGACTGACCACCACTGAACTTGATGAAATGCGGAGTATCAGGTTGCTAGAGCATTAAGTATGTGTTTTTAAGGTTGCACAATTATTATATCATAATTATACAAATTACACTGGCAGAAGGCAAATATTACATTACAGCTGTGACACGACTGTCAGAATTATATGAATTACCTAAAAGAATAATACCAGATAACAAAACATATAGCTACAGGATAATGAAAGGTAAAATTTGATGAGTTTCATACATGGGATAACCAACAAGCCAAACTACTTCCCAAAGAAAAGTTTGTCCAGAGTAATAGTTTCCTTCCTGAGCACTTTTTGAAACCTTTTTCTAACAGTTCTTCACTCCAAGTGTATTTATCTGTACTCTGTTTAAAAAAAAAAAAAAATACTCAAGCCAAGTTCATGTGTTCACTTTCTATCGGTAACTAGGGTTTGAATTGGTTTAACCAATAAACATTGATTGGAAATGTTTTTCTCTGCTGGGGTGTATGGAAATAATCCCCAGAAGGGATCCTTAAAGAATTCCTCTTAATGTAGCTATTTTCTCCCACAATCCAACAGTCATTTAATTGGCATCTGATCAGCTGCATAATTGTAAACATTCTGCAAAGAGTTCCATTATGGGTTCCTTATACAATAATAATAAATATATCCATCAAATGCAGTAAAGCTTAACTCATGTGCTTGGTCATTAGACTTAGAGAAGAAAAGTGGCTAAAGTATGTTTTCAGATGTTTTTGCATTGCTTTCACATTTCTTCAAAATGCTTAAGGTGTTTTTCAATCACATTCAATTGCATAGGGAGATCAAGCAGCTCTGGTACAAACATATCTCCTATTTCAGCTTTAGTAAGCAGTTTCTTTGACATCCAACTGTACCAACAGCTATGTTTTGGCTGTTGACATATCTCTTCACTTCTGCTAAACTTCTGCTTCACTTGGCAAAATCCTGGTCATCCTCCACCCCTATGAGCTCTCATAAAATGGTCTTGTTCTTGACTAACGAAAAGATGAGGACAATCCTTTGAGAGGTTTCAGTGAGATTGGTACAGCTGGTTGGATAGCTATATGTTGGATGTCCTTGTGATTGCCCCTTCTCTTTTTTTTCATGCTCTTCACTTCCTTTTTGTTTGTAGTGCCATGACCTAAGTTAGGTAAATACGCTAAGTCAATGAGCTTCGTAAGCCATTAGATATAACTGATCAGAAATTTTTGTTTTGATGCGGATGCACTTTTGTCATGCTTAAGTTAGTTTCCAAGCTTCCACTGTTACTTGTGCTAAATGTCCTGACTCTAGTCTACGTTTTTTGTATGCTTTCCTTTACCCAATTCTTTTTGAGCTTTTCCAGTGTGCACATTGTGCACATGTACCTTAGCCATTTATTTTTGGTTGTGTTATTTTTCTTATTATGATTTTTCAATAAAACTTTATTGAAAAAAAGTTGTATGTGTAATAAGATTTGAAACATTTTTGCATTTTTGTACCTACACTTTAATATACTTTTTTACAAAACAATTATCTAACCAATTATAACAAAGCTTTTGCATTAGTTATTTGCCCATTAACTGCCAAGGGCATACTTCTTCCCACTCATAAAGTGGGAAGAAGTATGCCCTACCTATTTCAAGGAGAACTTTTGGGGGACTACCTATTTCAAGGAGAAATTTTTCTTTCCAGTGATAATTAATGCAAGGCAACAGTCTTCTACCTACAGGACACAAATTTATGGGATAATTCTTTTTCTTACTGATCACAAGTGTAAAAGGGCTTATTTTTTTTATTTTTTTTTTTTACAGATTAAACAATTTATGAGAGCATTATTTCTCCAACTGACCACCAATGTCAGGGACAAGTTATTTTAACTGACCTAAAATCTTGCCTTTATGAGCCGACAGGTCACTATGGATCCCATGGGTCTATAGCATTACAAATGGCTGGTGAGGGGAAAAAACAACATTTTGGTTTGTTCTCAAAGAAAAAGAGAGGGAAAGTTCTTTAATACGAACTTCTGTTCTGATGTGCCTTTTCTAGGATGAAGTTTCTCTCAGTTCCTGTCAAGTCGTGGAAAAAAAAGTAATATATCTCTCCTCGTAGGGTGCAGACAAAAAAAAACAAAAAAAAAAAAAACTTTTAGGGCATTACATTTTTTCTTGCTGTACATAAAACTTAAAAAAAAAAAAAAAAAAAAGCTGGCCTACATGTTAAGCCCCTGATGATGTATTGTAAAATGCATTGATGAAATGTATTCAGAAACAGCCAGGGCAACTAGCATTTATAACGACTAGCAACAGAGGTTAGATTTCTTTGAATACATTTCTCTAACTTGCAAAAGTCATGTAGAGTTGCAGCAATCCTGACAGAGGGAAAAATGAATTTTACCCCAAATGTTATCCAATAGAATATAAGTCATCTTCACTGTGTTTGATAGAAACTGTTTATTATTCACATCCCATTAACTTTAACTGTGGAACATGTCTTCAAACATATTTTGACAATTCTCGCATGCTTTTATTAACCTAACAAATGTAAAAAGTGATATGTAAGCATTCTGAAACATCAACAAAAGAAAAAAAAAAACTGGCAATACATTGAGCAGTCTATTATACATTAATCACACAACTAATAAAACAAAAAAAAAACGCAGAAGCAAAAGTTCTGAACTGGAACTAGTACAAAGCTATTTGATTTCATATGCATCTGAACTTATTTTTCCCAAGGTTTAAAAGTGACTGGAAAGAGGAGGTTTGAGCTGTGCACCGTGCCAACTCTCATAAGACATCATGTTTCTGTCAGGCTAAATTAGTTATATAGAATAAAAACATGACTGAATATGAAGAAGAAAAAAAAGCATTAAATAATATTCCAAACCGCAGATGGATGGGAACGTATTCATGTCAGGTGGAAAGGATTTCATCACTGGCACTGGCATACCATTTTACTCTTTTAAAATTCCAACTGTCCTTATTGGGAAAGGACAATCCCAGTTTTGACACCTATTCATAAAAGGTTGGGTTTAACAAAAGATGGCATAGAATGATGGTGTTGGTTGAGGCTCAATATATTACAAAATAATTATGAACTGTTAAATTCAATAAATATTAACATAAATAATTACTACAGATGCAAGTTTGTTTTACGTTAAAAAAATGTTTATCTTATTTTAAAACCATTTTATTTAGTTCCTAGTAACTCCCTGAGAAATTGTATTCTCCCAGAAGTCTGAATTCAGTCCCATTTGAAGTAGTTTAAATCAGTACTGTCCAACTTACTGGACATAAAGGGCTAAATTTAGACCTACGCAGTGGAGGGCCTACTAAAATAAAACACGCTCTCACAGTATGCAATTGTAATGTGCCTGCCTGAACCCCATCCCTTTTTCTACGGAATCTAACCACATATCTGTCCTTTTCCCCAGACTTAAGCCAGATCACTTCATTCACTACACAGCCAGGCCCCATTTCTTACAGAACCTAGCTAGATCCCTTCTCCCATACTTAAGCCAGGTCCATTCTTTCAGAACGTAGCCAAGTCCTTTTCTCTCCTTACAGAACCTAGCCATATTCCTTCCCACAGACCCCGGATTCCCTCTCACCTTTATAGCTAATAGTGTGCCACACTGGTCAACAGTGCTAATTGGCTCCCCTTATTAGGGCTTAATAAAAGCATGTACAGGATACCTATCCCATTGCAGCTTCACATTCTTTCAACAGACACTGACCTGATTTATTAAATCTCTCCAAGACAAGAGAAGATCATGAGGGAACCTGGGTGATCCAGAAAACCAGGAATAAAATCTCTCCAAGACAGGAAAAGATCATGAGGGAACCTGGGTGATCCAGCAAACCATGAATAGATCTGGTCCGGGATTGAAGTTTGCCAACTAACAGCAAATTATATTTAGGAAATTAATTCCAGCTTTCCCCATGATCTTCTCCTGTCTTGGAGAGATTTAATAAATTAGGCCCATTGTATCAAGCAATAAAGAAAAGCTAAAGAATGTAATTTTAAATTAATTGCAAAATCAATTAGCAGAATTAATGCCAAAATGATGCAGGTCTTCTGACAGACAAATGTAAACCAAGCAATATTAACACTGTTCCAGCCTGTGATGAGAGTTCTCAGGGAGAAAGGAGTTAAGAAATTTTATTTACAAAACTGCTTGATGTCCCTAGATAAATTATGAGAGCTTATGTGTTTTAAAGTACAGTTTATCCTTTAATGAATGAAGTCCTCTGAAGGTTCATGAATAAATAACTTTTGAGGTCTTAGTGAAAGAAAAAAAAAATACTTTGCCCATGAAAAAGTTCTATGTAGATTGAATATATGAGCAGCAGCTTTCTGTGTGATTTCCATTAAACTTAGCAAATGTATTTGTATGATTCTATTGTATGCTTCCTACAAGTTCCTACAAGGTTAAATAGTTCTTACATGACATGTGTGTTCAATGAGAGGGAACAGAGTTGGCAGCATGGCAGAAAAGTGCCTATATCACCCACAAACCATTGAAAAGGAACATAACTCAAGGCATATTACATCTGCATTTCTCTCATTTCAGATGGAGAAATGTATTTAAAAATCCAGACTGGAAGCAATTCAGCAGCTTTTACCCAAAACAGCAAAATACCACGGTCACAGCTGCTGCCGAGGCTACTTTGGAGGAAGGCCGAAAAGAGGGTGTGGAGGAGAACGAACAGGGAGCTGTTGTTCCTTGTTCCTTTATAGGGATCTAAAGTATGACATGGCCAATTACAAGAGCGCGTTACTGTTCTGCGCTGACGGACCCCATCTGTTAGATGTATTTTCAGATGCTCTCTATGTAATTCAGGCCAGCAGCCATTGCTTTGAAACAACTGTAGTTGGCAGGATGGAGAAATTTGTGTCAATGACTGCTCTTCCTCATGTCAGAGAGAGAGATCGCTGTCTGCTCACTTTAGAACATAAAGTGGGAATGAGATGAATTACAGTCTGATGAAGGCTGAATCTGACATCTTTCGCATATGGAACTATCGAACACAGTGGCTGTTTATTTTTTAATAATATTGATTTTTCAAATTCTAATTCGTTTTAGATTGATATCCTAAATGGTACAGGGAAAAAAAGACAAAATAACGCAGAAAATAAAGATACATTTAAAACAAGGAGCCAACCTAATTTAATATATTTATTTAAGAAGATGAATAAATCCCTATTGTATTCTGTAAACCCATATAAAAAACATTTTAGTTTTAACAAAATACTCCATTCCAACACCCTTACCGTCAAAATAAAAAAAAAAAAAAAGTGACTTTTTTTGGGTTAGAAGCTGCTTCTTACTCGTCAGAGTGGGTCCCAGCTTAGTCTCCTAAATCTCTTAGCCTCCTCCTCGGTCACCTCATATGCAAGAAGGAAGGGGGTTCAACACTATATCTGCACTGCATCTGGGAGTCAGTTGCATTAAAGTAGAAAGAGCCAACTTGCTACTGATGACAATCGAAAAAAATATGGCAACATGGGGCAACCAGGTATTATGCATTTTAGCCCTAAGCTTACAATAGGTGTGTTTATAGATGATGGACAAATGTCAAACAAGAGGGGAAGTGGAGAAGGATGAGGAGTGTGATACCGAAGTGTAAGAGTTAACTGGAAAAGACTACCAATAAACCTAAATGCAGAAATGGGCTTTTATACTAGACCTGACAACTAGTATAGGATAAAATCAACCTAACTTGATTTAGGGTCATTATTTAGGTAGGCATTCTGTTTATCACTTGCATTCTTGTGCCAACCTTACATCACTTTCTAAATCTCTGACGCTATAATGGAATTAAATTAAGGCAATAAGAAGTTGAGTCTACTTTCAAATATACCTCCAATATTGGGATTGGGGCTAAACAAATGTTTTCCCAAAGAAATGTTTAAACATTCTACTATGCATGTATGGACTGTGCCACAAGACTTTTCTTACGACTTTCTTATGGCTTCCAATGGACTGCAGAGTACAGAGTTACAAGGTGTGGAGACAAGAGAGTGACTTGAGATGGATGGATATGGGAGGTGGTATTGGGGGAAATTGCTAGGAGGAGAAATGTAGTGAAACGGTGTATAGTAAACTGACAAACTGGGTTTATTAATGTTTATCACTGATCTGGAACAAGTATTCATATCTGTAAAGTCGGAGTAAACTTCAAATCCATTTTTGTGCTTGTTCTTCATGAGGGACACAAATAATGTGTGTAAACATTTGCAGACTGAGATGGACCAATGACAGCAGTTTTGTATCTCTAAAAAAATGTTCCCATAGGCAATATTAATTAGGCATTAAACTATACTATAAACTAATCCAGATACCTGAAATGCATACCAGAACGCTGTTCCTGGACAGCTTAACAAATTACACATCAACACACATTTTATGCCTGTGTAAGAAGTTGTACTGACTTGTTGTTTGGGTTTCTGGATGACCTGGACATAGAGAAAAGGATCCAAAGTACAGCATCCGTGTAAGGGCACTCATATAGCTTTATTTTAAAATTGCATTTTTGGCCAGTTATCTGATCCTCTGAAAGTGCCAGCCCTACATAATGTCATGTACCTAAGCACACAGATAATGCGCCTTCAAAGTGCCCTGAATATTGTATTGAGTACCCAGGCCCCAAACCACAGAGATTTAAATTACCTGCTGCAGCACCAATTCCTCAGCCAGAGCACCAATTTCTGTCCCTGCCATTTTTAAGACTGCTGATTCAGCAGCCTAGCTTCCGTAAGCAGCAAGCGGATTTCAGGACAGAGTTAGCAGTAGAACTTCTTTCAGATCCAAAAAGTGTCCCTGCCCCTAGCCTTGTGGGGTTAGAGGAAATAGTTTATGGAACACTTGCCAATTTCTGCAAATGAATATCAATCATAAAAAGAAAACAACTGCAGAATAAAACCATGCTGTGCTCCGTGTTCCCTGTTTGGCACTGATTCTTTGTGTATGCTGCGCCATACATTCCCTACTCAGCCTTATTCTGTAGCCTGTGTGGTATGTTTCCCAATCTGCATTACATTCTCTACATTGTATTGTAGGTTTCCTATCATTGTGCATTTGTGAAAAAGTTCAGGCTCTGTTTAACCATCTTTAAATTACATCCAATATGCACTAATGTAGAAAGGTCCACATTTCACCTGTACCTTGGTTGAAACTTACATACTAGCTTAGAATATTATTATGATGTTTTCCTTATGTGCCCACTTCATGTGCCCTCAGAAATCTGGAACTGGAGCCACCAATTAGCTCAGGGAACACTGTTTTTGAATGATGTGAATATGCGGGCATTACCCAATGTATGCTTTTTGGCATCTCCAAGAAAAAGAGAAGAAAGCTACATAGCACAGTAAATTCTGACTAGCTCAGCTTCATGAAAGAATCTTTTAGTATCAAGGGTGTGGTTGAATACTTGGGCACCCCATTTAGGTAACTGGAATGAAACTTTTTTTTTTTTAACACAGTTGCACTGTCTCCTGGATAGACTTAGTAATTCACTTACTGACTTTACACTTTGGCTAAAGTTTAAACTTAGAACTAGGAAAGGAAGAAGTGACAACTCAGTTTACTACATACTGAGAAGACCAAGTCTGCATACAGCAGCACTGCTTAGTTCAGCCTTTCTCAACCTTTAAAACCTGAAGGAACCCATGAAAAGATGTTCAGGTCCCGAGGAACCCCTGAAAGTAGTTTAAGATCTACAGTTTATGGGATGTCCTTGTATTTAGTAAATTATAGAACTATCCCTTATTGAAATAGCAAAATTAAGATTTTTAGTATAAAACTGTTGGTTGTTTCTGCGACACAAATATTTTTTTTCTGTAGGAACAAACTATATCTGCTTTAGTGTACAATGGCCTAAAATTATTTTATATACTTTTTACTCTGGTGTTTAGTAACATTATTTTGCTTGCCTAAACTTCTCCATACCACCTCCATGCTGCCCTCCTTCACTAGTAATGTCAAGTGCCGCAAATCTAAATATTGTTGGGGACTTAGAGTTCTCCTGAACCTCGACTGAAACTCTGGTCTAGTTTGACAAAGAGAAAGTTCTGGTTGCTAGTTTTAAAAAGCACAATTACTGTTATAAAATGGTAATGGCTATCTAATAGCTATCAAAAACCTCCCCTTATTTTTAAGAACTGAGAATCTGACTTTGAAAAAATGCCTAAAGAGGATATGGAATGTCATCCTTTAGTTGTCTTTTAATACTTACCTAACTCACTACACTGACCTCTTGGTTGTTTTGGGTCGGTGGCATCCAGGCTAGTATAACAAAGGTAAGTATGACAATTCTAGAAACCTACATCTTTAAAAAAAAAAAAAAAAAATTAAAAACAAAAACCTATATATATTTATATTCTGAAAGGTTCTATTTACAAGTGAAAATATTTCCCCAAAAATAGGCTTCTGAAGAAGACAGATTCTATCTTGGTAAAAATACAAAAAAACTAAAAACACAAAAACAATAATTGTAGGCTGTTGGAGAACATGCTACTCAGAGTTGACAGGTGTCCGAGAAACCTTATCTCACCAATGCATATCACTTTTAAAATTAAGTAATTTATCCACTTTTAGTGAAAGTAGAAATCAAACTCCTTTAAATATAGCAAAAGCATGAAACCATTGTATGCATTATACAAAACTATAACTATACATATGGTCAATGTATCTGAGATAGACAGAGTTGTAGTCTAAATAACAGTGCAAGGTTCAACATGATAACATTTGAAGAAGGGTGAAGGAGGAGGCCAGTGAAGGTCTAACTATCAATTTGTTTTACTTTTTTTTTTCTCCTTAAGACTCCATGGTCATGTAAACACAGATCAACACATGATCACTTTTTTCTGCCAAACACACTCCTGTGTTGCTTTTATCTGTGCTGGCTGCTGTCGGCCTTTCAGATAACACTTGAAAGCAGAAGCCTGTTTGGTATATTTAAACTGTCACTGATCCAGCAAATTTTCCTTGTAAGTGGCATTCAAACAGCAGTATTATGTTCCTCAAATTTATCTAAGAGTTTTGGGAAAGATAAGTGCAAAACCTAAATCACAGGCTTCTTAAACCCCTTTGTTTAAATCCGAGTACATATTAAAGCGGCCCACCTGTGGTTTGTTATTATAAAAGTGTACATTATAGATTCAATGCGGTTATAGAACACACAACTTCACATCATAGTGAAGATAATGTATTCTGGAATGTTAGACATTATTTGATCACGTCCTCAGGGCAATTGTAATAAACATACCAAGGCTATGTATATACAGAAAGTATGAGTCAAAATTGAAAATGTAAACCTTTGCCTAACGCTAATGTTTCTCCAGATAATCTTACTGAATTGATTGGAACGTGTTTAGAAGTAAAACAAATAATCAGAAGCATATTACACATGGGTGTTAATAAGCACATCTACGCCATTTCAAACAAAGCAGTTTACTTTCCAGTATTACAATGGAACAGAATAATACAACTGTGTCTGATCAGCTGAGATGAAGGAATTTGGAATTGTGGGAAGTTCTCTGACTGACTGAAGGATGATGTGTTGTTAATATACAGAATGCCAAATGTATTTTACTTGTCTGTTGGAGCCTCTGTGTTTCTGGCTGCCATAACACCAGGCCTTCCTGTGAGATGGACTGCATAGACGTCCAATTTGTGGGTGAAAATATTGCACAAATTAACATTTACATCGTGGGAATGTCCCAAACGTAAGCACATCTGGTTGTGAATGTATCAAATGGTCTACATCAGGGGGTACTCAACTTTAGTCCCTGAAGACCAAGATCCACGCGCACATTTTATTTATTTCTGTTTTTTTCTATTTCTTTTTAGTAAATAAGTAAGGAATATTTTACAAAGAATCCTAAACATTACTCTGTGTATTCCACAATCTACCCTGTACAGTATGTAGCCCTGTACAGATCTGTCTACAAAGATTCTGTGGAAGCATGAATTAATAAACAAAGTATAATATATATTCCAAAGCAGAATACCATGTTCTCACACATATTTATAACGACAAAGAAAACAATCACAAAGTCCTGAAAAAGTCAGACATGCTTTTTTGAGGATTTGAAACATCAAGTCAATCTAGATATGTCATTTAAGAAAATTAAATCTACTTTGGATAATCAAGTTCCAAAATGTAATAAAATATGAACTCCAAAGATCACATATTACTTACCTGCAGACCATTACAGATCCCATTTAATTATTTACCATCACCAGCAAATTCAGACTTTTTTACCTTTACCACCCAACTATTCCTTCTACTTTTTTTTCTCCTACTCCCTACAACCGTCCTCCATTTTTTTCTTTCTCCTCCTCTACTCAGCCCTTAAACTTTCCTCCCACAAAAAAAAATAATAATTCCATTATATATCCTATTCCATACCTCTACTACTAGTTTGTTTTATTCTATTCCCTTTTTTTCCAGGAACCCCTCCATTAAAGATCCCCCTCTATCCTCACAGTTCTAAACTATATTCCAATAAAAAGTACAAAAATAGTCTGTATGCTAAACCCAGGCGCTTTCCTCAAGAAAAATGGTACATAATAATGGCTATGTTAAGAAATCCCATAACGTATTATTTTACCACTACTTACATGAATACCACCAAAATGCTGCTCCACATACAAAGAATCCTGACATATAGAAAATATCTGCAATCCAGAAGATTTTTCAGTGCCAAGTATATCCATCTGCTTGATCAAGGTTTAGCAAGTATTCCTTTGCTGAAAGGACTACCTAATATACATAAATGTCTACTAGTAAAACCTTGAGTCTTTTTTTTAGTAAATCATGCGTCATGCCTATCCAGAAACATGTTAAGAGCCAAATACAAACCCAAAAGAAGAGGACAACCCAAGGTATTACTTGTGTAAAACTAAAATGTTGCGACTTTGTAGCTGTAAGACAACCTGGTTTGCGACAGGAGGAAAGGACTCAGGAACCCATGCAACTTGAAGAACCCAGAAGTGGATAGGGCTTTGGAAGTCAAAGGCTGGGCAAGAGGAGCCAGACTGATAATTAAAGAAACAAATGCATTTGCAGAGCAACAACAGCAACTGGTTGGTGTTTCCTCTACACCAACTGGAAAAAATGGATCCTGTCAGTGTTTAGTTCCTCTGCATTAACCCATTCCACAACTGAACCAGTGAAATAGATAGGAATTTGAAAAGTGCTTCTGGCATAAGGAAAGTAAAGCTGCAATGCCAAATGGTTCTGGACCTGGAAAGCTGTCCACAGGAGACTTAACCAAAGTGCAATTCAGTCCAGTGGGGGACCAAATTCAGCTCTTTTTGTTGTACTTGTCTGGAAGGATGCAAGTGAAATACCTTCATGAAAAACATCAACATCCCAGAAGAACATGGATTTGTAAGAAAGGAATATATGCAGCACCAATAATTAGGACAGAGAGCCCACTTTTAGTATTCAAAACATATAAATACAGAATATAGTATATAGGTAAACCCTGATAAAAAAGAGCTCATATTCAAGTAAAAGTGATTAACAAAAGGGTTAAGTGATATCTGACAGGATCAGTTGTATTTTCAAAAAAATAAATGATGAAGAGATGGTGTGAGCATACATTCCTTACTGATAATAAAAGTTTTGAGAGTGCATGTAAAGTCAGGAAGCTGAATTTTCCTAATAATAGTAATATTTCACCTGCTAGCCATGTTCCACTCCAGCGCAGGATTCTGGGAGCCTCGATCTGCCTCTGCCAGCAATCCCCCATTGTTACTTTCCTTCTCTGGTTTCAGTTGCTCCCACTGAGCTGTGCCAATATTAATTGACTGCAGGTCAATCTGATACTGTCTGTCCTCAACTTCTGATCCTGGATCTCTGAGGATTCCCAAATTCAAAGCACGTCTAAAAGAAATGATTTTAAAATGATTAATACAATCAAGATAAAAGGAATGTGGAAACAAAGATGAATTTTTGAGATCATTACAGATATATTAACACATTAAATGGTAACAAAGTGGAAACAGGGGAGCTAAAACCACTAATTTTTTTAAGAATATAGGATAAGTAATGCTATTATAAGAACAATAAAATAGTGCCTGAGACAGATTTAAATTATTTAGGAAGTATACAAAAATCAGGTGGAATGCCCAAGTAACATGCAGTTTACACTGAGGTACTATATAATTAGCACTTGCTCACCCAATTGTTTTAATGAAGAGTTGGAAATATTTTTATATGGTACTTGGAGGGGGATGAATGCCTACAACTTGTGATATTTAAAACATGGACTCTACTAATACAAACACAACTTTATCCAACAGGCTTAATGAACAATAATGCAATTAATACATCAAAGTCACTATTCTCTGTAAATTTAATAAATTTTTTTTTTTTACAATTAACTTTGGAGACTTAACCAAGTACTTAAGGTACTGCACATGTAATTAACAGGCCACATCTAAATATTATAGCACAACTTTAAAACTCCAATTCTCAATTTTATGGCTTTTTCTTGCCGAGGTTTAAATGATGTCATTTATTTCTTTTACCAAGGCGGTTTTATGAATTTGTGTACATTAATTTATATTACAAATCATTGCGTGACATCAGGTCGCACTTATTTGCTTTGGCTAATCCAAATATAAAAGGTTGAGGTTTACATCTGGAAATATTAGCAAAAAAACAAAAGTGTTCACTGACATATTATTCCAGGTCATGTGTGTTTTCCTGCAATATTACACGGTGAAAATCTCTTTTATTCTTGGAAAATTACTCCAGAGTCATTTAAATAGAAGCAGTAGCATAATATTTTATTAAAGGTTCATCTAATATACTCAGGAAAAAATCCTACGCACAACCATTAATTTTGGAAAAAGAGTATTCACAGAGTAATGTAAAGAGTCATACAGACAATTTCCCAGGTAGTTTGTGAGTGCATTCTTGAAGGAGCTATGTTATATAGCAGAAAGGTTTATGCAAAGATATATCAAACCAAAATTATAATTAAAATAATTAAAATGACCAAAATGTTCAATTTTTGACTGTTCCACATTGTAGCACAGGTGGTTCTTAAAACAGTCACTGATACCTCCTGGATAACTATCTTTCTTTTGTTTACTGTGCTCACACCGTGAACCAACGATGTCTAGACAACTACAATCTCTATTCTTGCCTTTTTTGGCTTAACACTAAAATTATTGCAAAACCTATTGCTAAACAATTCTGTAGACTGACATAGATCCAAATGCTGAAAATAGACTTGTTTCCTTCAGTTTCTGAAAAGTGTAGACATATAAATCACAGAAACCTCCAAGACAATTGTAAAGAAATCAGCAATTGCACAAGTCAGAGCAAAATGTTCAGTTACTTGTTTCCCCTTGCATTACCTTACACCAATAATATGTTCTGCCATAATTGCAGCTTTCCTACCTAACAAGACTATCACAAGCCTATTTACAATAGGCTTGTGTTTCAGAATAAACACACAGAAAAAATAATGTCCATTCCAAACAGCTGATGACATGAAAAATATTATATAAACACATATGGAAGCATGTAAACATACATACATATATACCCTGTTTCCCCGAAAATAAGACCTACCCCAAAAGTAAGACCTAGCACTATTTTGTAAACCTGCCCTAATATAAGACCTACCCCGAAAAAAAAGACCTAGGAGAAAAAGAAAATAAAAGCATACATACCGGTAAATTAAAAAAGTACTCACCGAGACAGCTCCAGATATCTGATCCTGCGTGTGTGTGTCTTTGATGCTGGCTGCAGGGCGTGTCTATTCCTGAGCCAAACTGAAAGTAAAAAGCCTGCACACGTGCCCCCGTGATTCTGAACAAAGAAGCAAGCTGCTGATCCCTGCCCTAACAGAGATCCCTGCACTTAATTACGGGTAAGTGATCAGAAGGGGACAATGGAGTCAATGGAATAGAGTGATCAGAAGAGGACAATCATTTCATAGTGATCAGAAGGAGACAATCATTTCATAGTGATCAGAAGGGGACAATCATTTATATATATATATATATATATATTGAACTTTATAGGGTCACAAGGTTCCAAGGTGTCCTCGGGATACTTGTCCTGAAATGCAAAAAAACAATATATATATCCACTTGGCCATTCTCAGATATGTAATTTCTTCTGTTTCAGCCATTCGACTGTGAATGATCTGCTGTCACTTTTAAAGTTTTTGTCACCCATCTAAAGATAACGCAATGTGTTGACAGCACTAATCTTTGTAAATGAACCTTGTGACCCTATAAAGTTCAAGAAAAAGTTTATATTGCACCCCAAGGGAAAAACTTGTTCAGTTTATATGACCATGGCATAAATGTAAACCAAGACAACAAACAGTACGTATATACTTCACTAAAATAAAATGAGGAAGGTATATAGTTGGAAAGTGGCTACCAGGCCATACATCCTTTGGACAGAAACAGTTACTTCAACGTTCAAAGTATTCCACAAAAGCATAGAGCATATAACTGACTAGTGAACACACACTTGGGTTCAGAATCCAATGGACAACCTAAAAACTTTTGTCCCTGATTAGGTTTTTAAAAAATCTGCAAATGTAACACTTTATTTTATTTTTTTTATTCATTTCAAATGAATATATATTATTGTGATTTTTAGTTTCTTGTAAGAAAAGTCTATACCAAAACATTAAAATTTGGGCTGTTAATGAATGTACACATACTAAAAAGAAGAATTTTTATCTATACTGTTATTTCCAGGCACTTTAACAGGGGACTAACACAATCCACAAAAGAAATGGAAACCAAAACAGCCACTTAAGCATGAGTTTGTCTGTTTTCCACTATCCATTGTAAGCCATGCTGGAAAACATATGGATATCATGATGTACTGGGCATGCCACTTAGCCCCAACAGATGGTATTTTTATTTTTTTCTGATCATTTGAGAGCAATTTCTAGATATGTAATATGAAAGTTCTTTCGAAGACTGGAATTTTGTAGAATTCACTAAATTCCATCTGCTCTTTTAAAACAAGTGTATGTCTGTGAAAAAAAAAATCTACAACAGATTTTTCATTGTTTTGCAGCTTGTGATTAGTTATGAAATCTATTTTTTATGTGAGACATTTTTTTCAAACCTTTTTCAAACGTTTCCCTTCAATCTTACAATAAAGACAACATGTGGTTTGACCTTGCAAATTAATATGCAGAACAGCTGAGAAGTATGTATGAAGTAAGAACTTTAACAGGAAAATCTTTATTGTCAGAGACATTTTCCACCTTATTCCACCTTACACCTGCAACCGATAACTGGAATAAATGAATGGCGTCACCAGAGGGTAAATTTTGAAAAAAGATAAGGATGCTGTTCTACAGAATGCCAACCGCATGTGCTATATCATTCTACTTTAATCAGTCCCTGAACAAGTAAAATGGGTCTTCAACCTGTTCATAGCCGCACTGCAACCTTACCACCAACCTGAATGCAGCCTTGAAGTTTTGTGAACTTTAAGGGGCACCACAGTGCACAGACAATTGGCA
Source organism: Pyxicephalus adspersus (assembly GCF_032062135.1). NCBI lineage: Eukaryota > Metazoa > Chordata > Amphibia > Anura > Pyxicephalidae > Pyxicephalus > Pyxicephalus adspersus. The sequence continues at coordinate 21,756,241 of NC_092862.1, forward strand.
GTCCTCTATTGTTCATTGCCATGAGAGTGGGGCTCAAGGGATCCCCAACATGCAAACTCAACATGGGGACCCTGCTCTTGAAATAGCCCCACTTAATGTTAAAATATCCCTGATTGTATAATTTAATATATAATATCAATATGTTATAATATAATATAAGCAAAAATATTTGCATTTGGATTTGCAGGTACCCATATACAGCAAAGTCTGTAGAAGTGCACAGTAAAATTTAAATTTTCCAATAAATCTGCTGGATTGGCCAGTCCTGGAAAAACTAGCAGCCATGTGATCCCATCCAACTTTTAGACGTTACTTAATGTAAAATAACTGATTTTAGATCATTTGGTGACCTTTCTGAGAAATGTAGAATGTTCTTTTGATATTCACAACAGACATTTCAATAGCAGAGAGAACACCAGATCCTCGATATTTATGGTATAAGTAAAACAAATTAAACCAGAACACTCAATTTTAATTTTGTGGATTTAAAATAGTAGCAAAAAAGATGAACTTTGTGAAAACTGCATTTTCATTCCTTTAGACTATGAAAATGAATACACCATGCCAATTTTATCTGTCTTTTGTTCAAGTACATCTACAGTAGATATTGTGTGAATGAATATCTTATTGTTTGTTTTCTCAGACATATGCTGAAAAAATGTTCATTTACTAAGTATACATAATTTTTTTTTACAGTATATATCCTATCTGTACACTAACCAGGGTCAAGAATCACTGAATGAATAGCTGCTCATTGAGCCCAAATAACTACAATACACTAAGGAAAATATTATTAGAAACATAAATATATACCCTAAAAATAAGAATCAGTAGATATCCAGCAGAACTCTAAAAGTAGCAGAAGTTAAACTTTCAGTTAGCCTCAGTGGAAAAACTGTTATATACTGTTACTCCCTTATAACAGAAACTAAACAAATCTGGCTTGTAGTTTTAATTCCAAGAAGGTTTCATTTCAGAAATGTACCTTCGTTGTTATAAATATGTGTCTTTCCAAGATAATAGATTAACTTGCCTCTCCCCCATGCTGAGAACAGCACAACACCGTCCCATTTAGGGATGCCTTTAATCTTTTAGGCCACAGGTGCCTGTATAAGAGCAATATTGGGCTCAGCTTCTGTCTCTAGGGAGGGACGAGCATAGAACACGACTAATCCTTGGATGTCTTAAAAACAGAGGCAGGAAACCAAGAAGAAACTTAAAACTAGACATTTGCCTTGGCAAAACACATGTCAGGTCTTAAATGTGTCATCCAAAATCTGTGCAACATTATGACACCATATAATTACATGCGTGAAAAAACATTCCTTTGTTAAACATTTGTAACAAAAAAAAAGACAAATGGATCCTAGATCATTAGTATCATAGACTTACAGCCATTACTTTAACTAGGCTGAAATGCCAAAAAAAAAAAAATTAATATAATGGGTTTATTAGGAAAAGGGGGGGGGGGGGTGATATTAAAACACAGTCACATATATTTAGCTTTTACATATGATTTTATGTATACAGTTGATGTGAGCAGAGGCAAAATATTGGGCATTGAGACTATAGGCTTCTTATCACATGTTACTGCTTCTATTTACTAATAAAAAATGCTCAAAACTATTGTGTTTTCATAAGATTAGTTAAAGCAGTATATCTTTAAAAAATTGGCATATTAAGGATACAGTTTAAAAAATTCAGAGCATCATTTTTGAATACACTACTTCTACAGTATAAATACACTAATCTTTACTATAAAGAATTATCTTTTAATACTACTCCTTGTGTCGGCCATAACTGTGCTTACTCCCCCCTTTGAGCAGGGAGTATGAGAACTGTGGACTGCAGAACTAATGGTCTGATTTAGTAAGATGAGTTTCCGACTACAGTACATAAACCACTGCTTCCACACAGAGGGCCTGGTATATTAAAGACTGATCTCTCCAAGACTGAAGAAGAAAGACTATCATGGATAAACCTGGGTGATCTGGCAAACCAGGAAAGGATTTAGTTCAGAATTAAAAACACCCAAGGGCTGGATCACCCAAGTTTACACATGACAGTCTTTTTTTTCTCCAGTTTTGGAGAGCTTTAAAAAAAAAATAAGGCCTAGAGTGTATAAGTCTGTCTCTACAACATGCTGACAGGTGTTTCTATCCTGGCTGTGTCTGAATTCTAAAAAACAGGACTTTTATGATTTGTATACATATTGCATTATTGCACATTTAATGTATTTAGCTAAATAGATACAACAACCATCTGACAGAGTTTCCAACCTCTCCCATTCTATCCAAAACTTGAAATACACAACCTACTACTAGATGTCTCTGTCTATTCAACTGTTTCTCCAGAATGCAGAACCAAACATTTGTCTATAATCCTTTATAGAATCATGTCTGTGTAATCCACTCCTTCTCTGGTAGTAATGAAAATTTGCTGTTTCCTGCAGTTGTATCAGATACAAAAGTGATTCAGTCTGTGCTCTTCATGACAGGGCTAGGATGAACAATGATTGAGAACCAAAAGCACAATATAAATAAAATAATGACAATTGCAAAGCTTTTATGATTTCCTGATACGGCCCATAAAAATCAGAGAGAATGCATCCAAGTACAAGGTTCAGCGGTTTCCAAGTCCACGAACAATAACAGATTTATCCAGCTTTTACACATAGTGACACGTAGGGTTTCACAGGACTGACTAAAACTTATAAAAAGAAAGACATACACTGAACAACTGAAGGTCCAAAAGGAAAAAAAATGCTTAAAAAACTGGATTCCAACTCAAGTTTAAAATTAAGGGCCAGAACACCTAAATTGGTATTCAGATATCTGAACCAAACATCATGCAAGGACTGCGGAAAGTGATGACATGCAGTTATTTTTAATATAATTAATTCTGCAAATACTAATTGGGTAAGAAGTGTACGGGTCCTATAGGGGGACCAATTATCCACTAAAGCAATGTGGTCAGGTATGACATACTTACCTGAATGGAACTTAAAAAGTAATGGCTTACAATTTGGTAAAAGAAATCAGTGATGGGCTTATAGATATTCAGTTATTTACATATTGTGATTTACCAGTACTTTATTCCTCCTCTTACTTGTCTTCATCTTTTATTCTCACTTACTATCCTAAGGCAGAAATACATTGCAAATGAGCACACTCATGACATAACCTGCTAGAATGGCTTCTCATTACTACTTAAACTTATACTAACTATTTGCAAGTTCAATGAAAACACTGATGTTCATTATGTGACTTCATGTGTACTGTATTAGGGTGCATAATGAAAAAGAAAGTCAGCTGCTTAGCAAGAGGTGGCATAGGAACAGCAATATCAGTGATATGGACATTAGAGGGAACACACTTTACTTATTTAATGCAACAGCTAAAACATTGCTATAGTATGTTTACCACCTAGAAGACAGCTTCACATTGATGGGTTATATTATACACAATTGTTTTGTTTATTATAGGTATTAATATCATGAAAAATTAGCTTCTCACATTAGGATAAACATTTTGGCTAAATTCCTGGCAAGGCAATGCCTAAATCATTTTAAACCTCCAAAATACACTTAAACATTTTTAGGATAGAAGACAAAAAGGTTTCCTGTTTGATGGGCATATTTCTGTTTTGCCTATACTGCACAGAGTCAACAAAAAGATGGGATGTTGCTACATTCTTCACATATGATCTTATTACTTCTTTTTCTTTCTTCTCCCAGTCCAGGGCTATTGACCATGTCAAAACAAGAAGAGAGGCATGATAAAGACTTGAGGAAAAGAACAACTGCAAATTCATTCCAAAAAGTGTGCAAGCACCTACATTTCAGTTGATATCAGCCTCAGTCTGTTAAAATTCACTGTACAACATAAGTCCAGAAATGGGAGAAGTGGGACAAGGAACCGGTTAGGAAGGAACATGAACAGAGCAACAAAGTGCTACACTTATGTATCTGCTGCTTCCCATTTAAATGTTTAATTACACACAAGACCTTTGTTACTTAACTGTGACAGTAAAAATCCAGGTTTGTCCTGCTAGAAAGAGCAGTGTAATTGTAAGAACTAGACTCAAGTACAAGTTTAAACAGCTCCTATATATGTATTGTATAAGAATTTAGCTGTTTACCCAGAGTTCAGCTTTAACAAAGAAACTAGCAATACAAGACAGTCATATTAAACTACAAAAAAACATCAAAAACTGCCAATGTAAGTCATCATTCGCATCTACCAAAAATCACTTAGAGAGGAATATCTCCCCACACCTAAGCATCTGTGCTTGGGCAACCACACTAAAAACACAATTTATGTAGTGAGAAGCAATGAGGTCAACCTTTTGTTTGAGAGCTATTGCAAGCCCTTCCCTAGTCCCAGCTGGAGTATTCTATTTTCTCTTTGTTTTTATCATAGGTGTTTGTTGAAAACAGAAGCAACTAGGAGGCCAAGAAATACCTTATTTCCTGGCCAGAATTATGTACACCTCCTTTTTCAGTGCTCGGCAAGGCTTCCAATCCAAAGCATTACAGACAGGGAACATGTGCACATATGGAACAAACTGCATCCTAATTGCCCCCAATTGTTCTAGATCTGTCTATGGAACATCATGTTTTGTTCTTGCATTAAAAGACCTAAAAAGGTGCCTGGGTGACAATATATTTTTAGGACTTAATAATATAAAGTAGTAATGCTGATTTATCCTAAAAAGAATTTGTTGTTGACGTCGAAATGGAACAAGTTATTACACAGGACCTAAAATATTTTCAATGACATTACACAAACAAAAAATAAAAAACTTCACACATAACCTTTAAAAAACAAACGAAACGCTGCCTCACCTGTGTGAAAACACATGTTAAGAGCTACGACATGACAATACATTTTACTATTTAGAATAAATAATGATTCCACCAATACTCCAGAAATTTGTCTCTGTAAAACAGACTTTTTTTTTTATAACCAGACCTGGGCATGTACCTGTGTCACTTACTTAAATTAATTTTTGGTGTACATGATAATATTAAAGAATCATTTTTTTGGACAAAAAAAAAGCTGGTATAAAACACTAAAGTTCCCTATTTAAAATCAGGGAAAGTGAACAAGCAATAAATAAGAAAGCAGATAAATGGCTAGTGTATCTAAAACCAAACACCTAAACCAAATATAGTGTTGGACATGTTTCTTAATGTCAAACAAAATAACCTGGTATATTCATAGGGGCTTCCTGTCCTAGGGTGGCAATAATTAATTCAGCTGAAAAGTTGGCACCCTTACCTTTCCTTGTTTGTACTATAAAGCATCATTATCAATGGATGATATCCTGGTACATTATGGCACAGCAAAACTGTGATGCTTTGCTGTTGTTGGTATCTGCTTATCAGGTAAAAATAGGAAGTTATCACAAAGAGTCAACTGGTGGGATGTCCCCTGGTAAGAAACCATATTTTAACAAAAAGGCATTTTTCTAACAACAAAAATCAAATCTAGTTATTTATTGAGCTCTTTTTAGTGAGTGTTTACTTGTAATTGTAAAATAATATTTGCATGTACTATAATACTGGATGCAAACAGAAAGACATTGATAATATTTTAGGTGATCATATGCATCATAAAGTTTTCAGCTTTCCCTGATCGCTACCTAGTTGTCAAATTTTGCTGAGCTGAGCGTGTGCCAAGGGAATCCAGAAATCTGGGCTTCCTTTGCCTTTGCCGGGAATGTAAAAATTCTATGCTCTTGAGTGGGAGTTAGAAAAGTCAAGTTGGCTAAAGATCGTACAGAGGAAGAAGAAAAGATGGTGGCGCAATGTAAAGGGGATAGGTGAGTAGCACACGTTTAGTTTCACTTAAGTGTTAAACTAGATAAATAGCATGGCAACCAGGTTTGCAAAAAGCTGCAGAGGTTCTCTTTGCTTTAAATGAAAGCCCAAATAGACAGAGAGCTAAAGGTTTTTAAGTCCTGTAGCTCCACTTACTAGTTCTTAAACAGAAAAGAAAGGTGGAATTTAGGTAGGTCAACTTTCTTCTCAATAAACAGACTTAATAAATCAAATTATATTCTCAAGTTTCCTTGATGCGTATATATTAAAATTTAATGCAGATCAATTTCTTTTTTACCCAACAACAAAATGCAAATACAGTTTACTAGTTAATATTGATTGCTGACTTGTTGCTTGAATAGAGCTAAGGGCACTTTGTACCGCACCCCCCCCCCCCCATCCTGTTACAGCTCTGGGTACATACATGGTCAATCACCAATGGCATCACAGGACAGGAAGAGGATAAGGTCACCTACTCCCCATATATCACATCACTCCCAATAACCCCATAGATTGTTGAGGGAGCAAATGGGCTACTAATAAAGTAAGCCTGTTGATTTCTATTGCAATATTGCAACCAATAGTGTTGTACACTTAAAAAAGTTAGTTAAAGCAAGGAGATCTAACGTTTAGAGTATCCTATAAGCTAAAGGTGGACCAATCCTGTTAAATTGCACCTAAAATTTACCAACCACATTTAAACATAGCTTTTAAAATGCTCCTAGGTCTGCAAAATGTGACATTTAGTCAGTAGTGACTAACTTCCACACATATCATTAGGGATCATAAACAATGCCAGAACAAATGATATGCTAATTGATGAATTAAAACAACAGTTAAAAATCATCCACAGCATGACCCCAAGCATGACTTTATTCTTATATATAATCGGTGTAGTTAAAGGCTTATGGCTCCTATAAAAGAGACAGCTTCAGCAAGGACAAGGCTAATTGGCAAGTGCATGGGGCTTTCTCTGGGCCTGATGCCAAACATTAAAGATTAAGGCCAGCAAACTAAGGATTTGGAAGTATAAAAGAAATGAGTCAAGTTCCACTAGGGAACCAAATCGGTGGTAAAACCCTGGAAAAAAAAAACCAGAATGACTGCCAGCCCTGCAGAAAATTTTGATCGCTCTCATTATGGAAAGTGCACAGAGAACATGTGTCAAATACATTTCCAGAAAGGTCAAATGGAGAGAGATTGTGCAGGTGAGAACATTTTGCAAGTACAAGATTATCTACTTACAATGAGAACCTAAATGAACAAATTCCATTAGCCTGGAATTCTCAAAGGTCATCATTTAACAATCGAGCACACTGAAAGCTTAGTAAGTTACCTTTGTTTAAACTACACAGAACATAAAATCAATATTTTTTTTAAAGAGTATTTGACAGAAAAAAATGATATCTCATTTGATTTACTATGACCTTGTAATCTTCTGTAAGGCAACACTTGAAGCCAATCAGGTACGCTTCCTGAACATGTGATGTCAAGGAACATCCTGACAAGGCAAGAGTAGTATGTACAGAGGGGTAAACTGCTGCTGCTACTTAATCACTGTCCTGTCTTTACCTGCTTATCAGGTAAATGGCTACATTTTATATGTATTTTCACTGTATATTTACCTGTTTGTCTAGAGTCTACAGTTTGCCAGCGGATACCTGACCTTCTACAAAAATGTGCTATGGACTGATTAATCAAATTTTTTGTCACAGAAATGGAAAATATTTTTGGTGCAAACTAAACACAGCTTTTTAGGTGAAGAACCTCATACCAACTGTAAAGCATGGTGGTGGACACATAGTTTAAGGATACTTAAGTTTTTGGGCAACTTGCAGTCAACTATAAATTTTGTATATGATGTGCTTAATGAGAACGTGAGGCCATCTCTCCTAAAACTGAAAGTAAAACATGAAAAGCACATTTTAACAAAAAAAATAAATGTATACAATAGAAAAAAAAATAAAAAAATGCAAGTTATGGACTGACATACTCAAAGCCCTTAATTGAATCATAATAAAATGTTGTTTAAAGAATTTGCAATAGGCAGGTAGTTCAAGTAAACCCAGATGATGTCAGAGGTATCAGAGCCCACTTACTGACCCTGTTACTGTTAACACAGTAACAGTTATTTTCCCCACCCTCCTGATCACAAACTTTGCTTAAGATCTGCATTGGTCTGGCAATTGGCTGCTCAGGCACAAGCACAGCATTCTGAAAGAACATCACATGCCCATCCATGCCTAGAAGTTACCAAAAAGGGCTTTCAACAGATGTATTGGGTGGCAAATGTGAGTATGGGTTAGGGGGAGCAGGTGAGCTTCTGAATTTGCAAAATGGCAGTACCTCTTTAATTAGAGTGTTTCATACTAGTTTAAATGATGGTTTCCTTGAGTTCAATTTAGCATACTCAATATTAATATACATTCTCAATATGATCATACAGTTTTCTAATTTTTTTTGGACACATTTAGTATGTGTTCACACACAAATATTGGAACATGGAAAAGCAGGAAAGTGCTGACTTTGTAATTAGAAATAGCTTGCATACAAAGTAGACAATATAGTTTTTTCATTTTATCTATTTTTGCCTTAAGTGCACAAAAATAACTTCATCTTTAGTGAATTGCCCATCACCTATTGACTCGTGTTTAGAAAAATAAATAGAAAGCAGAAGTAATAAAAAAAAAACGTAACATTTACTTATGGTATTCATAAGTCAGTGACACAAGCACCAAGAACGGTTCATTAAAACAGAGATTGTGGATCATATTAAAATTCCATTATAGCCGCGGTAACAACAACGTGCTGCTAAAAGATCGCATGCTTTTATGGACCTTGAACTGGGATTTTGGCAAATGCTTCTATTCATTTTCTAAAGCCGAATATTGCCATATGTTTAAAATATGGAATTAAAATCTTGATAACGTTTCATTGCTTTTAAAAATTGATCACTGTAACTCATGATTTACGTGACTGCCAAGAGCGGCGTGTTCCAGATGGTGAATGATGAAGAATCTGGCAGAAAGAGTGTTTCAACTGGGCAAAACCAGAACCTTATTTTTCCCCTTTTCTAAATTAATTCCTTAAGGAGTTAACTGTCTGAATTCTGCTAGTTGGATCCCTGCATGAGTTAGTCACATGCCCTATTGGTCTGTCCAGAACCATGTATGTATGCAAAAAAATTACTTATTTATCATACGTGTGGGTTCAATATAGCAATGGAAAGATGTGGTGCAATGACCTCACGTCCTTGTTTTGAAATCTCACATGCATCATGCGTATATGTGTCTCATCATGTATGTTTTCCCTATGGGTAGGTAAACTACCACATACCCATTAGAGTGTAGCCATGTCCGTTGTTCTGTGTTGCATTAACATTAGTTTACACACTGCTTTAGGAACAGGAGTGAATGACCATATGTACTTGGTGAACTGCTGCTTAAAGTGAATCACACAAAAGCTGATAACCAAAACAAAATGAATGTGGGAACATCATATTTTCTGCAGCTTGCAACTTCTTGGGGCTAATCACAAATTTGATGATGCTTTGCAAGATTACTAATACATCCTGGTTCTGCTGTGTGGGGGCAGAAGGGCTTTAATGCTACCAGTAAGTAGTGAAATCCATGAGAATCAAGTAATCATGTAAATATGAATCACTTGAGAAGAACAGGTTCACTTTTACATTGAAGTGATATAAATAAATAAATATATATATTTACCATACCTAAGTAACTAAATTTAAGTTTGAAAAACAATCACAATCAAGGCATACATAAAAATGGCCACAGTTACCGTGTTTCCCCGATTTTAGGACATCCCCATTAAGTAAGCCACCCCCGATTTTTA
>NC_092862.1:21766907-21813187 GCF_032062135.1 Pyxicephalus adspersus
ATGGAAAAATAAGACATCCCCTTAAAATAAGACCCAGGGCATATTTTGGCATTTCAAAAAAATATAAGAGAGTGCCTTATAATCGGGGAAACAGGGTACCAATGCAGTTTTGCTAGTTCTTCACTAAATGTTTATAGCTGGTGCCACTGCTGATCACATGTGCAACACAAATGTAACTGCAGATTATAATGGAGGCTATGAATGTGCTGTATGGCTGCAAAGGGCTTTCTTTTACCATAATAAAAGATACCTGTCTTCAAAGAAACAATCAATCGAATCATGGCTAACCTTTAAACCTTACATTGCCTTACTAGCCACTTTCTTAATACAGGAGGATATCCAGGGCATACCCCTAAAAATGGCTTTGTTGAGGTGCCCCAGTGACAATACTTTAACACTGTTCCTATTTGTAAAATATATTTTAATAGCATTGCTTCTCAAATGGCTGAGACAAATCCATATGGGTTTATTTTGCCAAGTTATTATGGAGCAGGATTGTGGGCTGAAAGATTTAAGTAAAGCCACTGTTTGGGGCAATGATATATCTTAAAATATAAGTAGGCATCTGGAATGGGACAGATAGGTCTTGAGGGATAAAAGAAAGGTAAGTTTCTTTTATCAAATTTACTTTTACCTGTTAACACACTGATGCAAAATTTGAACCAAAACAAAGATGCAAGATACGGGCTAGGACTTCAAGGTTTAAATTTCCTAACTATTTCAAACTTAATAATCTCAACAACTATACCTCCCTTGCATCTATCCCACTACATGCAGCTATAGGATTCAGTCTAATGCCCAGTATTTTCCTATTATATTTTTATATTACTGGGAACTATTTTCTGGGGGTCCACTCTTTTCTGCTTCCACCTATGGAGAAAAGACATAATGTGTATTTAAAGCTTTTTTAGGTTTATGTTAATACTGCGTGTATGTGAACCCTAATAATAAAAATTCTCATTTAATTTGTCTGCAAATTTTTTTTGTCAATAAAAGTGTTCTATCTGTTTAATAGGTTCCAAAATGGTATCACTTGGGTGGCGTTATTCTCTCCCTCTGATGTGCTGAACATGTTGTATTTATAAATGTTTCTGGCAATATCAGAGATATATTGATCATTTCCTTCCTATGAGATTGAGGTGGGGGGAATTTTTTTTGCAGCAACAGTGTTATCTAAATTTCTGTTTTCTAATTTGTGTCATGTGTTCTTTTTCTTCCTTTTGCTACTGTCACTATGATGTAGGTCCTCTTTTATGGTTTCACTAGCGGAAGATGTTTATTGCTACTTCTTGCCTTTACAGAATAGTCTGTTCCACTCCTCTATTCATTAAAAACAGTGCTCTGTTATTTTCAATGATTCGTTTTTATTCCCTCTGTGGGATCTTCTTCCAGATGTAGATGCAGGAAATATACTGCAGATTGTGGGGAGAGAATGATAATGACATCCCAGGTGAAGTATCATTTGCACGTACGTAATACAGCAAGGTATTAGTTATGATGTGCTTGGAGTAATTTATATTTGTATACTGCTCATTTTGTGTTGCCCACACACATACAACATCTGGCCCTTCATTCTTAAACAAGTGCAAGTAAAAGCAATTCCTTGCAACTTCTTTATCTAGGACAAAGACTGAAATCTTGTATATAATTTATCCTGAGTAACAACTTTTTATGCTGACTTTCAGCTGTTGGACAAATATAAACTTTTTTTCACTAGCATTTATCCTTTACAAATGAAAATTGGATTGGTGGGTCAATGCAAATGTCCCTTCTGCTATATTATTATTAAACCATATTTATATAGCACCAACATATTATGTAGCGCTGCACAATAAATAGGGGTAGCAAACGACAGACAAAAATAAACAATGACAAAGGAGGAGGAGAAAACACTGCCCAGAAGAGCTTACAATCTAAAAGGAGGGGGAAGAAGCACATAATAGGAGGGACGTATATGGTGACTGGTGATTGGTGACTGAGTAGTGAGGGTTTAGGAAACAGAAGAAGATGGGTAGGCAAGTTTGAAAAGATGGTTTTGATAGAGTGGCACCAGCCTCAGAAAAGTATTATAGCAATGCATGTGACGAGGTTATGAATGAGTAAGTCATTAGTATGTCATTGGAAGATAGGAAAGAGCAGTTAGGGGGTATTTTTCTATCGGGGTAAAAAGGTAGGTGGAGCTTAAATACTGAACCTTCCTGTTCATAATCTTTTATTATAAATGTTTTAAAATTATTTTTCCACGTATATGTGAATGAGTTTACAATTAGGTGAGAAATTAGCTATACTGGTGCAAAGGCAATAGAAGTGGATGCTAGGATTGTCACATTTATGTTTACTGTATTAATATGTTTAAAAAGAAACAGAGTGCAATAACATTGCTTGAATTCCTACTATCTCCTATTTTATTGCGAAGATATTTCGATACAAGGCTGACTTGGCAGTCTGGGGTTTTTGTTCTGGCTGTGCTAAACATTTGCAAAATGTTTGGCTTTCCATTCAAAAGGAAAAATGTGAACCCTAATATCTAAAGTACAAGATCAGATCCAGAACTGTATACTTTGTATTTATAATCCCTTGTTAACCCTCTGCTATACAATCAAATGCATGCTGCAGTGTGCTGATGTAGCTGATTCATTTTTTGAAGGTAAATTAATCCAAGTATTTCACTGCCTTAGGCAACAGAAACTTTTTATTTGTTTCATATATCAACCCCAAATTTGTCTCTCTGTGCTAATTTTAGAATTCAATTCTGATTTAATAAACTCCTATCCTAAACCTTCTAGGAAAGACATTTAATTTATTTGCTACTAATTATCTTCCTCTGTCACTTAGTTTTTGGGCAAATGTACGTTATGCGTGTGTTAGTGTATGTGTGCTTAGTATAAACGTTTATGTGGTTTCGCTGTACGTGTTTAAGTGTGTGTGCAAAGGCCCTCAAGGTTGCAGCACTGACTTTGCATTTCCTCTCATGAGTCTTATCTTTTTTTATTCCAGGGGGTAGGGGCAGGAGCCCCCCCATCCACTGTTTTGCTGGGGATTTCTAGTTACACTCCTGGCTCTCTTTAAATGTATTTCTTTTCTGAATTTTCCTGTCTTCTCTATATTTTGCGGAATACCTAAATTGACTTTCTGAAACTTTTATGTATTAAAGCCTTTGTAGTGACCACTTTTCTTATACCCATTACCTTAATTGACAGAGGACAAAATCATATTACAGCAGTCCCGTTTATCATGAGGGTTACGTTCCAAAATCACCTGAGATAAACAAAAATCTGCGATACACAGACACCACCCCTAATTCCTTTTTGTTTATTGTTCAAGTCGTAAATGACCCCCGATATTCCTAAACACGCAGAAAACACTTACAAGCATATAGTGAAATGAATTTTGGGTAAATTGGTAAAAATATCACATTTATAGTGAGTACTGTATTGTATAGTGTGTACTGTATTGCATTGTACTGTATTGTACTGTACAGTAGCATAGCCTATGGTGAATTTTTACTATAGGCATTTTAATAGGCATTTTTACGGTACAGTATTTAAAGTATTTACAAAACCTACATATGTTCCAAATAAAAACCAGTGATATATGAACCGCGATATAGAGGGGGATTAATGTATACATCGATCATCGATACTCATTGGTAATTTCCTTTACATGGAATGAATAGAAAGGTTGCCCTTTTGCTCCAGCTTGGCCAATTAAGATGGCTCAAGATCTTTTTCAGGAAGAGAAGAATGATGAAGATGGTGACGCCTTACAATTGAACAGGGATAAGAGAGTATCAAGAGTTTACAATTTAAAGAAAAGAAAATAAAGAAAAGCAAAAGCTCGGAACAAAAAAAATTTGCCCAGACATACATTTTACATTTGCTGTAGTTACTTCAAATTCAAATTTCATATATTTTCAATTTCAAAAATACATGGCCTTTTTTTATATATTTAAAAAAGAGTGAGGAGATAATGAAACAAGGAACCTAACTGGTCATTATGAGTAAGTTCCTCTTGTTTGCAGACAATATTTTTCACCTATCATCATTATTAGGACCCTTAGGTATGGTCTACAATTCAGCAGGGATAGAGTTAACAATCAGAATTTTGTTTATGGAATCTTTGAGAAATAAGAAATGAATATGAATGTATACAAGTGAGCATTAGGTTTTATTGGGATTTTTTTTGCCTACCAGCTCATACGGAATCCATTTACTACAAATGTTTTCTCAGCATTTCTGTACTAGGCACCCCAGACTTTGAGGCACGGATATCTTTCTGCTAATAATTACAAAGCTGGCAACTCGTTTTACAGTTTCACAAAGAATGAAACTTGTTTTGCCTGTAGTGCTTATAGTGCTTGTTTCTCAGCAGACAGGTGTGCCATAATAAGTCTTTCTTTCTGGAACACTCAGGATCAGCCTTCTGTGATTTATGGCCAGTGAAAGGGAAGCAGGGAAGAAAGATGTGGGAGAGTTGAAAGAGATTCCAAGACACATAAAGATAATATATATATAACTGAGCTGCTGTATTAAATATTGCAATAATAATTATTAAGCTGTAGAAAAGAGAATGTGATCAGAAAAAAAACAGCAAAGGGCTTTATTAGAAAAGAACAATTACTGCCAAGATGCCACCTGACCAGTCTTTCTGCATCAAACATTCACAAGCCACCTACAGTATGCACTGTCAGCCACCGAACATTGTGTCTCTGTCAATGTGTTCTTTTGTTTATCTTTTTGGCAATGGCCTTATTTACTCATGCTATTTTGTCACGGTCATCACCAGCAAAACTGGGATCACTTACTGTTTTACCTTGCAAAGGATTTGTATATCTGCCCATCCAGTTTTAAATTCACATATCTGGCAGACAGCACAACTGTGTTTGGCAACGCAATTAATGTAATTTTGTTCACCACATTTAATTGTAATAATTTGTTTTGGACTAGGTTTCAAAGGAGAAGTTATCTCCTTGACGATTGACGATTCAACTGTAAGAGGTGTTTTTTTATGTAATGGTGGGCAAGTATGATGTTTACCTGATGTTCATAAAAAAGCAAGATAAATTGTGCATATTAAATATTGTCAAGGAACTGGTGAAGAAAGCAGTGTTAAAGTTGTTGTGCACATTGTCAGCAATGATTTGCCTCAGAATGATGTGCTTTCTGTACAGAATCAATGATGTTCTTTCTTTACCAAACTTTTCATTGTTGGGTCAGTACCTACACAAAGTTTCCTGATAATCAAGATGTTAGCATCTGGTCTTATATCAGGTTGTACAATAGTGAATATCTACATTTTACATGGGTTCCAAGATACTAAGTATGGAATTAAGACTTTTTGGACATGTATTTAAAATTAAAAACAGGGAATGTAACTGGCAAGAAACATTTCTGTCCCCAGCAGGAAAAGACAAACTTTTGTTTAGGAATAAACTAGACCTTGAAGGAGATGAGTCTAATGACAATGAAAAAAATAGTATAAATTATAGGCAACCTCACACACCCACATTACAAGTTTTTAATTTGTGCTTACAGGCAGAGCCATAGATTTGTGGGAGGCATTAAAAGGGTTAGTAAAAAGCTCAACTAGAGGACATCATAATCTAGCCCTAGCATTGACAGAAGGGGACGGATTCTTGAGATGGGATAACTTGGGCTCTAGTGATCAATGTCTTCCAGTTCTTTTAACAACAAAACCAGAAAACTTAAATACAAAAGCAAAAGTTTTAGATTTTAAAGGAGCACATTTTGCAACAATTGGTGAAATTCTAAACAGTGAATTAAAGCATTGGAATAAAAGAGCAGGAGTATGTAGTCAGTGGGCAACGTTAAATCTACCATCCATTAAATGTCAGGAAAGACTACACAGGAAAAAATCATTATACTTTACTACACAGGTAAGCAGTATAGTAAGGGAAGGAAAATCAAGAATATAGAAAACACAGGAAACAAAGTATAAAGACAATGCCAATTTACATGTTTTCATTGGAATATAATTGAACAATATGTAAGGAACAACTCGCTATCATTTGCTGTCAAGACAAAGGAGAACATCTGGGTTATAGTTATCAATGTCTTCCATTTCCTTATACAACAAAAGCAGAAAACTCAAATACAAAGCAAACAGTTTAGATTTCAATAGGGCACGCTTTGCTAAAATTGGTGATATTCTTAATAGTGCATTAAAGGATTGGAGTTAAACAGCCATGTGTGTGATGTCCAGAACTTTTTTTATTATTGTGAATGTGCTGGCCAGTAAATTATGTGATCCAGCACATTACCACTCACCACCACTACCTAATTTTTGTAGAGGCATTTAGTGATGGATTTTTTTTTACATGTGTAGGGTTATGGACCTACACATCCAGCACTTTTCATGGATGGAAATATGGGCACTTTGTGACACCTAAACACCCATCCTCCATATAGGATTCCATTTTTAAGACGTCCTATGTTCCTGGTATATATATATATATATATATATATATATATATATATATATATATACACATATTTATCACAACTGCTCTAGTATGTATATATCAGCTTGAACTCGAAAAAAGGTGCCCTGTCCTGTTCTTCTATGTTGGTGATAGACAGCCAGGGGCAGGAAGGGGCAAGTAAAAATTTCTTAATTAAAGCTTTACATGCACTATTTCTCAAGGCTTTTAACATAATACAGCTCAATACATATGCAGGCACTCAAAACTATTCTATGTACTTGGCTCATGTGTAAATATACACAATATACTTAGACTGCTGGTGTGCCCATATAAAATACATCTTTTACCACTTTAATAAAGAAAAAAACATCCATCACCATCATGTCATCATGTAAGAGTTCAACTATTTATGTTTTAATCTTCGTTCACTCTAGAAGAACAGCAGGAGATCTGGCAAAGTTTTGCTCATGATGTTATGAACCTTGTGTTCTTTTCACTTATGTCTGGGGCTTATTTCATTAAGAACATTAAAGTACACAAGAAGACTACTTCTCCAGTCTCGATGTCTCGGGACAAGCTGTAGCCGTCCATAAATATAACTGCTGGACAGATTGAACCAAGGCATCTATGGCACTAAAACAATGGAGCAATCACCAAGTTTTACAGGCAATCAGCCATATTGAACAAAGCCTGATTATGACACGTTTGGTATGAACTTCTAAATAAGGATTTTTATGTTGCTGCTATAACACTATTTCACAACAGATTATTAAATGCATATATGCATGAATTAGCAGTAATCCAGTCTTTAAAAATTGAAAGTAAAATCTGGTTTTATGCTTGACATTTAATTGTCATAATCAACAATCATAATCAACAAACTACAAAATGAAGTAGCCACTTTAAATTACATGTTTAATAATCTACTAGCCACTCACACTGCTCCGTATATAAAGCATGTGCAAATGGCCAAGAGTTTCTGATGTTCTAGAACCAAATATTGGAAAAATACAAAAAATAAGTGATGCTTAATGTGGAACAATTGTTAATACCAAACGAAATGGACCTAGTCAGATATGATGTACATAACTGACTGTAATGATTAAATTAGACTATACTGCAAAAATGATGACAAAGAGTTTTATCTAAAATTAATTGTTTGAAGGTAAAGAGTACAAAGCTTGCCTAACATATTCAAGTTATTTTTATTGACACCGAAAATTTAACAAAAAGAGCAGCTGACGTGTTTTGGGGGCCCAATCCTTCTTCATCGGGGTTATAGTGTCAGAAAGTAAATAAAAATGCACTCAACCATTATAATTCTAAGTATTTGAGGTAAGGAGGATGTGTGCATCTACCTGCTGGCAATGAGAAAACTACTTGACTTTATTAGGAAATTGGATGCTCTCTTTCTTCAGACAATCAATTTTAGATATGAGCTGTAGAGACCCCTAGTGGGCAGGCCAATGAATAGAGAGCTGCCTCTCCCATTCCAAATGAAATTTATTTGTCTATCTTCAGTTTAGCGCTCCAAATGCACACTAAGTCACATACAAGATAACGCAATGTACAGGCCACAGGGTTTCTGCAAGTGTCAAGTGTGCTCTAAGACAGCAAAAAAACAACAATCAGACTGAGAGGCAAGTGGGGCTTCAATTAATATATGGCAAAACCACAATGCAAAACAATGTTTTTCTGAAGAATAAATCAACAAGAACAATTTATAGTCTAAAAAAAGGAAGATATAGGTTCAAAAGATAATATTTAACTATACCAGTGGACAAAATACCAAACCAAATATCTGAAAATAAACATGATACTAGTGCCAGCTTCAAATGATACCAGAAATTAAGGCACTACTGTCATATAACAAGCTGAAGAGCACATGTGGCCACACAACAAATTTATGATTCCAAAATTACAAAGTACAAATTTGTTGTTTTCCCAAAAGGGTACAACCATTTGGGAGCGTATATCCTTTACTAGGGTTCTTGCTTAAATAATGAAACCAAGCAAGTTACTCTTCTATATTCAAGTTTTCCTTCAGAAATCAGAGGCAACTAAGGCCAGCTTGATTCTTACTCTTTGAAGCTAGACTAAAGCTATTAAAATGTTAAGTTTTGGTCAATAACTTGCAAATCTCATCAGGTTAGTCTTTGAACCCAGATCGTACTGCACCAATTTTACTCTAAGTATCTGCTGCCGGCTGCAGCAACTTTAGTAAAAAGGCGGCATTGAGGGATATCCCCCCTCCACCTCCCGATATATGATACAGGAAGTGAAAGGATTGTCATGTATGAGAATGGGAATTGTTTACAGTTTGAAAAGTATTTCATTTTAACAACATCTGTTGAAGTTCAGTAGGAATCACTTTGGAACACGAAGACTTCCACATCTGAGAAGCAGACCGCCTTTTCTCCAGGACGAACATACGCATTTAAACAGCTGACTGTTCTCTGTGACTTCTCCCTCTGTACCACTTTTGTGCGTGCTTTTAAGTCTGGCAAGCGTGCCAGTTCCATTCAGAGTCATGTATTATTTCACAGAGATCTTGAATGCCTCCATTTGCCAGCCTTCCTGCCCTGATGACCAATATGGTTTAAATCACAAGGTGACAGAAGCCAGAGCATGATATTTCACAGAAAATCAGTAAACTGCGATTTTCCCTTTTGAGCTTTGATATTTTTTTTCCTTTTCTGCTTTGATCCACAGTGCATCAACAGTGCTATGTTTCAGATGCTCATATTTAAAAATATATATAAAATAGACGCGTTTCATTTTTTTTTTTCATACAATAAAGCCTTAAAAGGAGTTGTAATCATAACAAAGTGTTCCTGTCAATCCCTTTGTTTGAAGTCTGAAACCTTTAGGAAATAGTGCAGTCTGTCCTGTTACAACGATTTGTGGCAAGAGACAAATATATTGAAAGGAAATATTTACACCGGACAATTTTTTAGTTAAGTCACCTCATCTCACAGATGGGGTAAAGTAATGTGCTAAAAGAGTAATAAAAATCACTACTAGACAAAACACTAAACATGCGAATATATTAACAATAAATCACAGATTTAAAGAAATACCAAAGAATTAATTAATTGATTAACATTCAATATTTGTCCTAGCTTTAAAGTAGAACTCCTGCATAAAAAAATATTGTCTAAATTTAGGAGGCATATGTGCTCATCTTGGTGTATTGCCATATCTGCGGAATAATTCTGCAGAAGACTTTGACTTGATCTTCCTGTAATAAAGACCAATCACTGCTACTCTCCCTTGACACGAGTCACTGGTCACCCACCTCAAGTAGATATTTGCAGGAGGTCTGCTAGGTTCCACTCACAGCTCAGTCCATTGGGAAATATATTAAAGTGTTTGTGTTCAGACTTCAAATTTAATTTCCATCCTTAAGTGTTTAATCACCAAGTAAAAGATGCTGAATAGCTAAATCACCTGCCAGCTTCTTATATCACTTGGGGACCCTGTCCCTTTCTGCTAAAATGTTCTATAAATCTGAGTAAGGAAACATAAAAGCGAAATTTGATATTGTAAAAGCCAAGGCAGATGATTAGTGCTTGGATATCTCTAAAGTTCCCAAGAAACAAGAGATTTTCTATAAATATCTGTATTAGCTGAACTGGCACTGGAAACAATTTTAAAGAATTAAAATGTTGCTAAATAATTTGACTAAAATATACATGTTTTTAATCTAAGTGCTGTGTGTGTTCTTCAATAAACTATACACCCTCCTATAAAAAAAGTTATATTTACCAGCTTTTACCAAGAGATTTTAGGAAACACATATAAGGGTTTACTTGTCAATAACTACCAAAACCTAAAACAAAAGTGAACAAAAACCCAAAGGAGTAAAAATGTGGACCCTTTCTATAAGAAAGAAAAAGGTTGTTACTAAATTTAAAAAGTAAATTATGAACTTGACCAATCTACTCACTGATAAATATCTTTTCTCAACACACTCCGGCTCAGGGGATTGTCTGCTTGTGGTGCCATGGAAACAGAGCCAATTTTCAGCACTAAGGTATCTTCATAAAAATTCTGATTGGCTGACAGAGGGGAAAAAAATTAACACCCAGACTTAAAAATCACAAAAAAAGTATTTTCAGTATTACATAAATAACAAAAAAGTTATTAAAATATTTGGTAAAACAATTAACAGTTGATGTTTCATTAACCTAGAGAAATCTCACACAAATACAATTAAAACAAAAAAACTCTATGTAGATAAGGGGCATACAAGATGGTCAGATTTCAAATCGGTACTGCATTGCAAAAATGAGCCCAAACACCACATTTGTAACATTGCCTACAGTAAATTGCAGCTATTTTACAAAAGCAACCAACTTTTTTTTTTTTTTTTTTTTTAACTATGAGAAGTGGCTATAATTTTATAATTAAAATTCAGTAAAGGACATAAAAAAATAACAGCAAGGGCATTTTAAACTTAGGCTTCTGTAATTACAGCTATGATTAGGGAAACCAAGCTATAAAAGGAAGCTGGCAATTCCCATGGTTTTAAAACAATATGAATAAAACTGATCTTCCATCACACTTGAAATGGATTTGTTATGGGCCTTGCACTAAAATGGCAATTTTTTTGTACTTTCCCAAAAACTTATGTTGTCTCTAATGTGTCAAATACTAAAAACTAGAATTTCTAGTAATTTTTTTCTTTAATATATTATTATTAAACCACCAACATATTACGCTGCCCTGTACAGTAAATAGGGGTTGCAAGTAACAGACAGATACAGTGACATAAAAAAACCCCAGAAAAACTAAAAGGTGGAGGAAGCAGCACACAATAGGAGGGGGGATAGCGAGTGCTGACTGATAGTGAGGGTTTAGGAGACAGAAGAAGATGGTTAGGCAAGTTTAAAAATATATGAACCAACCTGCTACATCTGGTTGCTTCTCTTCAGCTTTAGGAATGAAAACTCTGATGACACTGGTGTTAATGTAGATAAGTGGAAGACTCCTAGAGGTTAAGGTGTGTGATCTCATGGGCTGCCCAGATGACTTATGTTTCTCTTTTTTGCTTCGAGGTCGTTTAGCTTCAAAAATACTTGAGATTGCATTTAGCAAAGGGAAAAACAGGACAACATCAAATGCTTGTGCTGAAATTAGGATTTCATGAAGAAAGTGAGGGGAACCATCTGATGAACCTTCAGAAAGTTTCTGAAAGCTCCGAGAAGTCCTTTCACTTCTTGTGGTCAACTTGTGGCGCACGTTCCTAGTGACAGCTTTGGTGTATGTGAGAGAAAGAAAACCATGCTGTTGGTGGGAACTCTCTAAAAGTTTTGCTGTGGTCTGTGTTGAACAGAAAATGGGAGAACACACAATAGGTAGAACCACAATTAGTAGAGCAAAAGAATAATATATTTAATGTACAACATATACAACAGTCAAATAACCTTTATACTTAAAAGGTATATATACCCAAAACTCATTTTGTGTTGTTTTATACAGGGTAAGGTAGGTAAGGGTTAAACCCCTGTCAGAGACCAAACAAGAAGAGGAATTTTACCAAAGAAAAGGGAATTACCCCCTTAAACAGCTGTATCTGGACAAGTGTCCCCATTGAAAGATTCTCTAAAAATGACAGGAGATCTAACCCTTCCCCAGCCTAAAATAAACAAATAAAAAAAGCATTTTTAGGAAAATGAATTAAAGTAAGACTACCAGGCATGAATTATTTACTTTTTTTCCTGTATCAATATGTTCATGCAGTCATCACATGGAGAATTTACAGCTTGGTTATGATGTACAAATATACATGGACAAAAGGTGAAGAGAGCTGTAGGCAGTATAAGGAATGATACAGGAGAAAAAAATGTAAATCATAAAGTTAAATAGTACCAAAACTTGCTTGAAATCTAGGACTATGAATAAATTGGGTATGAGTATTTCTACTATTTAAATAAAAATGACTAATATTCCAAAATGTAAAATTATTTAAACACATGAAACTCTTAAAAGAATGGAATATTAAATATACAAGTAAAATCTGTAAGAAATTGAATTTCAATTTAAAGAACGTAGCTTTAATAAAAAAAGAGTCTGAAGGAAAAAGCTCTTTTGCCAGTTTAAAAATAAAATTTAAATTTAGGTATGTTTAGTATTTAATTTTTTTTTAATAATATATTATATAATGCATTACAGAGAGTTTGTTGGAATCAGGGTAAAAAAACTAATTAAAAAAACGATTCTTTGATCCCAGCAGATATGCTTTCATTGCTTCATATTGCATACATTATTCTAAACTGGAAGGGTATAAGGGGACTCAAGTTTTTACTTGGAGTTTGTGAATAAAGTATATATAAAGTAATGGATGAGGCATAAATTACCAAAGACAACATTGGGCGGCAAACGTTTGAAATGGTGGCAACATTTTACCATTGTTGTTCAAGACATTTCAGACAGATATTGATTTAAATAAATTTCAGACACGGAGGAAAGGTTATATTTATCAAAGAGATTGATAATTCTTGAAATAAAAAACTGGAATTTAAAAGTGCTTTTTCCATGACACTTAAATGGCAGGCTATTAGAGCAGGCAAAGCCACGCAGAGCAGCTGGTGGGATTTTTGGTAAACTCTTTGGCTGAAAAAAATATATTTAGAATAAAACTCATCACTCATAAGAACATCCATCAACCATACAAATATAAAATAAATGATTCTGATCTAAGATAAATCATTGTAAAAATACATATGGTACAACCAAACGATTAAATTTAGCAGAAGAAACAGAAGGGTTGATGAATGTCCTTTATAAAAATCAATATGAAAATCAGTTCTTACAGAAGGGAAGAAACCAGAAAAGTTACTGAAGGGGTCTTGCTTGCTGACGGGTCGAACCAATGTGGTGCGTCTGTTCAGCTTGTCGGTACATGAAAGGAAAACGCCGCCATACTGCCCCAGACACCAACAGTTTTCACCAAGGCTTCAAAATGTTTATAAAGAGTAGAGAGAGAAGAAAGAAGAAACAAATTGCAATAATAATAAGCTGGTAGGTAGGGTGGGTTTTCATGCCACTATGCATATGATACCAAGTGAGCAATAAAATGAAAAAAAAAAACTATACGAATAACAGCCATGAGCTGAGCAAAATGAAATAAAAATATGACCAAACTGGACTAAGATGAAATGTGATTGGGTGCTAAAGAATCCTAGCTGTTCTCTTTAGTTTCTCAGCGAATATTTAAATTATGTGTACACAGTGGCAGAAGTTATATATTAAATATAAATATTATATTATATATAAATAACCTGAGGTCTGTAAAGCAGTAATAAAACACATGACATGATCAGTAATACCCAATGCTCTTTAAAGAATTTGTAGGAGGAAACATCCCCAAACTTGTATTAAAAGCAGGATGTCCTTTTGTACACAAAAGCAGGCCTTATATCCTTAAGAGGGGACACCAACAGTACCAGAACTTGTATTTTAAAAATCCAGCAAGAGTCACCCACCACTGCTCATTAGGAGTTTACCAGCGCCAGATAAATCCAGGAGAAAAGTAGTTTCTAAAAGGTGAAATTAGCGCAAAGCTTGATTATGCTTGAGGCAAATGATCACAAGAATAAACCAGGGAGTTTCCCAACCTCAGCCTAGTATTGTGTCAGTGTAACTATTCTGAAGATCATCATTAGGGCATACCTTCCTACAGAACTATCTGTTCTGGTATTCTGCACAGAAGGGCATACCAGACCGAACAACTCAGATGGCATAAGGCATATCTGAAAAAGAATGTACTATGAGAGCCAACAGTCAAATGTGACAGGGGCATTCTACCATTAAATGCAAATTTCAATTTGTATATAACCAATAATTGCTGCTCTGACATTTTTGCAGAGAAGTCTAAACCAGGACAAATATACACAGCAGCAAAGAATCCAATGCACTCCTTCTATCAAAAGGCTCTTCTAAAATATACACTGAGGAAGGTCAATCCCTTAAAATTAATTTTCATATTGCTAGCAGTTTCAAACAAAGTCTTATGTAAGGTTTGGTTTATTCTTGTCATCACTGGCAGAGGTTAAAGATCACACTGGTCATAATGGAGGCTAGAGCTTAAATAAGTAACTTAGTGACTACATGGTCTCACCACAGGTTTCTCTTTGCATTGTAGGAATAGTCCAAGAAATGCGCCTGACTGCCAGCTCTCACCTGGCCTGTAATAAACACAATGTTATCCTTGCCTGCAGCGTGTAATCATTGATATTAAACATCTATATGGGCAGTGGCAGCTTCAATCACCCACTGGCTTCTTACATCAGAGTTCTTAGGGGACTCTTAACCAGTGGTCGCCAACCTTTTCGGACCTACAGACACTAAATGCGCAGACTCCGGACCCTGCATGCTCGTGGAGCCGTGTTTCACTCAAAGGGGAAGAAACTTCCCCCAGGCTGACGTCATGATGCAAGAAGCCGCCCACTCTGGTCTGAGCCTGCTATAGGAGAGTGGGCGGGAGAGTAGAAGGGTTGTGTCCAGAGACACAATCCACCCACTGCCCTGAGCCTACAAGCCGTACGGGAGACCTGGTCTGCGGCTCTGGTCGGTGCGCCATCCCCCAGCGGGATCCTTCTCCTGAGGGTGCACCAGCCAGAGCCCCCGACCACCAAAATTTTCTTGTGGACCACCAGTTGGTGACCACTGCTCTAGACCAAAGAGTTAACCTTTTGTAGTGTTCCATTTCTGTATTTTTCACACACAGAATAAGACTCATCTGGCTTTATTGTATTTCAGGGATATGTTAATCACACAAAAACCTTTGTCAAGTAAAATAAATGAAAATTCCAACATAATACACTCTTGTAAATTCACAGCAGGCCGACCTGAGAATTTAGGAACTGAGTGGTTGAAAATGAATTATCACAGAGATAAAGGAGGCTGGCGGGTGATTTAACCCACCTGTGCCCAGACAAAACCCGTACATCTGTTTTGAATGGGCTGCTCCTTTAAACTGCTCTGATTGAAAGGAATAACTGCCCCACCCTCCCCCCGTTCCTTCATCATTTCAACTGTCAGGAAACAACACAAACTGTAAACAAGGGCATACATCATTTCAGTTTAGTATCTCAGTAAGATATACAGTGCACAACTAACAGCACATGGGGAATTAGGAACACATTAGCAGAAAGGATGAGCAAAAGTTATTTTCAGGAAACTAGATTACTACCATCTTGAAATAAGTTTGTGATGTCAATGTAACAAGCAGATAATCGAAAACAGAAATAACACTGGTTTCTAATTAACAGGTTGTTGATCTCTATGTTTTCTTTGTAGCCAAAATACCAACTTTTTTTTTTTTGTAATCCACGCACAGCATACTTCTTTTTAGAACAAAGAAAACGTTATAGGGTCCAGCGTGGAGACAATGAAAATATAAAAAAATTAAAGGTAAAAAAAAAGTAAATAACAAATGTTTGTAGATTTAAAATATATGTAATCCCGTATAATTAGTCTTGTAAATAATCTTCATCCACCATTCCAGGGGGAGACACCATTATTCTGAATCTTTAGGTAATCCCTGTGTTCTTCTCCCTATCCAATATCTAAATATTTTCTTCTACAGTGTCTGAAGCACATTACACTGATATGACTATTCAGTAAAACATAGGCTGAATTGTGTGGAGTGCTGTGGCATTTCTGTTAAAACATTAAGGCATTAAGGGGAAAGAAACATGCTTGCTTTAAATCCCCCAACATAATTACTTTTCCTTCGCTGCCCCACTCTGTTCAGCAGTAGCAGCCAAAGTCAATATCCATTACTTCCAGATATGGAGGTGCATCATACCTCAATCCATGTGAAGGCAATGGACCGATCATTCCAAAGCTCAAGTTTTAGCAACAACTCCAGTGACTTGAAGTTTAAACATGGCTTTCATATTGCTCTGATGACTAAGCAGAGTGGTGGGGAATTTAAATGAAGGTTTGTGGATTTGTCTGTTGAGGGTGCCAATAAATTACAATAGCTACTTTCATTAAACATAGACTTTTCTTTCAGACGTTGCACACAACGGGGGGTCATATATGATGGTGGTCACATCACATTAAAGAGTTACAAACACATTGCAACTTAAATGCAGTTAAAAGCTCTACTCTTCCTCTGTAATAGTGTTTGAAATTACGGTAACCAATGCAATTATCTCAAGGTTGGTTAAAGTGTTTAGTGCAGGTAAAAAACAGATTGCCACAGATAGCTAAAAGGGAATGGGCTCTTAAAGACAAATATTGATAATAATAATAATAAAAAACAAAAGGAGGTGGAACTATCCAAAAGTTAGTACAAAAAACTGTCGTCCAACTTGAGTGTTGCCTATTTTTTTTATGCTTTTGTCCCAAAGTAATATGAAATATGTGAAAATTAGAGTCCATATTGCATGGTTAGTTCATAACCTGTTCAGAAGAAGAGCTGCATATGTCAGACAAAAGATATCTGCTGCATATAGTCATTTTGCCTGTAGCTGTGAAATATGTGCTTTAATAAGGTAAAAAAAAAAACATGGATCTAATCTATAACTACAGAGGGCCAAATATACCTATAGTTCCACTTGAACATACATACTAGATATAGCAGCATGTAAAATGCAATATGCACTAGATGTCTCTTTTTACCTGCTCCTATAATGATCAATGTTGAAGCTTTCAATCTTGCATTTGACTTTCGTGTAGACATCTTGAACATCAATAGAAGCATTGAGGTCCTCCAGTTCACTGACTACACAGATTTCTGAAAAACCAGGTTATAAAACAAATATATATGTACATACATACATATAAACAGGACCACATAAATATTCTGTAACTTTAAGAAGGTCATACTTGTTTCTTTATTTGTGGGATCCACAGCAAAGAGTTTCATTGTAATTTTGGGTAACATCCACTGCATCCAGAGACTGACTCTCCCGCTGGACACCCCAATATTACTTGTTGTTTGCTCCAGGGTAACAGAATCTGAAAATGGCGAGTCCTCTGCTGCCTGCATAGAATCTCCCTGTAAGTAAACAAAACCAAAACAAAAGTGTACAGCAACTGTTTACATTTTTTTAGGACTATATACAGCACAAACAACCTAGTCTTTTGAGAACATAGTCATGTAATGAAATAAGTAAATCCCATGGAAACTGTTGTTTTTTTTTAAACATATATGAATAGACAAATATAGGATCCTTAAATCAAACAGTGCCTAGAGGTAAAGGTGAAATACTTTGGTTAATTGGAGAGCCGTTTCTCTAATCCAATGTTTTGAAAAAAAAAATATATCAACACATTTTTAAAAGATTTACTTGTCTGCAGAACTTATTATGTCATTTTTTAAGAACACACACACTAAGAGATATTTGAGTTTGTAGTCAATTACTATGTTTTAAATTGCAATATAAAATCTTAGCACTAATAAAACCCATGCAAAATAGGAATATACAAACTCCATGTGGATAGTGTCTGTGGTGGGAATTGCAATGAGTCCTGTGACCCAGTGATGTAATTAATTAAAAAAATAAAGCCATAGGACTCAAACCAACTAATTAGTTTACAGCTTCTATTTTTTTTTCCTCTAGAACTCTTGAAAAATAATGTATCCAATTGACTGCTAGTGGTTAAAAAAATACACCTAATACCTTTTTCCACTTCCAAGAATAGCAGGCATTGTACAGAATACAAACATTATATATGACTTGCGCAATAAGTGAACAGCATACGGTCAGGAGTTGATGAAACCAGGAAAGATAAATGAGGATTAAATATATATGATCCAGACACCTGGCTTACCAAGACAATAATACAGTATTTACCAGTGTCATTTAGACTCATTATCTGGTTGTAAATTGTATACACTATGCAGACACTCAAGGAATAAAAAATAGAGCAATGTATTTACGTGAGTCACTTGGTCTGATTAGCCTGGTTGTGCCGATGAGTGGCTCGTAGATCTCCCCATCAAATCCAGCCACATGAAATGCTGTAATAGGCACATTCCATCATGGGTGGTCTTATGAAAGCTTGCATAACACTGGTTAGAGCTGTATACTTTTACAGCAATTACAATGTTAAAGGCTGAAATAAACATACTTAAAAGATGCCACTTGAAAAGTTCACTGTGAAGGACAAAAAATATAGCAGGGAAAAAAAAGAGGGAAAATTAACCCATTGAGGGAAAGTAGAATAGGTCACTCATGATTTCTGTATATTCAAGATTATTCTTGACTAATATATGGGCTTCCAAGACTACTTTACCACTAATGTCCCATTCTGGGGATGTAAAAGCCCATGCCAAGTACACCAAAATATATGTTACCTTATTCCACAAGACACCTGTTGTGGATCATACTGCAAATACAGTGAGGGAAGGAAGAATTTGATCCCCTACGGATTTTGTACGTTTGCCCTCTGACAAAGATAATAACAAAAAAAGAACCCTCAAAAACCCAGTGCTCAAAAGTCAGAGCTTGCTGTGCATTGTAAGGAGCGAAATAAGTATTTGATCCCTTTGCAAAAGATGACTTGGTGTACTTGGTGGCAAATTCCTTGTTGGCAATCACAGAGATCAGACGTTTCTTGTAGTTGGCACACATCTTGGCACCAGGTTTGCACACATATTGGCAGGGATTTTTCCCCACTACTCTTTGCAGATCCTCTCCAAGTCAGTAAGGTTTCGAGGCTTATAGTTGACAACTCGAACCTTCAGCTCCCTCCACAGATTTTCTATGATATTAAGGTGTGGAGACTGCCTAAGCCACTCCAGGACCTTTATGTGCTTCTTCTTGAGCCACTCCTTTGTTGCCCTGGCCATGTGTTTTGGGTCACTGTCATGCTGGCATACCCATTCAAAACCCATTTTCAATGCCCGGGCTGAGGGAAGGAGGTGCTCACCCAAGATTTGACGGTACATGGCCCTGTCCATTGTCCCTTCGATGCGGTGAAGGTGTCCTGTCCCCTTACCAGAAAAACACCCCCAAAGCATAATGTATCCACCTCCATGTTTGATGGTGGGGATGGTGTTCTTGGGGTCATAGGCAGCATTCCTTCTCCTCCAAACACAGCGAGTTGAGTTGATGCCAAAGAGCTCAATTTTGGTCTCATTTGACCACAACACTTTGACCCAGTTCTTCTCTGGATCATTCAGATGTTCATTGGCAAACTGCAGACGGGCCTGTACATGTGCTATCTTGAGCAGGGGGACCTTGCGGGCTCTGCAAGATTTCAGGCCTTCACGCGCAGTGTATTGCCAATTGTTTTTTTGGTGACTATGGTCCCATTTGCCCTGAGATCATTGACAAGTTCCTCCCGTGTAGTTCTGGGTAGCTTTGTTACTGTTCTCATGATCATTGCAACTCCACGAGGGAAGATCTTGCATGGAGCACCAGACTGAGGGAGCGTGACAGTTATTTTGTGTTTTTCCATTTACAAATTATCGCGCCAACTGTCACCTTTTCACCAAGCTGGTTGGCGATAGCCTTGTAGCCCAGTCCAGGCTTGTGTAGGTCTACAATCTTGTCCCTGAAATCCTTAGACAGCTCTTTGGTCTTGGCCATGGTGGCTAGTTTGGAATCTGATTGATTAATAGCTTCTCTTGACAGGTGTATTTTATACAGGTACTGTAACAAGCTTGGATTAGGAGCACTACCTTACAGAGGGTGCTCCTAATCTCAGCTTGTTACCTGCATACAGTTAAGACACCTGGGAGCCTGAAATCTTGCTGGTTAATAGGGGATCAAATAATTATTTCACTCATTACAATGCACATCAAGCTATGACTTTTGAGCACTGGGTTTTTGAGGGTTCTTTGGTTGTTATTCTGTCTCTCAAAGCTACAATAAATCTACCATTGCAAATATATACTGGTTATTTCTGTCAGAGGGCAAACATACAAAATCAGTAGGGGATCAAATACTTCTTTCCCTCACTGTACACAAAATGTGGATGAGGTTTTTACAGACACCAAGATGAAGAAACCTGTTTTTTGCATGAATTGAACAAATGAGTGAACCAAACAGTAGAATTTCTGTCATCACTTCTGGTGGTTTCTGATACTTATGAGAGATCCGCATCCCTAAGGCTGGTTATATACATGCAATAATTGTCATTGGAAAGGATCTTTCACAATCCATTCCAACAACAAAAGACTGCAAGGTGCATGAACGAGTGAACGAGACCATTCTGCTCTATGGAGAGAGGAGAGGGAGAACAATGGAGCTGCGCTCTCTCCGCTTCACTTTCATTATGATCGTTCCTCATCCATGGATCCGCCAGGACAGTTGTCAGAACGACGGACAACTAGCACTGTACACGTCAGATTCTCGTCTGGTATCAGCCCTCTGGCAATTGTCGGACGAGATTCGTTTGACATGTCTGTGTAGCCTAACTCTTTCCCCAACTGGACTTCTGTACTAGAAGGAGCATCTTCTAACGCAATCCATACTACTTGGTTATCAGGAAACCCTGTGCCGCAGAGCACATACTATAACTAGTGAACCAATAAAAATTGGACATCAAAAAAAAACAAAAATTTTCAAAATATTAATGACCATTTTCTTTTGTCCCCCAGTAAGCCTAAAACCTCATAGACGCGAATGTAATCAGTAGAATGTGAGACAATTAAAACCTTGTGTTGGAATGTTCCAAGTTTTTTGTAAACTCACAGTCTAGAGCGTCTAATTTTCTTGGCTTAAGAATTGTGGTCTGCATGAGTGACAGGTCCTCTTTTCCAGCCAGTAAAATTTGCTCTATCATGCAATTTAATATGCAATTTTTTTATCTCATTACGCTTGTTTTGGATTTAGATGAACAGAGAGGAATCCCTGTATCATACACAACCACCCTCATCTCTAGCTCCCTACGAATTTCCCACACCTTCTCACGCCAAGTCCTAACGTAAACAATTTAAACCTTTCACCATTGCTTTGCAAATTGGTCCAAATACAAAGTTTATTTTCTTAGCAGGAATTTATCTTCGAGCATCAGGAAGAACAAAACACATAAGGTCTTCATCCTTGGCCTGCCTCAAGGCCTCAAGATGATCGCAGCTTTTTGGCCACACTGGTGCTAGGTCTTATCAAAATAACTCAACCTTCTTGTTCAATCACAAAGTGTCCCACAGGACTAAACACTTCGACCACTGTTTAGGCCTAGGTAAACAGTAACAAGTGGTGTGCTCAAGCATGCTTTACCTTTGCTCTTCAGCCCTAATCTAAGCCAAGCTTTAAAAAAAAAAAAAAAAAAAAAAAATGATTAACACTTTTTAAACTTTCATCTGAAAGAAACAGCCTAAGACTCTCCCCTCCTGCTGCGCACCCCTGCAGCCACCCAGATTGAAATGAATGCAGGAAGCTGTGGTGTTCGGCCTGCCCTCTGCCCATAAGCACACACAGGAGTTCAATGCATACCATAAACTTGTCAGCGTGAAAAGAATTACTCACAGCTCAAAATATAAATCATCTATGGATATTGTAAGCAAATGCCTCCTTTTCCAGTTCAATATAAACAAGTGCTCAGATGGGTTCCCTGCCCCCTTTTCTCCCTTTAAGAGAGAGAGGGGGGGAAAAATTCATTTAAAAGTTCACTCCACTTTAAAGACGACTTTGAAAAATAATCAGTTGGCCTTGCAGCCCTCGGAATAGAGGACGACTTGTATGCAAAACATACAAAGTTCAAAAATTCATAAATATGGTCTGGGGAAACTTATTTTTGTTTGACAATGTTCAAGGCTTTAAACGTAACTCAGAAAAATATGTTTGTAGAGAGATAGGGTGGGAATTGCACAAAAGGTTGGGTAATTGCAGATGGGTCCCAAGGCTTACTGGTCACATAAACATTTAAAAAAGGTACTGCAGAAAATGTCCTTCATCAAAAAGCAGGTCTAGTTTCAATATTCACCTCATATCCAATGCTGTGGTACCTGCAGTAATTATTTAGATTCTTCCAGGTTAAATGACACGACATTGCAAACACACTTGGAACACACATAGCAATACACTTTTTGGCATATTTACCAGACCAAAAGGAACACATAACAAAAGGTCATTGTTAGGGTTTAAATACACTTTTAGTAAATTACCAGGAGTATTGTGGTGAACAGCAAGTTTGTGAGCACAACTAGATCTTGAAATCAATTGCAAACTTAACACAATTTGCCATATGGTCTTGATGGGATATATCAGCTAGTATTAATGTTATCTATTTCAGTAACGCATGTTATCACTTTACACATTTCTCTGTGCATGGGTGTTGCAAAGCTATTCTTTTAAAATGTAACTCCAATCAACATTTCAGTAGATGCCAATGGACTATTCACTACTATATACCACAATGGACACACCATGCACTATGACACACTGTATATAAAAAAAAAAGTTAAAGGTCAAGTTTTGGTTCTGTATGAGCTTTCTTAATGTCCCATGCACATGAAAGCAGTAATGCACCACAACAGAATAAACAGGAAGAAGATTTTTTTTTTTATTCCCTAACACCTGGAGTTAGGTATTAAAGCATGTTAGTGACTGTAAGCTCTTCTGTGCCCTCTCCTCCTTCTGTAACACTGTCTGTAACTGTCTCTCATTTGCAACCCCTATCTATTGTACAGCGTTGTGTAATATGTTGGTGCTATATAAATCCTGTTCAATAGTAATAATGGTGACTCACTTTGCACCTGACTATGGATTGGGGGAAAAAAATAAACTATGGAACAATTTTTAATGAACACTAAAATAAAAAATAGGATAGAATAAAATGAAAAGCTTTCCTGAAACTTTTGACTGTTTAAAGCAACATGATGCACAGTAGTGAAAATAAATCATCAGCAAACATTTAGACAAAGTGATGTAAAATTATGAGGGGGAGATTTCTTTAGAAACTCTTAAGTTTTCATTTTGTGCTTTGTTCCCCTCCCTGAATTTTCTACATATTTCTAATTGCAGAAGAAACATAAAACAGAGGCGGATGGGTAAGAACTATATGGAGATGGAACTGAACCGAGACAAATGAAAAGTGCACATGGTTATCATAAAGGGCAACCACCTTAATGTTTTTATGGGTGCCTGTGAGCGGGGATTGGTGGATAAAGCAGAGTGAGCAGAGGAAACTTATAAGAATATGTTTGGCTTACACTTTTCTGTTTATAGTAAAAAAGACCAGTTATACCATTTTTTTCATGTGTCCCACATCGAATTGAAGACATTTGCTTGAACACACTCGGGTAAATGATCTTTAACTTGGGAAGGATCTCATTTATAACTTCTATCAGTTCAGCTTTGGTTGGTAGGGTAAAATTACAGTATCACAAAGGCATAAAAATTAAAACATGGTCTGAACGGGCATTTTAAGAATGTGATCTTCTATTCTATTTACTGCCATGGGTATTTTGAAGTCATAAAATTGTACAAATCCAACCAATATTGGATTATTCTTCAGAAAGCCCAAAAGGGATTTATTAATACACCTGTACATTACAAGGACATGGACACGTTGAGAGAAAGAAATGAGAAAGAAATCCTATTCTGTGCAAACGATTATAGGAAAAAATAATACATATGATCAGAAAGAAATAGTAAATGAGAGCTAATACGGTCATTCTAGGTTTGATAAGGAGTAAAAAGCAATATTTTTTTTTTTCAAAAAGTTAGTTTTACTTGACTTGGCAAGCTTTTACCTGGAGCAATTGTAGTTTAGCTGGGGACTGGAGGGGTCCTCAGCAGTTAGGTTCCAGTCATACTTTTTAAACCCTTTATTCCCCCCCCTACACACACACACAGCTGTAATGGTGTAAAACTGTTAAACTTAGATAACTGTCATTTGTTTCAGCATACCTCAAACATAAATGAACTCAAAACGTGATAATTCACTAAATTAAAGGCAATATCTAGAAATGTTAATTCTGCTAAAGCAGTAAGCTCTTCCAGGCAAGGTCCTCTTCTCCGCCTGTGTCACTGTCTGTAACTATCTGTCATTTGCTTCCCCCATCTTATGAACAGCGCTGCATAATATGTTGGCACTATATAAATCCTGTTTATTTTTATTAATATTAATAATAACAAAATCAAAATGTAAATTTTGCTTGAATTTCCACCTGAAAAACAACAGTGTACTACCATAAGAGCCTGTATGCCTTAACATCAAGAGTCAGTGTCCTTCCCAGCACATTTATCCGAGCACACCACCCAGCACTTTTCGGTAACCATCCAGCTGTTTCTGGGTGGTTACTGAAGTGTTGGGCCACAACACAGGGGCTGCCACCCACCTTCAATTTCTTCTCACCCAGCCTAAAACAATTTCTGGATTGAACACTGAAGCTGTATAACTGCAGTGAGAGATCTAAGACACTGCTGTCTGTGATTGCTTTCTGTCTATGGCTGCCTTCTAGATGTTACCACTGTGCTGTTCTCTAGTCACTCTGCATGCTTCCAGGAAAACATAAACAAATCTATTTACTATGTACCTAGTTTTAGGTCGTTTGGGAAGAAGATGCACTTACCTAAAATTGCTTACTAAAGTTGGATTTGGATGAAACTCTTAATTTAGAACAATTTGACTTTACTAACAGGCTTATACCAATCCATCTTTCCATACAATGAAACCCACTTTCTCAGTACTGCAAATTTTAAAGACCAAAAATAGTAAGTTAGTTGTGGCTATTAATCCCCACAGACATGCAATGGCTTGCTAAAGAGAAATAAGGTATAAAAATGAAAAGAGAACAACCGATTATAATATTTCCAGCTACAGATGAAACACTGTCATCTGTTGAGTATTAGTGATGCCAATGGAGGAAGAGGAGGGTGGAATCACTGTTCATTGATGCCTCACCCATTATGTTCTAACATTGAACTTCAGTCTTCAGGGAATCGTGAGACAAAGGAAGATGAGAGCTGATTGTCTCTGCATTTTAATACAAATAACCCCATCCTAATGCTTTGCAGGTTTACAGTAGAAATCACACTAATGATTTATGTAGTATCTGTTTAACATTTTCAGAGGTCAGAGGGGGAATGGCGATATATATCTCCATTTATTAATATGATGTAAGCAGAGCTTTTTAGTGGGAAGATGAGAAGTTATTAGAAGCAAACGCTACTATTGGAGGTTAGTAACAGTTTAAAACAGGAGGCCTGAAAAAACATAAAATATGGTGTATTAGTATCATTATTTGATCAGCATTCTTTTGATGCAGTCTGATCATTTAAAGGACAACTGTGATTACTAAACTCCTCTAACACACCCTTCCATTCTTCCTAAACTAACAAGCACTATCGCCTCTCAATAATTTTACCAAATTTTGTACCAGAGCCAAATCATATTCAAAGTTTTCTTTACTAATATTATAATTAATAAACAGGATTCATATAGCGCAAACATACTCCGCAGAGCTGTACTTTAAAGAGATGTTGCAAATGACAGACAGATAAAGACAGTGACACAGGAGGAGAGGACCCTGCCCTGAAGAACTTACAATCTAAGAGGTGGGGGAAATATCACACAATTCTTTACCTTGATTATACATTCTCTGTCCCTGTGGGGGCACTACAGAGTCAAAAACCTCTATAGGTCAAGGAAGCCGATGTAGAATCTAGGTTGGCCCCATGTATGTTTATATTGGCTCTGTGCAGAGATGACCAGGATTTTTGTCCAAGGGGAAGATTTTCACAGGATGTAGCTCTAATATTTAGCAAAGCATCAAGCTGGGATGTGGGGCTAGTTAAGCAGGGTGTTCATGAAGAAACAGTATAGTGTTTCCTTTACAGAAAAACTAGTGCTAGCACATTACCTACACCACAAACTACAACAACTCCTACAGAAAAATAAGTGAATACTCTTTGTGGCTCAAAAAGTAGAGATAGACCGTTATGGACTGACCTAAACTAAGCCATGTGAATGAAAGGAAACCCACAAAAAATATTGTAACAATTTAATTTTGTATGGAGGTATGGTTAAAAAGGTCCCCAAGTAAATGTCAGATACTGATGGGAAGTTATGAAAAAGACCTATGAGGTGTAATTTCTGCTCCAGCTAATGCGGCAAAGGATGTACTTATCACAGAATACCATTACTAATATTTTTGCTACAGAATGATGAAAAAAAGTATGAACCAATGAATGAAGACCATATTTTTTTCTTGCTTTCATGTTAGAAAAGTCAATACTTTCCTTGGGTGTGTGTATATACCTTTCCACATGTTGGTTATATAACAGAATTTAGTGACTGGGTTCGAATACATGCCACAAACTCAACACACACACACACATGTATCCCTGCAATATGGAGGGGGGAAATCATGCCGCATATGACATGGGATACAGATAAGAGGGTTACAGATATGACCTGGAGGTCTCTTGTATTTCAATGTACCAAATGAGGGTCTTTCAAGGCTCCAACATCTAACGGAACTATGTCCTCTACCAAGAAAGTGGTAGAAATTAAAAGAAGGCGAGGCGGGGGGCGTGGCCTGGCCGGCTAGAGTGATGGATGTGTGAGTCCTGAGCTCTGCAGACGCCGATCACCATCCATAGCATTCTGGGTGCACATCTACTTACCCATGGGTAAGCAACATAAGGCAAGAGTGAGGAGGTATCCCCCTACCCCTGCATCGCAGCAGCAGTCCGCTCAGCCCTCCATACGGGCTTATATCAGGGATCCCTCGCCGGTTCCTTCTCCGGTTCCCAAGATGGCGCCGGCTTCCTCCCCGCGCACGTGGCAGCAGGGAGAAGGTGCACAGGCTTCGGCTCGGACAGCGAGAGAGCAGCGGATGGATGCCTACTCTCCTGATGACAGCGGCTCGGCGGCTTCCTCCTCCCCTGGCCCGGAATCACCAGCATTAGAACCGGTGAGTCCCGCGGGCTACACTAAAAGCTACTCCCATGCAGTCTCTCCACATGCACTGGTCTCCCCATTTATAGATCCCCAGGATTCATCCACAGGGACCAGGGAGCCTGAAGCTAGTCATCAGGGGGATTCTTCACCCACACAGGGCACAACCAGAGTGGGTTCCAGGGAGACTTTGGTGCTGGACTTTCCCTCAAGTACTCCGGATACCCCCTTTTTGAGCGCATCCCTAGATACTCAAGGAGGCCCTGCGGCGGGGAATAGTGCCAGGAATGATAAAGGTTATCCCCCAATGGAGGATTGTTACAATCCCCCTTGGCAACAGTACTTGCAATCCTTACCTACTAAGGAAGATTTCCAGAAATTAGTCGCAGAAGTCCAGACGACATGCCGTACTGAAATTGGGGCCCTTCGCGCTGATCTCCATTCTCTAGCTGGCAGAGTAGATGACCTGGATGACAGTGTACACCAAGCCAAGGAGGATATTACAGTGCTATCACAAAAAGCTGGCGAGAGTGATCAGAAAATATGGGAGCTCCAATGCCTGCTTGAGAATTTGGATAATAAATCCAGAAGGAATAATATCAGAGTAAGGGGCCTTCCAGAAGCAACACGAGACTCTGACCTTATACCAGTATTGCAAGCATTTTTTGCCCGGGTGCTTGGGCGCTCAAGCCCATCGGGATGTTCAGATCTCCAGGGCTTTCCGCACCTCCAGGCAACCGGGGACTGCGAACAGGCCAAGAGATATCATTTGTCAATTAGTGGATGCAGGCCTGAAGGATGAAATTATGGCCACCGCCAGGAACATGCGCAATCTTGAATTTGATGGGGCACCGCTTCAACTTTATCAAGATTTATCTTGGCATACATTACAACATCACCGCTTGCTTCAGCCCTTGTTAACTGTACTTAGAGAGATCATTCCATCCCATATAGATGGGGATTCCCATTTAGCCTTTCGGCTCGCCATGAGGGGAGGTCTGCCACACTGCGGTCACCGGAGGACTTGACATCTTTCTGCAGAGAGCTGGGCATTAATCGCCCCAAACTACCTGGATGGGAACGAGAGGATCCCTTGCGACCCCGCTCCCCCCCATGGCAGACGATGACCTCTAGAAAACGATCCAGGGGTAAACAGCGGGACTCCACTTCTCCAATTGATCGAATCCCCAATCCACGCCATTGAAGCAGTGAATGACTGAGTTGTAAAGTGCCTTTATTGAATTATAGCCTATAGTTCTTCCATTGAAGTTACCTTGACTGCTCTATTTTATAGTTTTAACCATGTTGCATAAATGTCCTATAGCTGAAGTGCTTGAGTGTTAGTTCCAGGACTGTCTCAAGACTGCTAACTGTTATAATGCTGCTGCCCTGATTGCGTAGCCTTACTGCCTTATTTGTATTGCATGTGTGATCTACTGTTATACTGCCCAGGATTGTAGCTGCCCGGGAACTGCTCCTACGTAATGCTGGGGCCGTTCTGGGGTCCTCCCAGCGGCATGACCCTGAATGTGGTCGGCGTTGGCCGACACTATGATGTTATTGCTGTGGTTTTTTGGTTCATATCCTCTGGCCCCTCTGGGTTCTTGGCCCCTCTGGGAGGAATTGTTCATCTGCCAGGCAAATTTGTTCCCTGCACCCACTCTGTCAGGGGCGAGGACCGGCGGATGTCGGCTCCTCCTTGTTTGCCATTTGGCGAATGTTAACCTTCTTGTTTACCTTCTTCTTTTTGTTCTATGTTTTACATGTTTTTGTTCTGGGAGTTTACTTTGCTTCCCTGTCCCCCCTCCCTTATTTTGAATGTGACGCATTGTGGGGTTGTGGCTGGCTCTGGTGGGAAGATATTTTGTCCCTTGGGTGGCTCTAGCCGCAACATTTTCGTCCTCTATTACACCTCATGCCTGCTAGGATACTTTCTTTGAATGTGCGAGGGTTGAATTCGAATACTAAACGTAAACTAGCTTTAAGGGAGTTTAAACGTCTATCCCCGTATGTTGCTTTTCTGCAGGAGACTCATTTTGATAATATGGCTTCGTGTAATTTTGCCTCTAGATTTTACCCCCAGTCATATCTCGCTAACTCACCCTGTAGGAAAAAGGCGGGTGTGGCTATTCTTTTGAAAGACTCCCTCAAGTTTACGCTATCCCATTCCATTGTAGATGTAGATGGGAGGTATATCATCCTGAATGGCACTTTGCAAGGAGTGGCCACTACCCTATGCAATGTATATGCACCGAATTCTGGTCAGACTCAATTTCTTGGCCAGGTTCTGTCCCGTCTTAAAGATTTTGCCCATACTTACCTGATAGTTGGGGGAGACTTTAACCTGACATTCTCTCCCACTCAGGACAGGCACTCATTGTACCAATCCCAGCCCTCTGCACATATGTCCCAACAATCTCGGGCCTTTCGGCAACTAATTAGGAAATACCAACTCTATGATAACTGGCTGATTCATCATCCTTCGGGGAGACAGTTCTCCTTTTACTCACCCCCGCACAAAACCCACACCCGTATTGATTATCTTTTTACTAATCTTCCTCTCCTGAGGAATAGTATCTCTGCGGAGGTGCATCCTATTACTTGGTCTGATCACTCTCCTATTACACTAGATGTGAATGTCTCCCCGAGAACTGTGAGGGTCTGCCATTGGCGGCTAAATGACTACCTGCTCAAACACCTGAACACCAAATCCACTCCAGCCACAGCTTTGCAAACATATTTTAGTGAAAATGATGGGTCTGTTGCCCATACCTCCACGCTATGGGAAGCACATAAAACAGTGTTTAGAGGGCATTGTATAGCTCTGAGCACCAGACTTAAGCGGGACTCTGTTCTACAACGTGCAGTTACTGCTCAGGCTTTGAAATCAGTAGAGGCAAGATACACAGCAAAGCCTTCCTTGAGTCTTTTGAGGGAATTAACTACTCTCCGGTCTAAATTAAGGGCTCTGGAACTGAGAAAGGTTAGCTGGACGATGCAGAGAACCCATCAACAGTATTATTATAAAGGTAATAAGGCGGATACTCTGCTGGCTCGCAAATTACGGGATATGCAAATACAGTCCACTCCTGGGGCAATTCGGGATGAGAAAGGAATGGTGCGATATGATCCTTCCCATATTGCCTCCTGTTTTGAGGCCTATTACTCCCGTCTTTACCAATCAGTTCACGGTGCCCAAACCTCATTGGGTAGATCTCTGGGGCCAAAAATTGACTCCTATCTAGAACGGGTGGCCCTCCCTAGGCTTAAGCCGGAGTACCTGGAGCAACTTAATAAGCCCATCACGGAAGAGGAACTCACAAAAACTATCACTCAACTACCATCCTCTAAAGCTCCAGGCCCGGACGGCCTACCTTATCTATACTACAAAACGTTCCTACTGGAACTCACCCCGTATCTTTTGAGTCTTTTTAATGACTTCCTGGAAGGCAAACCGATCCCTCCAATTATGATGGCCTCACATATCACAGTAATACCAAAGCCGGGCAAAGACCCTATGGATTGCTCAAGCTACAGGCCAATAGCCCTTTTAAACTCTGACCTAAAAATTTTCACAAAGATCCTGGCCTCCAGATTATCTAAATTCCTCCTGTCTCTCATCCATGGGGACCAAACGGGCTTCATCCCTTATAGACAGGCGAGTGATAATACTAGGAGGGTAATCAACGTTATTGATATTGCTAATAAACAGAAGGCCCCGACCTTAGTACTTAGCTTAGATGCTGAAAAGGCGTTTGACCGCCTCAGCTGGCCCTTTATGTTTGCCACTCTGCACAAAATGGGCTTTACTGGCCCCGTTGTTACGGCAATCGAGTCTTTGTATACGGCTCCATCAGCCTCAGTCAAATTGCCCCACGCTTCCTCTGCCATGTTTCCTATTAAGAATGGGACAAGACAAGGGTGCCCATTGTCACCCCTGCTTTTCGCCTTATGCATTGAGCCCCTGGCGGCCTGTATCCGATCCAACCCGGATATACATGGAGTGCCCGTGAAAAGGAAGACATATAAAGCTTTCTTTGTATGCTGATGATATTCTTTTGACTCTCTCCCAACCGGTCATTTCCCTTCCTAATTTGTGGAAAGAGCTGCTAGTTTATGGGGAAGTCTCGGGATTTAAAATTAATTCTACAAAATCAGAGGCTTTACCCCTTTATATCTCCCCACTGGAGTTGCAGACCATGCAGGGCTCCTTCTCATTTATTTGGCGGGAACGTTCCCTTTGCTATCTGGGGACCCAAATTACTCCCTCTTACTCCCAATTGTACTCCTACAACTTCCCTCCACTGTTTCGAGAGGTGAACAATTTTCTAGATAAGTGGAAGAACCACCCTTTATCACTGCTGGGCAGGATAGCATCTGTTAAGATGATGCTTTTACCCAAGTTGTTATATCTATTTGAGACATTGCCGGTCAGAATACCATCCCAAGCATTGAAGAGAGTCCAATCTAATTTCATGCGTTTTATCTGGGCCTATAAAAGGCATAGAGTGGCCAAACACATTGTTTGTATGCCCAGGGATAGAGGAGGACTGGGGGCCCCTGATGTTCACAAATACTACCTAGCTGCCCATTTACGGCACCTTATAACTTGGACCTCCCCTTACCCTTCTAGTATCTGTGCGGAACTGGAGGTGGATTGGATAGCCCCTATACACCCTAATGCTATGCTGTGGAGCTCCTCTTTACTATTAACAGACTCTGATTTAACTGCACCTATGGTGTTCACCAGGAATGTGTGGAGGGCTTGTAGGCATAAATATGGTTTAGGATCCCAAGTTTCCAGACTAACCTCCATAATTTTTACTCCACAGATACCGGATAGTCTATCTGGGTCAATGTCTGGTCCCTGGCAAGACAGAGGTCTATTTCAAATCAGACATGTCCAACATCCAATTGAGAAGAGGTTGCTCTCCTTTGCTGAATGGGTGATAAGGTGGAGCTGCCCCGTACTTCTTTCTATGCCTATCTGCAAATAAGACACTACATTCTGTCACTCCAACCCACAGCCACCTTCCCAGACATAATGTTATTTGAGAGACTATGTATGGAAGGCCCTTCTTCCAGAGGTGCTATTTCCTCCATTTACCGCCTCCTACACATTTCTTCTCAGGGTACTCCGCATAAGCTTAAATATATGCTTAAATGGGAGGAGGTTCTGGGTCGGTCTCTGGCCCCAGAAGAATGGCTTGACATTTGGGAGGCAGCGCATAGAAGTTCTATCTGTACATTGTATAAAGAGAACCTGTATAAAATTCTGCTCAGATGGTATTACACCCCGGAGGTACTCCACCGGTTGTTCCCCAATGTTGATCCCACCTGTTGGAGGTGTAAAAACCATCGCGGTACAATAGAACATGTGTTTTGGTTCTGCCCCCTTATCCAGGCTTACTGGGCCCGAGTTAACGATCTGCTCTCCACTGTGACCCAGCAACCTGTGAAGCTGGATCCCTTTTCACATCTATTAGGCCAACCCCCTCTAGCACTGCCAAAAGTGTCTCGGAAGCTAGTATCTCATATGCTGGTTGCAGCTTGCACATTGATTCCCACT
This sequence comes from Pyxicephalus adspersus, assembly GCF_032062135.1. Taxonomy (NCBI): domain Eukaryota; kingdom Metazoa; phylum Chordata; class Amphibia; order Anura; family Pyxicephalidae; genus Pyxicephalus; species Pyxicephalus adspersus. Next base: position 21,799,739 of record NC_092862.1, read on the forward strand.
AGATGGAAATCATCTTCTCCTCCCTCCATGGAGAACCTTTACACAAGGATTCAAGACATACTCATTATGGAATACCTTACAGCACTCCTTAGAAACACGTTGGCCAAGTTTGAAACGGTCTGGGAGGCTTGGGATCATTTCTATGCTAACCTATCCGGATGACCCCCCAATGCTTTCTACTTGTCTGTGGCGTCACATTGCCCACACTTTGTTTTTCCTACCCTTATACCCCTTAATGTTTGAATGCAGGGTTTTGTTTAGGAACTGGTTATTGTAATCCTCAAAGTCTGTAAACGTTAATTCTCAATTTCACAGTTTTATTATGTGTTATTTCTTTCTTTTGCCCTTTTTGTACCCTGTTGAAATATTTATCAATAAAAACACAATTTCAAAAAAAAAAGAAGGCGAGGCTAAGCCACAAGTGGAACAGAAGATATGATTTTCTGCCTAGTGTACATGTGACACCCAGACACCAGGCATTGGAATTATATAAAAAAAAAATCACAACAAAGTGTTTGAATCCTAGCACTACTGTAAATTTAAATGAACAGAGCTGTCTGAATTATTCACTTTAAAGGGAATTAGTGAAGGAAATGTTTGATAGAAGCTGCCACTGTCCAACTATAAGTCACCTACCTCAGTGTAGTGCTTAAATATGCAGATAGTAAGTTGGACAATGGCAGCCTTCATCAAATTTCTTTTACAACAGTATTAAGCAGAAAGAGAAACGGTATTAGTCATTTATTCCTGTCTTTTTTCATGAACTACATTTCACAGCAGCATTACACACCTGCCTTGACGCACCATAAACTGTATACTGGGACATTTCATGAAAGGTCAACTCTGCTTGTTGATTTGGTGACTTCAGCAGTAGGGTCAAAAAGATCTGAAAATTATTCTCCTGATTATTAGAAAACCGAATGTGATGGCAAAGGAGACAGCTTTCTTTATTTTATACAGGAATCCAGTGAATATTTAGTTTTCACTAATAGTGTTAGAGAGGAATAGTTTAGAGCTCATGATAGGTTTTCACTGCTGTCTACGTCTGTGCTGGGGAGATTCAGGCCTGTTTACATGGTCACGGAGACAAAGTGATGGGACATCTACAATTTTAAAGCTGTGCCCAGTGAAAGAAGAGAGGGAAAATGTACTGATTCACTCACTGAAAATATCTATGGCTGGTGGAATTTGTCCAAAAATTATAAAACATTAGGATTATTCTTTAGTTTTTTTTTTTAATTAATTAAATGCTTAAAAAAATTCACATAGTGTTTTTCTGAACATAAGGACATAGTTAGAAGAAGTTGTCTGCAGTCAACTAAACTGTTTTTTAAAGCTTTTGTTTTTTCCCAAACTTTGGAAGTTACCCTGCACTGACAAACAATCATCAACAGAAGCCAGAACGAAAAAGAGTGGGTTTTCGCATAGTGTGAGCAATAAAGATCAACAACTTACAGATTAACCTTTTACAATACAGACATTAAGACTGAAAAAGATTAAATGAGCGTATAAATTCTGATTAGTTATTATGGGCAGCAGCTAAACCCAAATAAAATAGTGATTCTGTAATAACTTTTTGAGGGGGTCACATAAGGGAGTATTTAATGTACATCACTGAGTTATATTTTTTCTCTATATATAAATACTGTTTATTAATAATAATTATAATAAAGAAAAATAATAATAAGGGAGCTTAAGATCTAATTTTTAACTCAAAATCACATACTTTGGCAATGAAGACGTGTGTCCTTCAAATTATGTGAAGTTTGATTTTAGTTATAGGTTTACTTTAAATAACTAAGCAGCATGTGGGTGCTATATAAAGAAAAAAATGTGATAACCTCTGCAAACTGCTAATGCCCTTGGTAGGTCTATGTTCCTTTAAACCATTTAGAATAATGTGAATTTCAGTTGCAGTAGTTTGTCCTTGTGCAGGCAATGGCGATAAATCATGTGGTATAGTGCACTGAAAGATCCAGAGCTTGCTGTCCTGTTACTGGCAGCAGCTACAACAATACACCAGATCAATGTTCTCATATTATGCTCTCTGCAGCTATAAAACCTTCTTTAGAGCGATGAAATAAAATACAATTTATGAGGAATTAGTTTGCTTATGTGCAATTACAATCTAATATAAACACTGCTGGTTTACTTATTAAACACTAATGGCAATAAAAGTCATGTATCAAAACAATTCCAGGTAGTCAGAAGAAAATGATACGCCGCAATGTTTGGTTGTAAATGTTAGCTGCATTGGGACTTGTTTTAATCTACAAAAAAATGCAAGGGAACAATGTGATTTTCTGCTGAGATTTTGTAGGAAAATATTGTTCATGCAAAATGCAGTTATAAATATTTTAGGTGAATTACTATTTCTACACTATAAAACTTACAAACTAAGCAACCCAAGTGCCCTCTTTCCCTTTTTTCACCATTTTAGTTTACATTATTATAGACTTTAGATCAGCACACAGGGAAAGTTCTCTGAAGTGTTTAGGGCCGGTGACCATTTACTATGTCCTTATAGATGCTGAGACATAGTAAATAACTGCGTGGTACATACCAAAAAACTCTGTGCAAGAGAGCATGTACATGACTTAAAAAGCCAAGCCAATGAAGATGTTTCCTTCCTAGGCTGTGAGCACCCTGAGAAGATGACCCAAATTAGTCTGTAATAATGTACAAGACCATGATGAGGAGTGCAAATGAGGTCAAAGGGTATTTAGGCTATTTTGTATAGAGTAGACATATTTAGATGCATAAAGTAGAAATAAAAACTTCTACCTGAAAGCAAGCACTTTTTCCCACAGTTGTGCAGTTGTGGCATCTGGGATTGGATGCCTAGCAGTTGCAATTGAGCACCTGAGTCTTGGTTTTAAAGTGGAACTAAAATTGTACTTGAAAAAATTCTGATTTCTGATGGCAAGTGCTTATTGCAAAAACTGACAGGTGATGTTCCTTTTTAATAAGTATTCGTACCTGCCTGATCGTCACCCAGCTTTTTGTCACCCCGGTCCAGCAAATCAAGATGCAGAAAATAAAGAAGATGGCAGTGCTCTGGGCTTAGTTCCGCTTTACGAAAGCACAGAAAATAGACATTTTCTGACAAACTGGTACTACTAACAACCAATGGCTGCTTCTCATCTGTCTTATGCTGGTTTAAAAAATAAAGTCAATAGATGATAGGTTGCTGTGGGCAGCATTTACCCTTTCTTCCAGTCTTCATACATAAAGTCTTATATTAGCATGCATTTTAACATGTGTTTATTCAGGTTTCTATTTTGCAAGGATTGACGGATTGGAATATTCCACTAGGTTCCAAAATAGTCCTCACATTTATTACAATCAAACAAAGAACACCAAAATATATTTATACAGATATATTGAAAGAAAAATGTTCCTAATCTAGTATGTAACATCAATTTTCCACTGCCCGGGAACAAACATGTGGGTTTCCTATTGAGAATCTGGTAGAAATGTGTTCGCTGTGCTTAGAAAAACGATTGTTTTTACATTTGCTTTCTAGTCTCATGGTGTTGTATTAAATTACACCAGCTCATTTTTCAATTGCCAAAAGCAATTTCCCAAACACTTTGCCCCACCCTTTGCTCGGTCTTCTGCCAGCTTACAGCAAGACCACAGCCAAATTAAGCAGCCTTGGGCAGGAAATGTTTGTGCGGCACTGTGCTCTCCAGCAGAAGAGGAGACGCATGTGCAAGAAGCCTTCATACAGGAAAGTCAGAGCTTTCATACATGTGCTAACACACGGCACCTGACTCCATGTTCTCCATTAGCAAATTAGACTGTCTTGATTTATTCTATGTTCTTTACAACTTGCTGCATAATTTTCCTACCAAAGCAGACATCTGTCAAAGCTGGAAAGCTTATTCTTGAAATGCATACAGGGATATACAAGCTTTAGGATGCAGACCCTTCAAGAACATATGTAAGTCAAATGTTGCTGCGTGTGGTTCCCCAGTTGATTGCTTAATGTAAATTGGGAATAAACAACCACAGAAGATGTGATGATAACCTACGCATGCTTAAATTAAGACAGATTAAGATAGTCATAGACTTGCAGGGCCAAAGTTCCTACATAACTAATCCTCAATGATCTATAAAGCAAATGATTTAACATCTTCCAGGTCAGTCCATACCCAGCTAGATCAACAAATGGTACATTTCAAGGCTCATTAAAGCCTCAAGAATATGAAGAAAAAGAGGTAGGTCACATTCTGTGTCCACCAAAAACTTCCTTTCTTTATTCTAAATCAGCACAAAATAAAATATAAAGGTCTAGATCTTTATTCTAAATCCCACACAGATTGGTTTGTTTATTTGTATTGCATATATATTTATTTGAATGCAGTGTGTTTTATTTTTTCCTAATTAAAACTACACAACCAGATATGGTTGTTTACATATAATTAAAACAATAGTGTTAAGAGTAAAATATTAAGCAATGTCATAGATGACAGTTGCCTTTAAAGATTCAAGTTTCAGGACTGCAGTTCTTATTGGTAAATCAGAACTTGCAAAGTCATTGACCTAGAACAAGCATCTACGTGCCTATCAGACCCAACTCATATATATTATGCTTATTTTGGGACAATGACGACCCACCAAGTGGTAAAGAAAGAAGAATAATAAAAGTCTTGTAGCTTGCAAAAACAAGTCAAGGATAGCAAATCTCATAAATCGATCACAAGAGGTTCAAAAAAGTTCACTTAGGAAACTAGTTTGAGGTACAGGCCATGACAACCAGTCACCTTGAAAACTGAAAGCAAACATTTATTAGTTGATTTGGGTTAAAGTACACTGCTCTGGCTCAACAGAATTATAAATGAGCTCCAATTGTTTTTCCAAACCAAACCTAGGGAAATTATCACCCCCCAAAACCCAATTTTAAAAGCTGTCTGCCATCTTCTATTACAGCTAATGTGATATCACACATTCTAGGACTGGTGTGGTAAAGTATGCCGAACACAGCTGGAATCACCTGATATTCTGCAAGACAGAGAGAAAAGCAATTCACTGCTGTGAGCTGCTGGCTGTCACCCTGGAAAAAAGGTGCTGGAGAGTCAGCTAATATGGGAATTTATGTCCACGTAATCATAAAACCCCCCCTATCCCAGACCATAAACTGGTGAATCACACATTTGAAATATTTCTGTATCAGCAGAAAACAAATGACTTATTTTCTCCTTAATTCTAAGATTGTGAATAATTATTGATACAAGTTATGGCATGCAGCTGCATAAAGGGCAGGACGGTGACTTAGAGGTTAGCACTCTGGCGTTTGCAGCGCTAAGTCCCTGGTTTGAATCTCAGCCAGGACACTATTTGCATGGAGTTGGCAGGTTATCTTGTGTTTGCATGGGTTTCCTTCAGGTACTCTGGTTTCCTACCACATTTCAAAGAGATGCAATTAGGTTAATTGCCTTCCCTTCAAAATTGACCCTTGACTGTATTAAAGACATATGACTATGGGAGAGACATTAGCATTTGAGCTCCTTTGGGGAACAGTTAGTGATATGACTATAGACTTTGCAGCACTGCATAACATGTTGGCGCTATATACTGTGTACTAAAAATAAAATGACTGACTAGACAATGGTCAAGTAATACAAATTCTAAAAAAGCCCACTCCAACTATCTAAAATTCTAGCATAACAAAGGAATCAATCTTGTAAGCGCTATCATCCACCTTATCTCAAAATACTTGTGCATACTTATACAATGCCTCCATTTTGCTTGTTGCCACTGGAAAAGCAGACATTTTAATCTGTAAGAACACAGGTTCTCGTTTATGAAAGTGTCTGAAATATGAACAGTCTGTGATGAGGTACAATAACTAAATTGTATGTAATCCCAAACCTTTTATTTGTATTATTTTCCTAAGGCAGATTTGTTGAAGTTCCCACCTGGAAGAGTTTTTTATTATGACACACAAAGAACACCTCAGTTGTCTGCTTTCCACACTATCAATACCCAGAATTTGAACATCTCGGGCTATAGTAATTTTAACAGCCATCAGGCATAATGGAATATGACAAAAAATATATAATTTTTAAAGTTTAATACTTATGAATAGTTTTTAGATATAGAAACAGAAACATACGCACCAAAATTTCCAACTAGTAGGCACAGTTTAAGGATTCTTTTCTTACCAGATTAATTATATTCTTTTTGCTAAAAGAAGCCAATACTTTATATGGCATTTAGGCTGAATTATAGGGGGATAAGTTCCCCTTAAATCCTATTTTAAAGAGGTTGATTTTTTTAAACTATTTTTCGCTGATCCTATATTGTATAAAGTAATAGATTTCCTATGCACCAAGAACAAAAAGCAGCTAGAATTTAATTTGCTGTTCTCTGCAACACCTTCTATCAGAATACACAATGTTAGTATATTATCAGCTGTTCAGATATCTCAGATAATATATAGTAGACTTTCCCATGATCACAGGAGGTGGAAAAGAATGAAAAGCAGAACACAAATGTGTTGTGATGGATAAGTTCTACATACTGTTGAATTAGGATGTTTGCAAATGTTTTATGTGCTGACAGCACAGTCATTTATCAACAACACTTACCTCAGTAGTGGTCCCAACATCAGCAGATGGGCTACATGTGCTGGTATCATGTGGCGCAGTGCCAACACTGCTTCTTATTGGAGAGCTAAGAGCAGCACCCGATGAAGAGTCAAAGTACATGGAGGACTGGTACAATACTCCTCTCTTCTGAATCCTACCCCATGCTTTGCTCATTGTGTCTGTTAATTGGTACAGCAACTGAACCTAAAAAAGAAAGAAATAGGAGACAAGTTACTGTTAAGCAAAAATAAAAAACTGATGCATAAATCAGCAATTTATGGACTGTTGTCTTCGTTTTATATTAACTCAATAGGCCTGGTTTATTAAAGCTCTCCAAGACTGGAGAAAATAGACTGAGAGAACCTGGGAGACCCAGTACACATGGATTGGATTGTTTGCTAAACTAATAAATGCCATGCTTAAAAAAAATTAGATATACACAGCAGATATTATATGGAATCAACATATTTGGATTTAAGAATGTAAAATCACAAAACTGTAGTGGGGGGAGTTGTACCTGCCAATGTGTCCTGTTCTACAACCTGCTATAAAAATCTGGTATGGCAGCCTTTTTCCTATTTAGAGGTGTTCTATCAATTCATCACATCTGATAAAGGAAGATATTATTTCCCGATGTTTATGTACAACTGTACACTATAAGGGATTTTTGTCTGTAATGGGACTGGGTAAGAGACAGTTACTCCAAGGAGGGATATAAATGATTAGATTGCATCATTGTGGAAATCTGACATGGTGAAGGTGTAGCAACAGAGTTCAATAGAGAAATACAAAGAACATGAAATGCTTTCAGACAAACAAAATTAAAAAGAACGATAATACAAGGCATGAAAAAATAGTGGAAACCAGACTGTAATTATATTTCTAACAATAGAAAATATTTTGAGCTTTAATTTAGTAGTGATTGTGAATGGTTGCTTCTGGAGTTTGTATTGTCCTGGGTTGCACTGATAAAACATCACCATAAACCACAATGATATGTCATTTCATTTGTGGTCATATAACACACACAATTTAAATGAAATTATAATGATATGTTTCAGATGAAATGCTAGGGATAAGAACCTGCTTAGGGAGCAGGTAGAATCTGCTTTATTTAAACCTCAGATATCTAGAATATGGTGTCATGTTTCCTATTAATCTATGCTGTGTCATAATGAAAAGTTTGAAGGAGCTCTCTTAAGATCTCTATAAATAGGGTTGCAGATGTTATATGTTGGGCAAGGCATTGAAAAAATTACCAACACATTAAAAACATTCATTTTGATGCAAGGAAAATATTCTACAAAAGTAGTATATTTCCAATAACTGTTGATTTGTTTAGTCATAGGAGACTCCAAGAGCACCAAAATTACACTGAAGGATTCAGGAATTTCATGCAACTACTGTGCTGAAAGTGCGTGTAGGTAAAACATAAAAGAGAAGTTGGGGTGATCTAGAAAGCCAATCACCTGGGAGATATCATGAATATTAAAAAATGTGGTGGTTCAAAGTTCTTCTTCCAAAACATAAACAATAAATAGTGTATGGAATTACTCTAGTGCAGTGGTTGACCATCTTTTCGGACCCACAGACCACTAAATTTACCGGCTCCAGACCGCACATGTGTGGGGAGCCGGTTGTCACTCAAAAGGGGAAGAAACTTCACCCATAGTGACGTCATGATGCCAGAACCCGTCCACTCTACCATCGCAGATCTGAGCCTGCGATGGATCCAGAGACACAATCTGCCCACTTCCCTGAGCCTGGGATCTGTACGGGGGACATGGTCAGCGGCTCTGGCTGGTGCGCCACCCCAGCTGTCTCCTTCGCCTGGGCTTGGGAGATGCTAATATAAGGACAATGTACAGCAGATGGTAAATTCATTTCTCCCGCTTTTCCTGCGATGAAAACTGTCAACAGTGAGAGTCAGAACAATTTAAATAAAACACTGCTTGAATGTTCTGTGCATTTGCTTTTATGTTCTATGCATAGCTCTAAGCTATATAATTAGCATCCTAAGCATCTATCAACGGTGGATTTTCTCATTTGATTTACAGTGTAGCTGTACAGTAAAAATGTGTGAAATGCAGATTCTTTTTTTCTGGCCAGAAAATGAACTTGGCAAGACGTTATTAGGAGGCAGCTTTGATGAGTTTAAACACTGGCAAGGCAATTATGGTTGCCTATTCTTTTCTCTAGACAGTTAAATGCTAAATATAAACAGTAGCTGAAACTTTTTAGGGGAATATCGGCAGCAGAAAAAACAGTAGAAGGAATAGTCTTTATCAAGACACAGTGCTAATAAGCACCCAAAGTACATACAATGTAGCAAATAATGAGCAGTGTAGCTCAATAACCTGGTGTAGGTCTATTTAAAGGGATTAGGAGAGGATACATTTTCATTAGTGAAGCTGGGTGATCAAGCAAACCTGGAATGGATCTGGTCCAGAATTCAAAACATTTGCTAGGAAATAGAAAATGATTTGAAGAAATCCATTCCAGGTTTGCCATCAGCTTCACTGATGAAACTGTATCCTCTCCAGCCTTGGAGAAATGTAATAAATCAGACCAATTGTTCCTACTTAGACCAACCTACAACCACCTTCACAAAGCAGGGCTTACCCTTTATCATTAGAGGTTTTGCTAAATTTTAGATAATAGAGAAGACAAAAATGTAATTGAGATTGCATTATGAGGGGGACAAAACAGGAACATCCACTAAGGATGTCTTCTCACTGGATCATAGAAAACAGAAACTGTGGGTAACTCATAAACATCACTGGAATAATTTTGGTGGGAAAGAGATAAGTTTGCCCAGTATAACTGGTCCATTATTCTTTCATAGCTATATATTTTGACCAAAACTTTGTGACTATGATTTAGAATTAGAAATTTAGTACCAAAGACAGATTTTCAATTTTTTGGGTGTTTCATGAAAAAGCATGTATGGAGAATATTTACAGTATGGAGAACTGTCCGTTTGTATACATTCATCAATTACATTCCCTAACATAACAAATATTTATTATCATTATTCCTTTACATGTATAGTTTTTTCACAAAATACTTAAAAGTAAGTCCACAATTCTCGCTGCTCCTGAAACAGGTTACTGTCCAATATTATAATTGATGTCAGAAGTTACTTTAACAATAATGACTAAATACTGCTACATACATTCCCACAACTAGCCAGTAATTAAAGTAATTCCTAATTACTCCCTTTTCGTCTGCTTGGCAGTACTTCTGACACTTCATGGTGACGGTTTATTTGTTATTAGTTGCAGTAAGTAAGCCCACTCTGCTATGGATAGTCCTGGAAAAAAGGTCAGTTCTTCAAAATGTACTGTGGCTTTTTTGTTGTAACAGAGGGGGAAGTGGTGGCTTAATAAAACAAATGGGAATATTCTTGGTGGCAACATAATTATAAAGTTACATCACTTAAATGTACTGCTGGTGTGTGAAGCAGCACAAAACGTAGCGCAAAATGGATTAATCTGTAGATGAAAAATAATTTCCAGCAGTGCTCAATAGCATCCACTGTGAGAAACTTCAGAGTACATTAAAATGGAGGTTTTCATTACCCCTTGGTATATGGAAACCAAATTACAGGTGTAAAGGACTGGACCTCTGAATAGTATATCAGAATACTTTACTAGGTTAAAATACAATAATTTAAAATTTTCTGCATTATTAAAACTTCATCAACCTGATGTGTCAAAAGAGATGTAAGAAAATGTGTCAATAACTACCTCGACTGCATCTCAAAGCAAGTGTTGTTCACTAATGTATTTATAATTTGATGTTTTTAGATAAATATAATAAAACTTTTATTTTCTTTCAGCTGGTCTGTTTCTAGGTGAAACCTACCCATATGAAAAATAAAAGCAAGCTACTGACGTATGTAGTAGGACTGGAATGGATGAAAATGTTGACAGTCTTTTGAAGGGGTATGGCACATATTGAACAATCTACCGGGGGTTTGAAAACATATAAAAGTTAGAAGTCCAGAAATGAAGGGTTAGTCTACTATAAACATACTTTGTTAAGGGCTGAGAACAAGTGGGTTGAATTATAGAGCATCTCTGTAGCAAGTTTTACTACAAAGTGTATGTTTTACACAATTTTGACCAACCAATGCTGCACTTTTCTTTGATTTTTTTTCTTTTTTACTTGCTTTCATTTCAGAACAACAAAAATGTCATCAATGGTTCCAACAGGCAAAGCTTTAATTTCCTGACAAAGTGATCTGTAGAGCTCAGGTTAAGGTTAAAGACCTTTTTTATAAATAAAAAAAAATAAATAAAATACAAAGATCTGTTTAAATATGTATCAGAATATTCATATACAAATAGGAACCGAGAACATTTTTTAGGCAGGGTGGGAAGAAATTGTAGGTGGGCGGCAGCCTCTGTATTGTGACCCAACTCTTCAGTAACCACCTAAGAACAGTTGGGTGGTTACTGAAAAGTGCCGGGTGGTGTGCCTGCCTAAAAGGGGCTGGGGAGAACACTGTTTATGTTTCATAGATTAGCACCACTGACTGTCATGGTAGAAGAATAAGTATTCTTAGGATAGCTTCCTTCCTTATAATAAATACACAACACATAACAAAGCAATAAAATGTGTGTGTGTGTCTATTAAAGGAGAAAATAATAGCTACAATAGACTGCAGAAGCTAAAAGATGTAAAGGGTCTTAAGGTGTGTCAGTCAGCTAGAACAAGCATCAGTTAACATTTGGAAAGGACATTTTTCCAAATTTAAAAGAAAACCATATTCTCGAAATATGTTTATTTCATATTTCACATAATGTAAACTCCTGGTGATCAACAAGAGGACCACTGTGTCCCTGGCTGGATTCACCTGTGGGCACTTTTCAGTGAGTGCTAGAGGACTAGAAATAAATACTGCATTGTTGGGCTCAGTGATCTCTGAAAGACATTACAAGCAACTTCCTGGCCTAGCTGGGGAGACACAGAGCCAGAGGTCAAAATGTACCTGTTGTTAAATAGTTGTAGGCCCAAGAGGGGGACTACTTTTGGATTGTTTGTTTTGACGTGCATTTTCATTTGTGACCTTTTAAACTTGTGAAAAATGTAATAAAAAGATTGAAATATAAATAAAACTTAAACTGACCACCAATAAGGGAAGAAGGGAATTCAGTAGGAATGGCCACAGACCTACATTGTATTTTGAGCTTTGATTGCAGCAAATGAAACTGATGCAGGGGGACTGCAACTGCAGCTTTCTTTGATCTGTTCCAGCACATTAAAAATGTAGTAGGACAAAAATCCTCAGGAGCTGAGGAGCATTAGGAATCAATTCATTAATAATTGTTAAATATTTTATTGTGCTGCTATTATAAAAATGACAGAGGGCCACACTTAAAACCCTCTAAAATTTTCAAATTGACCACCACTGCTGCACAGTATCAACTTGCAGTGAATACCTGTAAATGTGCTCTGTGTAAATAGGAGGAACCACTTTCACCACCTGAGCAGCATGTCTCCCCATGCTCTGGTATTAAAAAAAAAATCAGTGTAAAAGACTGGGTATAACAGTGTGGACATGATTACAGGGAAGAAATATATTTAGGACTCTTGGTAGTTAGGTAATCGATCAAGTAAGCATTTGGTTCTGATACTTGTCTTGCTCTTAGCTCCTACACAGTTAAAGTTTAACCTGGCCTAAGCCTTTAGTACTCAAGGTAAGAGAACACAACAGGGTACAAACTATTCATAAAAATGGTATTCCCGAGTATAAATAAAGGAGTTACATCATTTAATTCATGCACTGATTCTTTAAAATAGCCTAGTGGAGTGACAAAAAAATTCTTAATAAACACAGGGAAAAAAATAAATAAATGTGATAAGTCAGGACAGTCAGTGGTAGACATAAGCAATGCCATTTTCATCTAATTCAACTCATTAGTCTGTAGCAAACTTCATACTTTTTTATAAGAAAATGTGTTCCTTGTATATTATATTTCCAAATATGCTTTTACCTTGAATGTTGAATTGCTCCAATTCACAGGGGTGTATTTTATGAAACATCTTTTCTATAAATGAGACACACTAAGCCTGCAGAGTCCCTGTGCAGGTCACCCAGCTGCAGTGGAGTTGACTGAGGACCAAAACACATTGTAAGACACTCAATACCTTTGTGCGATGACCAGTTGTGAAGTCACAACTTACATTCTCACAACAGTGGCTTGCCAGAATGTTACAGTGATACTATTAAAATATATTGCTATGAACATACACAATGCACAGAACAATAAAACACATTACTATCAGGGGATATCTGTGAATTTACTTAGACGAAGACGACTCCAAATCATAAAATACATTTAGAGGGCTATCAGCCAATCAGTACATCATTTGTACAACCTGCATTTATGTAAATGAAAATGTAAACGTTCGATGAGTTGCTTCTGAAATTGACTGCAGACAGCAAATTTGGGACATGAAGGAAGGAACAGTGGGCAATGCTTTTCACCTTTGGATAGGATCAGCAAAATTAAGCCTTTTAGCCAGGAACTGCAGATCTTCCAGCAGCTTGACAGGTAAAACTGATCACCAAAGTGAATGAAATATTACATGTCACAGATAAATGTATTAAGTGTATGGGCATTAATAGGCCCAAAGCACTTCTATTTAAACAACAGGCAAGGTCACGTTGGGACCCTGGTCATGTGCCCAAATCTTAAGTGCCAAAATTATAAGTGCAATGAAAATTAATCCAGGGAATTCCATCATAATCATCATCATCCTCTACTAACACCACTGATAAATTCACCTTCTTCATCTGCCTTCAACTAATCTCCATTTATCTCTCCTTCTACAGGTACGTCTC
>NC_092862.1:21813416-21817338 GCF_032062135.1 Pyxicephalus adspersus
ATATGGTACGTCTCCCATTCTGCCAAATCTCAGCCCTGTGTATGCAATTGTTTTCTCCTGAAACCCTCAACTGATTGTATATGGTACGTCTTTAATACGTCCCAATCCTCTGACTCTGCTGCTGCTCTCTCCTATGGAGGCCTGCACTTTACACATACCTGTAGACATGGCAACAAAGTAGGGTGGTGTGGGTCTCATTCTCTCACCTAACTGTACATACACTAGTCCTAACTGAGTCCTACACCACCCTCTCTCATTTTCACCTCTTTTGAAGTCCACTCTGTCCGACTCTTTAGCCCCTTACCCATCATTGTTGCTGTTGTCTACTGTCCCATGGCCCAGTATTACAATTTTTGGATAACTTTGCCTCCTGGCTCCCACACATCCTTTCCCATGACCTGCCAACCCTCATCCTTGGTGACTTTAATGTTGCAGTGGATGAGCTCAACCTTCCCTCCTCAGCCAAACTGTTCTCCATTACCTCCATATTTGGACTCAGAACATCAATGGCCCCACACACATAGCCGGAAAAACTTTAGACTTGGTATTTTCAAAACTCTGCCACCTCACCACCCTTCTCGACAACTCACCATTTCCCCTTTCTGATCACAACCTTATCACCTTCAACCTATCGAACTCCTGCCCCCCTTTACCACACTCCAGACATGGTCACTGGCTGAGAGATATTAATAACCTTGACCACAACCTTTTCTCAAACTGCCTTCCGTCCCTAAACCCCGCTCTCTCCAAAATCACCTCCCCAGATGCCACCCAGTTAAACCACTCTCTTTCCTTGGCTTTGGATAAAGTTGCCCCTGCCATCTCCTGATACCCCCGCCATGCCAACTCCCGACCATGGCACAACAATCACACCAAACAGCTACAAAAGACTGTTCGGGCAGCTGAGCGCGAGTGGAGAAAATCTGGCCTCATAGCTGACTTCATGAACTACAAAGCCAAGTCACCAAGCAAAATTGTCTCCCCGCCGTCATTTCCTCTCAAGCTTCCAACCCACGCAACCTCTTCTCAACAATTCACTCCCTCTTAAACCCCACACCTGCTGCTCCCACAACAACCTTCACTGCACCAACCATACCCACCCCTTCCACCTGTAAATCATCACTGGCCTCCCTCAGCCCTGTTACTGTGGACAAAGTCTCTTCTTTTCTCTCATCATCTCCATCTACTACCTGTCCGCTTGACCCAATTCCCTCTGATCTACTCCATGCCCATTCCTCCACCCTAACCAAAGTATTCAACCTCTCCCCTTCTACTGGTAAATACCCCTCTGCTTTCAAACATGCCATAATTCTCCCTATCCTAAAGAAACCCTCACTGGACCCCTCCCTACCCTCTAGGTCTCAAGGCAACTTTTCCCTGCTTCTTCTCTTTGATCTTTCCTCTGCTTTTGACACTGTTGATCACCCCCTTCTAATACAAATCATGCGCTCCATTGGTATCAGTGACACTGCTCTCTCTCGGTTTGCTTCCCATCTGTCTGACCGCTCCTTTCAAGTTTTTTTTAATGGTAATTCTTCCTCGCCCACTCCTCTCCGCTGGTGTTCGCCAAGGGTCAGTCCTTGGACTGGTTCTCTTTTCTCTGTACACTTCCTTCTCTCGGTAGTCTCATATCCTCCTTTGGCTTACTGTACCATCTGTATGCTGATGACACTCAAATCCATCTGTCCACCCCTGACTTGTCTCCCTCAGTCCTGGATAAGGTCTCATGCTGCCTGTCTGCCATATCATCATGGATGTCAGACCGATTTTTAAAACTGAACCTGGATAAAACAGAACTCTCCCCTTGAATTCGAAATCTCCCCCAGACATTTTTCTAACTGTTAACGACAGTGTTTTTATTTCCTCCCCTCAGGCATGTTGTCTTGGTGTCACCTTTGACTCTGCCCTTTCATTTACCCCCCATATTCAGAACATTTCCAGGTCCTGTCACTTTCATTTATGCAACATCTCCAAAATCCACCCTTACCTGTCCCCACCAAACTCCTTGTACATGCTCTTATCATCTCTCGTCTAGACTACTGTAACCTCCTCCTCTCTGGTATTCCACTAACCCGACTCTCTCCTCTACAATCTATTATGAATGCTGCAGCCAGACTCATCCATCCTTCCCACCGCTCCTCTTCTGCTGCATCTCTTTGTAGTTCTCTCTATTGGCTTCCATTTCACCTTAGAATCAAACTCAAGCTACTGTGCTTGGCCTTCAAATCCCTATACAGTTATGGTACCACTTACATTTCTGACCTGGTAAAAAAAAATACTTCCCAGCCGCTCTTACAATGACCTACTAATGACTTCCTCACTCATAACCTCATCACACGCACGGATACAAGACTTAGCTAGAGCTGCCCCAACTCTCTGGAATGGTCTTCCTCGTCCTATTCAGCTTGCTCCTACTTTCTGCTCATTTAAAAGAGCACTCAAAACCCATTTTTTCAAACTTGCCTACCTATCTTCTTCTGTCTTTTGAAACCATCACTACTTCCCACCACTCCATATCTCCCATCCTATTGTATGTAAATTCCCCCACCTACTAGATTGTAAGCTCTTCGGGGCAGGGTCCTCTCCTCCTGTATCACTGTCTGTATTTGTCTGTCATTTACAACCCCTATTTAATCTACAGCGCTGTGTAATATGTTGGAGCTATAAAAATCCTGTTTATTATAATAATAATAACATATGAAGATTATTGCTGTGTTCTAAGCATACTAAGGTGTATTGTGTGGGACTATTAAATGTACCACCATCTATTTAAATCTATAGGAAAGTAATATGACAAAAAATATTTCACACACGCTTTTGCTTTAAAAGCTTAACTACAAGAATGGTATATGTGCCCTATATTATACTTTCCTATAAACTTAATTAAGTTGTGACTTGTGATGGATAAAATCACTAATTCTTTCCCACTCCTCTCCAGTGGGGTCATAACATAAAAGGCCTAACATAAAAGCTTTTACCTAACCAGAAACTTCAAAACTGAACATAGGTACTCCCATTTACAAAACACACAAACAAAAAGCAAACCTTTAGGTCACATTCAGTGTCCCCAAGCACCTTTCCAATCCAACCCAGTGTGATGTATTCCAGATACTCTCTGTAGTTGCCTACTGCCTTCCAATAAGAACTTTATGTAGCGTGAAGGAGCACAGGGGTGTGAACGGGACTGGAGGAATTTTTATTGTTGCTTAGCATGTGCATTCACAAGTCAGCGCTGTCATGCGTCAGGGTCCACGAAAACTACACATCTGCTACTTATTTCATACCATCAGGCAAGAGATGCTGCTAAAAAATTTTGGACAGAGCTTCACTTACAAAAACCCACAAACTCATAAAATAGGAAAATATACACTGCAAACCTTTCTATTGCCTCTACAACACACTGAAAAGGTTTACTTTGAAAATGTTTAATTTTAGGTTTTAAGTGAGACTCCTGCTCCTCACTCTAAAAAAAATTTGTGTTAGTAAATTTGATGAAAGACTATATGCATTATTACCAAAAACAAATCAGTCTCAATTCCTCTGTGGTATTATTATTATTCAGTATTTATATAACACCAACATATTAAGCAGTGCTTTACAAAGTCTATAGTCATGTCCCAACCATAATCATATGTCATTAATACAGGCTAAGGACACTTTTCATGAAGGAATCTCGATTAACCTAACTACATGTTTTTTGGGATGTGGGAGGAAACAAGGACTCTATGCAGATAGAGTTCTGGCTGGGATTCAAACTCATGACCTCCACCCTGGCCCCTGCCCTAACCGAACTATTTAATCTCTCCCTTTCTACTGGTAACTACCCCTCAGCTTTTAAACATGCCATAATTCTCCCTATCCTAAAGAAACCCTCACTGGACCCCTCCCTACCCTCCAACTACCGCCCTATCTCCCTTCTCCC